>NC_092130.1:119988371-120293282 GCF_043159975.1 Macaca nemestrina
CCACCCACATTCTCTGATAGAGACCTTTGATGTTTTTCCCCCAAGAGTTCTTTAAAGTGTTATGAAAACACAGCTTCAATACAATTTTCCTAACCTATACCTACACCCTATACAGGAATTCTGGAACCATCACTCAAACTATCATTTCATATAGAGCATTGACGTGTCATTAATTTCTCTCCAGAAATCCAAAGTCAGTTTCACTGGGTTGAAATTAATGTGCTGGCAGGGCACTTTTTTCTGCTCTTCTGTTTGGAGTCAAATCTCCCTCTGCCTCCCACTTATAAGGACACTTGTGATTGCAATTAGGGACTGCCCAGATAATCCAGGATAATCTTCCTATCCCAGGACCCTTCACTTGATCACATCTTCAACGACTCTTTTCCCATATAACAGTCACAGGCCTGAGAATTGGAATGTGGACATATCTGGGGGGCCTATTATCAGTCTACCATAATACATCAGCTATTCCACTCCTATTAAGTGCTCTGGAGATACCTCTGCCTAAGTGTACCAGGAAACATGTACAAGAATTTACATAGGTACATAGGTACATTTCTCAAAATGCAAAATAGCCTGGAAACCACCCAGATGCCTATTGATAGGTGAATGGATAAGTAAAGGGTGGTATATTCACATAACCAGAAATTTATCCACCAATGAAAATGATTTATCTATAGCAACAGACAACATGAATAAGCATTAGAAACAATGATGAGTGAAAAAGCAAATCCTCACTTACTGTGTATATGGTATGATACTGTTTTTATAAAGCTCAAAACATGTCAAATATTGACTAGGGATGAAAATGGAGCAAAACCACAATTTTCTTTTAAATGAAAGGCAATGAAAAAGACAAATTTCAGAATAGTGGTCACCCCTGGGTTGGTGGAAAATGGGGCAGGCTGGAGGTGTGGGATTAGAGAGGAGCACCCAGGTAACTTCAACAGAGTTGGAGATGCTTCAGATTTTATGTTGAGTGGTAGCTCCTTCTGTGTTTATTTTGTTATGCTTTACAAAGTACATATGTTACAAATGTTTCTTCATATGTATCAGATGTCGCATTTAAAAATTACCTAGGTGTTTAGCAGCATTATGTTAGGTCTCTTTCATAGCTAGGTATACAGACTCATTCACAATTGCTTGAAAATACAAAGGGATTGACCAGGCGTGGTGGCTCAGGCCTGTAATCCCAGCACTGCGGGAGGAGGAGGCAGGCGGATCACTTGAAGACAAGCCTGGCCAACAGGGTGAAACCCCGTCTCTACTAAAAAATGCAAAATTTAGCCAGGCACGGTGGTAGGCACCTGTAATCCCAGCTACTTGGGAGGCTGAAGTAGGGAGAATTGCTTGAACCTGAGAGGCAGAGGTTGCAGTGAACTGAGATTGTGCCACTGCACTCCAGCCTGGGCGACGGAGTGAGACTCCATCTCAAAAAAAAAAAAAGGGGGGGGGGGGATTTATTGCAGGAATTCATATGGATTGGAAATGGAAAGCATTTGGGTTTTGAGGCAGCCTAGGTACTAACTACTTTCTCCTCTCCTCTTCCATAGTCTATGTAGTCTTTATTTCTGTTTTTTAACTCTTCACTTCAAATTCTCTGAGCAGGGAGGACCTTTCTGATTGGTCAGTTACCATCGGCTGTGGAGAGTCGCCAGTGGGTATACTGGTCCAATCATCTGTGGCCATGAGGGTAGACAAATTCATTTCCTCTCCAAGCTTATGGGTGCTTCCCACCCCCCTCCCCCAAATAAGCAGTAACGGAACAGTGGAACTAGCAAGTACTGTGAAAGGCTTTATGATTGTGCAGAACAGTCTATCGTTTCCTGGTCATGAAAGAAAACTCTCGGTCCCCTTCTAACATAAGCCAACTATTACATGCATAACAAACATACTCTGGTTTACCCTAACAGGGTTACAACCAAAGGCAAGCCCTGCTATGGCATCCCAAGGTTAAAAGCTGCATCTCAGGTTCAAAATAAACTGCTGATCATTTTTCCTCTGGCTCGGCTGTTACTTCTCATCATTCTGCCACTACGACTTGTAAAATGTAACCACTTGTGTTTATCACTTGTGTATATTGGATGTGTAAAACACACCCTATATACAATATCTGGGAAAGGGGAAGAAAAACATGACATTTATGCACTAACAATAATAACTTTAACAACAACTAAGTACAGATGAAGGCAGTGGCTCTTATTTCCGTAGCTCAACACAGCTGGCATTTATTATTTCCTTCCTGTAAGCTCATTTTGTGTTTCCATTGCCTTTATAGCTACCAAGGGCTGTCAACTGCGACATCTTCCTATGTTTGTTGCTTTGATGGCAGAACGAGCAGTTTTAGGTTTCAATTCAACGGAAGAAGTTTCTAGGTGGAAGCATCCCTCTATTGGATACTAAGACTTCCAGACCAGCAGAGTCTTAAAGTCTGGGAGTAAAACTTTTGCAAGTGATTCCCACTTTGTTTGCTAAATGAATGAGAACACCTCTTCTTAGGAGGGGCCACTGGACTCCATCTTACCTCTCTTAGTCCCTTTGGGCTGCTAAAACTAAAGGTTATTAACTGGGTGGCTTGTAAATAACAGATATTTATTTCTCACTGTTCTGGAGACTGGGAAGTCCAAGATCAAGGTGCCAGTGGATTTGGTGTCTGGTGAGAGCCCATTTTCTGGGTCATAGATAACCATCTTCTTGCTAAGTCCTCTCATGGCAGAAGGAGCAAGGGGACTCTGGGATGTCTTTCACAAGCACACTAACCCCATTCATGAAGGCTCTATCCTTATGATCGAATCACCTCCCAAAGAAAAGTCTTACCTCCTAACACCATCACAATTCAGATTAGGGTTTCAACAGCTGAATTTTGGAGGAACACAAATATGGCCTCTATAGCATAACTTCACTAGCTAAATGGAAGAGAAAGCAGTAAAGAGAAAAAGAAAACCACTGAGAGATGGCTGGGAATTCTCCGGGCACTGCCCTGTCTTTACCTTACCCACTGTTTGGAAACACAAGGCAGAAAGGAGCCAATTAGTGAAGCAGAGATCAGCAGATGATGGGGCTCCCCACCAGGAAAAGCAGCCTGTGGTCCTGTTTCACCTCAATAGCCTGTTGGAGTAAAACATTTATCTACTCAAGAAAGCCTGACTCACTGCATGCTCTTGTATTTGACCCATCTATACCAGCAAACTTCATTTTGGAGGGTGAAGGTTGTTAAGGCAAATAAGGGAGGATGTGTACATTTCTCTTAGCCAAGAGATAGGTCTTTTGAGGTCCCTAAAACCACACTCATATATATATATATATATATATATATATGTATATATATATATATATATATTTTTTTTTTTTTGCATATTAGATTTCCTTCCATGAAATTGTCCTAGATTGTAGCTTTCTGGTCTAAACTCTTCTGCCTCCAGCTCTTGGTTACCTGACATATGGCATGCTTTTATTTGTTTGTTCTTAAAAAAAAAATGCTTGATATCTGCTTCGCTTGCTTCCACAATTCATTCTCTGCCCAGTAATTTCTGCCACCCATTTCTTGTACCCTGGTATGATATGGCCACATAGATCAGGTTTTTTTTTTTTTTTTTTTTTTTTTTTTGAGACGGAGTCTCGCTCTGTCACCCAGGCTGAAGTGCAGTGGCGGGATCTCAGCTTACTGCAAGCTCCACCTCCCAGGTTTACGCCATTCTCCTGCCTCAGCCTCCCGAGTAGCTGGGACTACAGGCGCCCGCCACCTTGCCCTGCTAGTTTTTTTTGTGTGTGTTTTTTAGTAGAGACGGGGTTTCACCGTGTTAGCCAGGATGGTCTCGATTTCCTGACCTCGTGATCCGCCCGTCTCGGCCTCCCAAAGTGCTGGGATTACAGGCGAGAGGCACCGCGTCCGGCCTGCTAGGTCATCTTGAGCAAGCAAGTTAATTAACATCTCCAATCTATTATTCATCGAAGAGAATGGATGTAAGAAGCTTAACAGGGTTTCTGGCACAGAGTTCATAATTTATTTCTTGTTCTTCCTTCTTTAAATAAGTCATAATCTTTCCAGGCTTCATATTTCCCAACTGTCTGGACTACTAAATGACAACACATCCTTTTAATCATCCTGCCTCAGCCTCTCAAGTAGCTGGGACTACAGGCGCATGCCACCACGCCCAGCTAATTTTTAATCAATATCATCAATTGAATCAAAGAATTGTTTGAGTCCCTACTAAGGGTAAGACCTGTTTTACATTCTTTTGGGCACACGAATAACTGAAAAATAATTCTTGATTTTTCTGAGTTTTTTATCCTACATGGAGAATACTGGGGTCTGCTATATCATGACTGTAATATAGATCAGGTATGACAAGCACTGTAAGAAAAATACAAATTTGTATGCAAAGGAGGAAGAGGCTGCCACAGGAAGACTCTGTCAGCTATAGACTGATTATTTTTGAGAGTAGCGTTCCCTAAATACAAAGTCCTCACTTAACGTCATCAGTAGGTTCTTGGAAACTAACTTTAGGCAAAACAGCTTATAACAACACCAATTTCACATAGGTTAATTGATACAAACAAGAGTCAAGTTCTGATCATTTCTGGTCACAAAAACACCTTGAAACTTTTTTTTTTTTTTTTTTTTTTGAGATGGAGTTTCACTCTTGTTGCCCATGCTGGGGTGCAATGACACAATCTCGGCTCACCGCAACCTCTGCCTCCTGGGTTCGAGCAATTCTCTTGCCTCAGCCTCCAGAGCGTCTGGGATTACTAGCATATGCCACCATGCCCAGCTGTTTAATTAGCAAGCCTGAAAAGTAATGACTTGTGTGCCAACCAATGCTGACCTACTCTCTCCACCCACATTCTCTGATAAAGAACTTTGATGCTTTTCCCCCCAAGAGTTTTTTAAAGTGTTATGAAAACACAACTTCAATACAAGTTTCCTAACCTACACCTACACCCTATAGGAATTCTGGAACCATCACTTGAACTATCATTTCATATAGAGCATTAACATGTCATTAATTGTGAATACTTGCCAATTTTGGTTGTAAATTGTTTGGCATTATTTTGTAAAGCAGAACATATGCATATCCATATTCCTAAGGTTTCTGTAACAAAACACTACAGATTTGAAACGAGACATTTATTCTCTCACAGTTCTGGAGTCCAGAAATCCTAAGTCAGTTTCACTGGGCTGAAATTAATGTGCTGGCAGGGCACTCTGTTTTCTGCTCTTCTGTTTGGAGTCAAATCTCCCTCTGCCTCCCACTTATAATGACACTTGTGATTGCAGTTAGGGACTGCCCAGATAATCCAGGATAATCTTCCTATCCCAGGACCCTTCACTTGATCACATCTTCAAAGACTGTTTTCCCATACAACAGTCACAGGTTTGAGAATTGGAATGTGGACAAGACTAATATGCATGTGCTTCTTTTTTTTTTTTTTTTTAATTGGAGTCTCACTTTGTCCCCAGGCTGGAGTGCAGTGGCGCAATCTTGGCTCACTGCAACCTCCACCTCCCAGGTTCCAGCGATTCTCTTGCCTCAGCCTCCTGAGTAGCTAGGATTACAGGCACCCGCCACCACACTTGGCTAATTTTTTTTGTATTTTTAGTAGAGATGGGGGTTTCACCGTATTGGCCAGGCTGGTCTCGAACTCCTGACCTCAGGTGATCCACCCGCCTCGGCCTCCCAAAGTGTGGGATTACAGGAATGAGCCACTGCACTTGGCCATACCTTTAAACTTCTAAATAAAGACCAAAATACTTCTAATATTAAACAATGAAATAAATGTGAGTTATGCATACATTTAAGAAAGATTCATAAAAACAAGACAATGATTTACCCAATTTTTGTTGTTTTTCAGACGGGGTCTCACTCTGTCTCCCAGGCTGAAGTGCAGTGGTGCAATCACGGCTCACTACAGCCTTGACCTCTCTGGGCTCAGGTGATCCTCTCACCTCAGACTCCCCAGTAGCTGGGACTACAGGTGCACACCACCACACCTAGCTAATTTTTTGTATTGTTTTGTAGAGACCATGTTTTGCCATGTTGCCCAGGCTGGTCTAAAACTCCTGGGCTGAAGCGATCTGCCTGCCTTGGCCTCCCAAAGTGTCAGGATTACACTTTGAGCCACTAGGCCCAGCCTACCCAATTTTTGGTGAATCAGTGAGTGAAGGTGGTTGTAGTAGTGCTGGGTTAAATTAAGGAAGAAATGTTTGCAAAATGAAAAATGTAAGCAACGGCTCTTACCACATGCAGTTAAAACACACACACACACAAATACAGTGGGTCTGCTGAGCGCTTTCAGATCATCTACTGTTGTATATTTGTATGATTATCATACACTCATCAGTTTTTATTTTATAATAATTTGTATTTATTTATTTTGATTTTCCAGCCCATTTATTCCAGTTCAGGGTTAATGCCTGTCTTGTCAGTTCAGGGTGTAAGGCAGGAACCAGCCCTGGACAGGATGGCATCCCATCACAGGGCACATTCATACACAAACTCACTCAGACCGGGACCATGTAGAGACATGCCCCTTCACCTCATGTGAACATTTTTGGGATATGGGAGGAAACTGGACCGCCGAGAGAAAACCCAGGCATATATGGGGAGAACGTGCAAACTCCACACAGGCAGTGGCCCCAGCTGGGTGTCAAATTTTTTTTCTCATCAACATTATAATGGAATGAGGTTCTTCAAGAATCTGCTGTATGAGACTAACCCAGAGTAATTTTTCAAATTGCTAGATTTAATGAATCAGAATTGCTAAGAAATATGCTGGATAATCTACATACTTAACAAGCCTCCCAGGTGATTCTTCTCATTAGGGAGATTTGGGAAATTTCTAGATGAGTGCTTCTCTAGAGTTAATGTGCATAGGAATCACTTGGGATCTTGTTTAAAATGCACTGTTAGGGCCGGGCGCGGTGGCTCACACCTGTAATCCTAGTATTTTGGGAGACAGAGGCGGGCGGATCACCTGAAGTCAGGATTTCCAGACCAGCCTGGTCAACATGGTGAAACCCAGTCTCTACTAACAATACAAAAATTAGCTGGGCGTGGTGGCGCATGCCTATAATCCCAGCTACTTGGGAGGCTGAAGCAGGAGAATCGCTTGAACCCGGGAGGCGCAGGTTGCAGTGAGCCGAGATCGCGCTACTGCACTCCGGCCTGGGCCACAAAAGCAAAACTCCGTCTCAAACAAACAAACAAACAAAAAAACAGCACAAGCGGAGGGTACTAGAGGTAGGGGACCTAGAAACAAAATTCCCGGGGCTCCCTCCCGGGCCGCGGTCTGGGCTGCACGTTTGGCCGCCAAGCTCCTCGCGAAGGCTGTGGCTTCCAAACTCTTGCGCGCGGTCATCCTCGCGCCCCCGCACCCCCCACCGGCTCGGGCACGGGCACTGTGTGCCAGAGGATCGCCCAGAACTTTGGCTTCCAGGATCTCTCCAGCGGGCACTTCTTGCGGGAGAACATCAAGGCCAACACCGAAGTTGGTGAGATGGCAAAACAGTATATAGAAAAAAGTCTTTTGGTTCCAGACCATGTGATCACACGCCTAATGATGTCCGAGTTAGAGAATAGGCGTGGCCAGCACTGGCTCCTCGATGGGTTTCCTAGGACATTACGACAAGCCGAAGCGCTGGACAAGAATCTGTGACGTGGATCTAGTAATCAGTTTGAAGATTCCATTTGAAACACTTAAACATCGTCTCAGCTGCTGTTGGATTCACCCTCCTGGCGGAAGGGTATATAACATGGACTTCAATCCACCTCATATACATGGGATTGATGACGTCGCTGGTGAACCATTAGTCCAGTAGGAGGATGATAAACCTGAAGCAGTTGCTGCCAGGCTAAGACAGCAAGGATGTGGCAAAGCCAGTCATTGAATTATACAAGAGCCGAGGAGTTCTCCACCAAATTTCTGGGAGAGAGACTAACAAAATCCGGCCTTAAGTTTACACACTTTTCTCAAACATGATCACACCTATTCAGTCCAAAGAAGCATATTAACCCTGCCCAATGGAAGAACCAGGAAGATGTGGTCATTCACTCAATTATGTGTGTAGTATTTGTGTTGTGTCCAAATTAGAAGTTAGCTGAGGAAGCTTGCAGCCTCTTTTCTAGTTGAAATGGTGAACTGATAGGAAAACAAATGAGTAGAAAGAGTTACCGAAGAGGCCCTCCTCTGCCTTTCAAAAGGAAGGTCACCTACACATGTTTAACGTGTCTCTGCAAGTCTCAAGCCCTTCACGGGAAAACAAGTACAGTGTGGATTTCAAACGGGGTGTAACTTCAGCTCCAGCTGATTTTTGACAGCTGTGTTGTTGCTGTGGCATCCTTTTTCCCACTTGATGGTGATGGCTTCTGGTTCTCCCCATTCCCACAAAGGCTGTTGAACCACAGCTCCCGGAAGCCTGAGTCCGCTAAGGGCTCTAGCCCAGATTTGTCCCACGCTTTCTGCTGTGTGCCTTCCTGGTGACAATGAAATTGAGGCTACTTACTCTCAGTGGTTGTTTCTCTGGTCTTGAGTGGCTGTGTCAACAGTTCATTTCTTTTTTTTTTTTTCCAGTAGGAATAACTCCTTTTCTGCATTCATGCTCCATAGAGTCTCTCCTTTTCAGACATCCTGGGATGAAAGAATTTGACTTCTATTTCTTTTTAGACTGCATTTTTTTGACATTTGTTTTCACTTTTAGGCTATTAAACAAAACAGGTAGTTATTGTTCTTATCCCTCTCAAATTCTTCTAAGAACTGAGAGTGAGGGGACTGTATTGAATCTCCGTATGCACTGGGAACTGAGCTATGAAGAGGATCTTACTAAACTGCTGGTCTGACACTCATGGATTGACACTGTTCCTTTCTTTGATTGTGAAAAAAATTAAACCCCTAAAAGTCGTTCGAGAACCTCCTAAAGTCTTTTGGGAATCCTCAAAAACCATGGGAACTGTAAGTATTTAGCTACATAAATGTTGTAAGATCACATCTTATGTATAAAAGTAGTAAGATCATTTGGAATTACTGGACTAATTGAATAGTTAAGGTTTCTATTCAGGAGAATACAATGTATTTTGAAAGTGCTGCTAACTATTAATGCTGACAGTGTTTCACTCCTATGAGTGACTCAAATATATTATAAATGGGTGGTAAAGTCCGGGCATGGTGACTGACGCCTGTAATCCCAGCACTTTGGGAGGCCAAGGCGGGCAGATCAGGAGGTCAGGAGATTGAGACCATCCTGGCTAACATGGTGAAACCCCGTCTCTACTTAAAAAAAAAAAAAATTAGCCAGGCGTGGTGGGGGGCGCTTGTAGTCCCAGCTACTCGGGAGGCTGAGGCAGGAGAATGGCGTGAACCCGGGAGGCGGAGCTTGTAGTAAGCCCAGACTGTGCTACTGCACTCCAGCCTGGTTGACAGAGTGAGACTCCGTCTCAAAGAAAAAAAATAAAATAAATAGGTGGTAAAGGGAACAGAGCCTGTGGGGTTAAGCAGAATGTTGTACTAGCTGTGCCTGGACTGAGTATAACAGCTTTACAATTACGGGAAAACAAAATCTTTATTATTTTTTTTCTGTTCCAAAGATTCATCCTATGGGGTGGCCTTAAATTCTAGAATTAGATAGGAATATTTTGTCATTCATTATAACATAATATCAATAAACCATTTGTTAAAAGATTTGCCTGATTTCCAGACTCGGTGGCCACCTTGAATAATTCTTGCTGTTCTCTGGGAAGGACACTCCTCCATCTATCCTTCCCTCCCTCTTTCTTTCCAGCTAAGTAGACAATTCTAGCCAACACTGAGTCACTCAGTAAGTCTCCAGTGTGTGTGTGTTTGCTGAGATTGTCTAGCAGTTGAAGGTCCGTGCTGGTTTAGGTGAGACCTAAAAGAGATAAACACCTTTCCCATGGTCTTTGAAATGTAGTGCTTATTTCGTGGTCAATGGCCTTTAAAAAAAAGAATCTATTTCTGGTTTTCTTCAACAAACTCACTAGTTTTCCCTTAAACAATTTTGTAAAAATTAAAGTTATCTTGAAAACGTTTTGACAAAAGTAAAATTAAAGGGACATCTTTTCTTGGTTTTCCTTCTGCTGCCACACATGACGGTTCTTTCACCTTTAAGCAAAGAGGGTAGTTTAGATGGTTTCTAAGATTCCAACCTGACCTCGCATTCTGTTATTCTACCCAGCTCTTAATTCAGTTTGCTTCCATTATCCTCACAGGTTTCTTACTTAGACCTTGGAAATGCTGCTGTGTTTAATACCCTCCAATACTAACGCAGACTTAAGATAGCTACTGTTTATTGAAAGCCTACTGAGTGAAACGTGCAGTTTTAGGACCTTTATAAACATCTCAATTAATCTTTCTAGCATCCTATGAAATAGGCATGATTTCATGTTGATAAACAGCGAAGACAGGGGTCCCAGGGATATGCGGCATCTTGCCCAGGCTTCGGCTGCTGGTGACCAGTGTAGCCCAGGTTTTCCTAACTCAGAAGACTGAGCTTGTTCCTGGATGTTATTAATAGCAACTTGTGTCCAAGCAACCAAGGGTCTTGAGTTTGCTTAGTTCAGTTTGTGGCCTCACATCAGGAGTAACAGAGCTAGTCTAGGTATGGTGGAGCTAGTCCATGCCTGTCGTCCCATTGCTCTGGGAGGCCATGATGGGAGATTGCCAGAGGCCAGAAGTTCAAGACCAGCCTGGGCAACATCACAAGACTCCATCTCTACAGAAAAATAAAAAATTAGCCAAGCAACTAGGACTTGTGGTCCTAGTTACTCAGGAGACTGAGGCAGGAAGATTGCTTGATCCTAGGAGTTTGAGGCTGTAGTGAGCTATGATTGTACCTCTGTACCCCACCCTGGGCGACACAGCAAGACCCTGTCTCTTAAAAAAGAAAAAGAAAAAGAAAGAAAGAAAGAAAGAAAGAAAGAAAGAAAAGAAAAGAAAATAGCAGAGCTCACCAAAGTGATGTTTACCTTTTTATGATGTTCCTTTCTTTTTCCTTTTCCTTTGCTGAAGCAAAGGAGGCTGCTAGAGGAGAGTCTTAGTCTTCCTGCCTAAGACCTCCTTTATGAATGGAATAAGACTGTCAAAGTAGGCTGGGCTTGGGTCCAGGCTAGTCTGTGAAGGAGGCTAGCTCATGTTCCTTACCTACCCTTTGGGTGTCCACTGGGTCATGCCCCTGAAGTGGCCTTTACCCTTGAGCCATCCCTAGCAATGGTGCTCACACATAGGCTTTTGAGCTACTCAGAGCTATCCAGACCCTGCTCACTTTTCTTTCCTGAGATCAGAACAAATCACTCCCTCACTCCTACTCCAAACAAGGTCTTATTGATAAACTAATCCTTCTCAAAGTGCTGGTAGGTAAACAGGCGATGATGGAGCATCAAACACAAGTTAACTCCTGACTTTTGTACCATTGTCTCTCTATTCCATTACATATTAACATGACTCTGAATACCTTTGCCCACCATCTGCTTCTCGTGCAACAGTTGAGGCAGTAACCAGGGGAGATTCACTTCCTGTCTTGTCTTTCTCCAGGCATCACTCCCCGGCTGCCCTCTAGCAGCCAAGCTCAGATGAGCTCCATTTTTACTCAAGGTGTGCCCCTCTCTTTGGTAGGGAAGGAGAAAGGTAAGAATAGCCATGAATGAGTAAGGATTCTTAAAGGGAGGTGCTACTGTGGCTTTCTCTGCTATTTAAGATGTTGAGACAGGATAACTTTAGAAAGATGCATGCACAGACCCATAAATAGTGCTTTTATAAAATTCAGTTCACTGGAGGCCAGGCGCGGTGGCTCAAGCCTGTAATCCCAGCACTTTGGGAGGCCGAGGCGGGTGGATCACGAGGTCAGGAGATCGAGACTATCCTGGCTAACATGGTGAAACCCCGTCTCTACTAAAAATACAAAAAACTAGCCGGGCGCGGTGGCGGGCGCCTGTAGTCTCAGCTACTTGGGAGGCTGAGGCGGGAGAATGGCGTGAACCCGGGAGGCGGAGCTTGCAGTGAGCCGAGATCACGCCACTGCACTCCAGCCTGGGAGACACAGCGAGACTCCGTCTCAAAAAAAAAAAAAAAAAAAAAAACAAATTTAGTTCACTGGAACCTGAGTTCAGTATTTGAATTAGCTTTTCGTCCAAAGTGTTTAAGCCTGCTGGAGGTCTTTGCTCAAATAATAAATACCGCATATTTCCACATGTGTTAAGGTATAGGCAGTAGTTATTGTTTGTTTACTCCATATTAGGCACATTGCATGCATTGGCTAATCAAATCTTCATCAATTACCTATGTAATAACCTCAATTAACTTGCTTCCTTGTATTATAAATGGAAATAATTCTGTTTATTTAAATATGTTTTCATGTACCTATAGGGATTAATCAGGAAATTCAAAGGGTCTTTTTTGTACCTTTCCCTAATTTGAGCTCCCTGTTCTCATTAACAGATAAAACAACATATTTACTTCAGCCTGGAATCTTTGCTTTTGGTGCTTAGAGGCAGAGACAGGAAACAGGCACTCAGGGAGTCACACTGGTAGTTGCACACTGTATCTACAGAGGGCATGTCTCATCTGTACTCTGCTGGGTTACAGAATGTCAAGAGGTATTTGTGTCCACTTGAGAATTCCATTTATTACCTTCCATTTAACAGACAGTGTCTTTCCTTTCTGCAGTTGATTTTGCTAGAGAGGCAATTTATAAGGTGAAGTCCTGTTCATAGTATGACTTGTTTTCTCACTATCCCCTTCCATTTTTAGTAACTCCTTGGTCTATTTGGTGTCTTTAAAAAAAAGAACCTGGCAATGAAGACTTCTTTAAATATGGAAATGTGGTGCTCTTGTATGGCATAGATATGAAATCCCTTCCTGTGGTAATAATTAGGTTATTCCCAGAAGCGCAGGGTCATTCTTTAAAAGCTTTCCTGTTTAAAGCTTTTCAAAGGAGGAGACTGCCTTGAAGATTCCCCCTAGGGTTGATATGTGTCTAATTCATTTTATAAAATTGTTACTGTCTTCATTTCAAAACTTTGGCTATAAAGTCAGAAATGTCCTAAATAACAAAATATTTTGTATTTAATTTAGAGAAGAGTAAACAGAAGAAAAATGAAAACTCAGTCTTTATTTAAGCTCCAAGGATAATCAGGGCTTAGAGGACTTTTTTAGTTTTATGAGACTTTGTATTGCTGATTTTTATATTACATATTCTTGGGTTTTTGTTGTTGTTGTTGTTGTTTTGTTTTTTGAGACAGAGTCTTACTCTGATGCCCAGGCTGGAGTGCAGTGGTGCAATTTCGGCTCACTACAACCTCTGCCTCCTGGGTTCAAGCGATTCTCCTGCCTCAGCCTCCCAAGTCACTGGGACTACAGATGCACGCCACCATGCCTGGCTAACTTTTGTATTTTTAGTAGAGACAGGATTTCACTATGTTGGCCAGGATGGTCTCGATCTGCTAACGTCATGATCCGCCCACCTTGGCCTCCCAAAGTGGTGGGATTACAGGTGTGAGTCACCACGCCCGGCCCTGTATTCTTGTTTTTGAGATGAACAGATCTCTAGGGAAATTGTCAAGTTATAATGGCATTTTACTGTGATCCCTCTCAAGCTCAGATCATTTCTGTAACCCAGTGATGACCTGTCTCTTTGGTGTACTGTCCTGTGAAATGTCAGCTCAAGTTTCCCAGAAGTCATGTGTTTGCCAGGAGTCAGAGTACTTTTCCTCAGTGGGACAGTTGATGGCCCTCTTAATTTTGGTGTATGTGCTTCAAAGTATCTAAACCTCTAGTCTGATCTGTATATGATATCCTGTTAATTGTATTATTATGTTGATTATCTTGCTTGAAGGTTCATACTTTTCAATTTGATAGAAAAAAAGTTTTTTTCTGCTTATAAAAAATAAAATGCTGGGCCGGGCGCGGTGGCTCAAGCCTGTAATCCCAGCACTTTGGGAGGCCGAGGCGGGCGGATCACAAGGTCAGGAGATCGAGACCACAGTGAAACCCCGTCTCTACTAAAAATACAAAAAATTAGCCGGGCGCGGTGGCGGGCGCCTGTAGTCCCAGCTACTCAGGAGGCTGAGGCAGGAGAATGGTGGGAACCCGGGAGGCGGAGCTTGCAGTGAGCCGAGATCGCGCCACTGCACTCCAGCCTGGGCAACAGCGTGAGACTCCGTCTCAAAAAAATAAATAAATAAATAAATAAATAAATAAATAAATAAATAAATAAAATGCACCATCCTGGCTAACACGGTGAAACCCTGTCTCTACTAAAAAATACAAAAAAAAAAAAAAAAAATAGCCGGGTGAGGTGGCGGGCGCCTGTAGTCCCAGCTACTCGGGAGGCTGAGGCAGGAGAATGGCGTAAACCTGGGAGGCGGAGCTTGCAGTGAGCGGAGATCGGGCCACTGCACTCCAGCCTGGGTGATAGAGCGAGACTCCGTCTCAAAAAAAAATAAAAAATAAAAAATAAAATAAAGTAAAATAAAATAAAATAAAATGCAGTTTTAGATTTAGTAGATTTGGAGTGGAATCTGAGAGTCTGCATTTCTCTTAATATTAGCCTCTGTTAATGCAGATGCTGCTAGTGCAGGGCACATTTTCAGGAGCAAACCTCTAGAGCTCAGTATGGTGTCAGAGACCCTGTTTGAGAATGTGGGAAGGGCTAGAGCCAGTTCATAGCAAAATACATAAACATGTAATTTATATGCAATTGCAAAGGATTTGCAGGGTCTCTGAATGCTATCTTTAGGCTCAAGGTTAATAGGACAGAGTCATCAACCTGGTTTTCATGAGGAAGTGACAGGAATCTTTGAATAATAATGTGCAACATCTATTGAGCGCCTACTATATGCCTTGGCATTGTGCTGAGTGATCCTGACATATTATTAGCTCATTTAATCTTCACAACAAACCTATGAGGTAGGCACTATTATTATCATTCTCATTTTACCAATAACGGGCGGATCACTTGAGGCCAGGAGTTTGAGACCAACCTGGCCAACATAGTGAAACCCTATCTCTACCAAAAATACAAAAATTAGCTGGATGTGATGGCATACACCTGTAGTCCTAGCTACTGGGGAGATTGAGGCAGGAGAATCGCTTGAACCCAGGAAGTGGAGATTGCAGTGAGCCGAAATCTAGCCATTGCACTCCAGCCTGGGCAACAGAGTGAAACTCTGTCTCAAAAAGAAAATAAATACATAAATAAGGAAACTGGTGTACAGAAAGTTCTAAGCAATTTGTCCAACAGTATTCAGTGGAGTATTCAAGAGCTGGATTCCTGATCCCAGGTGTTTAATTACTATGTTTTGCTGCACCTATGTGTAGTAATTACTTTGAAGAAAGTGATTACTTTCTTCAAAGAGAATGAAAATGTGGGCTGACTATACTTCAAATTCTGATGGACATCAGAATATCCTGAGGGAATTTGTTAAACATAATTACCAAACAATGCTTGGATTCCAGCCTAGCTTCTGAATCAGAATCTCTGGGGTGGGGCTGGGGGATTGTGTTTAACTAATGCCCAAAATGATTCTGATGTGCAAAATTTGAGCCTCATGGTCACAGACTTTTCAAAGGCAGAGTTTTAAGAGTCCAAAGGAAAGTTAAATGAAGTTTGTTATGTGAGAAACTCTGAAAGGGAAAGTGTGACTCTGAGGGTTAGGAGGCTCCCAGAAATGTATTTCTGACTCTGATCTTGATAAAGAAGAAAAGCGTGGTGGCCCTAGAAAATTCCTTTGTTGTCCCATCAGGACTATTCCTTAATACAGTCACTTAAAAGGAGAAAGGCCCACTTTTTTTTTTTTTTTTTTTTTTTTTTTTTGAGACGGAGTCTCGCTCTGTCGCCCAGGCTGGAGTGCAGTGGCGCGATCTCGGCTCACTGCAAGCTCCGCCTCCCGGGTTCACGCCATTCTCCTGCCTCAGCCTACCGAGTAGCTGGGACTACAGGCGCCCACAACCGCGCCCGGCTAATTTTTTGTATTTTTAGTAGAGACGGGGTTTCACCGTGGTCTCGATCTCCTGACCTTGTGATCCGCCCGCCTCGGCCTCCCAAAGTGCTGGGATTACAGGCGTGAGCCACCGCGCCCGGCGAAAGGCCTACTTTTAAAAGAAGTTCACCTTATTGAGGACACAAAAAAGTACTTATAAAGGGGCGTCGTTGATCTGTAAGAATAATGCAGGAGAATTAACCCCACTCCCCACTTATTTTCTTTCTTTTTTTCTTTTTTGAGATTAGTTTTGCTCTTGTCACTCAGGCTGGAGTGCAGTGGCGTCATCTCAGCTCACTGCAACCTCCGCCTCCTGGTTCAAGCGATTCTCTTGCCTCAGCCTCCTGAGTAGCTGGGCTTACAGATGCCCACCACCAGGCCAGGCTAATTTTTTGTATTTTTAGTAGAGACGGGGTTTTACCGTATTGGGCAGGCTGGTCTCGAACTCCTGACCTCAGGTGATCCGCCTGCCTCGGCCTCCCAAAGTGCTGGGATTATAGGCATGAGCCACCATGCCTGGCCACCTCATTCCCCACTTCTAACTCCAGACAAACTTAAGTGCATGTGAGGGGAAAAGAGCTAATAACAACAAAAAGGAAGTAGGAGGGGGCACAGCTTGCCTCTTTCCTGATCTCTTGCTTTACTTTCCTTTTTCTCATTCATTCATTTATTCCAGCATTTTTTTTTTTTTAAACTGCATGTGCCTTCATTTTGCCAAGTACACTCTTGGAACTAGAAAGGCCTGCTCCCTTCATTTAAGAAGATCCATTAACCACAAAGATCAACCCAAGAATGAATGCTAGGAAAGGGGCAAGTGCAATGTCAGAAGAGCACAAAGGGGGTTGTAAGCAGAAGAGGAATCGCAGGATGAAAGAAGGGCAAATTTTATTATGATTTCTAAAACAGGTGGAGCAGGTGTATTCTGACTGGAGGCCAGTAACTACATGGCAATCCTACCTAAGATTTGTAATTTTAATTTTTAATTTTTATTTGAGACAGAGTCTTGCTCTGTCTCCCCGGCTGGAGGGCAGAGGTGCTATCATGGCTCACTGCAGCCTTATTTCCTGGGCTCAAGTGATTCTCCTGCCTCAGTCTCCTGAGTAGCTGGGACTACAGTTTGTGTCACTGTGCCCAGCGAATTTTTTTGAAAATTTTTTAGAGAAGGGGTCTTGCAGTGTTGCCAGGGCTGGTGTTGAACACCTGGGCTCAAGCAATCCACCCACCTTGACATCCAAAAATGCTGGGATTACAGGCGTGAGCCACTATGCCGAGCCTATTTTTATTTTTTAAGAGACAGAGTCTCACTATTTGCATAGGCTGGTCTTGAACTCCTGGGCTCAAGTGATCCTCCCACCTCAGCCTCCTGAGTAGCTGGGGCTACAGGTATATGCCACTGTACCCAGCCTGTCCAAGATTTAAAAAAAAAACAAAAAAAAAAACCCATGTGGTGTCTTTAAGATTATAGGCACTTTATAGGTAATTAATTTACATATTTCTGGTGATATATTTTTAAAGAGCTTGTTAAAGAGATATTTATGGGCCAGGCGCGGTGGCTCATGCCTGTAATCCCAGAACTTTGGGAGGCCAAGGTGGCGGATCACTAGGTCAGGAGTTCGAGACTAGCCTGGCTAATCTGGTGAAACCCCATCTCTACTAAAAATACAAAAATTAGCCAGGCTTGGCGGCAGGCAACTGTAGTTCCAGCTACTCGGGAGGCTGAGGCAAGAGAATCACTTGAACCCGGGAGGCAGAGGTTGCAGTGAGCAGAGATCACACCACTGTACTCCAGCCTGGGCGACATAGTGAGACTCCATCTCAAAAATAATAATAATAAAAAAAGATAAAGAAAAAGAAAAAAAGAAGTATTTGTATATTTGTGAGCACCCTACAGAAAGGAAGTGGTGATCACCAGGGCCAGGTGTGCGTGGATTTATTAAGAACAAGTCATGACAAATCAACACTGTTTCTTCGGTAGATTAGGGAACCATGGTAGGTAGTGGGTTGAGTGGGTGGTAGGGAAGCAGAAACAATGGGTATGGATCCACAGAAATCTTTGTTGTTGAAAAAAACATGCATTGTGTGTCAGTGTTATGCCCAGACCGTTTGTTCCCCAAAGAAGACCACCAGAGTCCAGAGTCAAAGCCAAGCGGCAATGATCTTTACTACAAGTTCGAACTTGGTCCCTCCATTCCACAGCATACAGGAGGGCCTCGAACAATGCGAGTGCTTGCTTTTTATAGCCCGATGTAAACAGGATATGTAAAGTTACAGGGAACAAGGTAATTCTCTCGGTTACAGCATTACAATTGGTTAACATTATACATTTAGCATTCCTTATCGGAGATCTCCCAGGTGATGTTTTTCTGAAGTCTGAAAGAAATATGGAAGAATGTGTTTGTGCTGGACTCAGGAAGTTGGGAGATATATGGGGGATGTGCCTCATTCCTTTCATCAGCAGATGTCAGATATTTGCTAGGCAATTGCACCTATGTCTTTTATTTGCTCATTACTGGAACCTTTTTTAGAAAACACTATCTTCCTAAAAAACAACAACATAGAATCCAGGCCCTCCAACCTTGACACGGAAGGAGAGATTGGTGGAAGGAGAGTATCTTTCTGGAGCTGGGTTGCCCATCCAAAGGGCCCCAAATCAGATCCTAGACACACACTCACCTCCTTTTTTTGGGTTTTCACTAAAGATTGTAACTAAACTCCTCACACTTGGGAATTGGCTCAAGTGTTAACAGAAGACTTTCCCCTTAATACTCTGTAGCAAAGCTGAAAAAGGACTGGAAGCCATAAACACCTTTAGGAAAGATAGGAAATAAAATGGAAAATACATAAAAAAAAGGACCAGAATCTAGATAATCTGATTTGCAAGATAAAGTTTACTCACCTTTATTCAGAGTCCTTTCCAGAGACTATGACTTCTTTTCACTACCGGAGTACTTATTTTAAATGACTGTTGTTAGTATGTCTCTACCTATTTTGAGTGATTTTTCTTTACCCCAGTTGTACTTTTTAGTTACAAATTTTTATAACCTACCTTCTGGAACCAATCTTATCTTCCGCTAACTCCCAATGTGTTCCTCCTTTCATAGCCTTTCCTACTCAAAGACTTGAGAAAAGCCGTTTGTTTTGCCTCCTCTACACTTTAACCATTGCTCAATCTTCAAAGTTTTTTCTTCCTCAGCACCCTTTTCTATTGACTCAAATTGTTTTATTTAGGGCTTTGAAGTTTCAAGGACCAGAAATTCAATTAAGTTAGTTCAAGTAAAAGGTTTTCTTAGAATAATGACATGAAATTTCTCAGAAATACCAATCAAAGTTCTCTTGAGCCTTGTATTTGTTCTGAATATTTTAGGCTTAAACATATTATTGTTATTATTTTCACACGTAAGAAGAAATCTGGAGGCAACCAGTTGCTGGTTATTTTTAGTAGAGCTAAACATTATAAAGACCAGTGACGCTGCTTTTCTTGGTCTTTCCCTCATAATCAAAAGATGGCTGCTGTAGCTCTAGATATCAGGTCCATGTTCAACAAAGGTAGAAAGGAAGGGAAGGGAATTCAGCCTTTTGCTTTGGCCTGGAAAGCAAAAACGTTAAAGAAACCTGCCAGTAAATATCTGCTTACATTACATTTACAAGAACTCTATCACACAGCTGCTAATAAAGGAAGTGAAATGACAAGTCACATACTCGGAGACAAAATTTACCACGCAAAGAATTATTATGAAGAATATATGAATAACTTCCACAATTAAATAAGAATAAGACACACAATAGAAAACAGAAAAATGAAAAAAATAAAAATGAAAACACAATAGAAAAATGGCAAAAGACACGAAGAGGCAGTTAATAGAAGAGGAAACATTTTTGGTGAATACATTTAGGGAAAGACATCCAAGCACATTAGTGACCAGGGAAATGAAAATTAAGACTACATTTAGATACATATTATACCTACTAAATTAGCAAAAATTAAGAAGTCTCAGAATATTGCATTAATGAGAATGTAGAGTTTCATCCACCACTAGTGGGGGTGTGGATGAAATGGTATAAACATTTAGTAATACAATCTGAGATTATCTCATAAAGTTGAATGTGGAAATACTACATAATGCAGCTGGTAATTCCACACTAGAGACTTGTACATAAATGCCTGCAGCAGCAGCATTTGCATAAATGAAAACCCAGATGACTATTGTCAGAAGAATGAATAAAGTGATGTATTCATATGACAGACCTACTATTGTAGCAGCACAAATGAATGTAAGAAATATGATTGAGTGAAAAAATATCAAGGGCAGAAGATTAAATCTATGGCATAGCCGGGCGCGGTGGCTCACGCCTGTAATCCCAGCGCTTTGGGAGGCCGAGGCGGGCGGATCACAAGGTCAGGAGATCGAGACCACGGTGAAACCCCGTCTCTACTAAAAATACAAAAAATTAGCCGGGCGCGGTTGTGGGCGCCTGTAGTCCCAGCTACTCGGGAGGCTGAGGCAGGAGAATGGCGTGAACCCAGGAGGCGGAGCTTGCAGTGAGCCGAGATCGCGCCACTGCACTCCAGCCTGGGCGACAGAGCGAGACTCCGTCTCAAAAAAAAAAAAAAAAAAAAAAAAAAAAAAAAAAAAAAAACTATGGCATAATATTTTTAAAAGGTAAAAAACAAGCAAGCGAAACAATGTATATTTTTAGAGATACATACACATGTGGTTAAACGATATGGAAAAAACAAAGCTAGGAAAAGGTAAATATAAACATAAAATTCAGGTGCATTCAAAGATTTGGCAATGATCAGGTGTTTATTGTAGATTCATAGTGGTCCATTTTATTATGCCTCATAACTTATTTTTATTTATTTATTTATTTTAGATGGAGTCTCGCTCTGTCACCCAGGCTGGAGCGCAGTGGCATGATCTTGGCTCATTGCTACCTCTGCCTCCTGGGTTCAAGCAATTCTCCCGCCTCAGCCTCCCCAGTAGCTGGGACTACAGGTATGTGCCACCATGCTGAGGTAATTTTTTTGTATTAGTAGAGACAGGGTTTCACCAGGTTGCTCAGGCTGCTCTCGAACTTCTGACCTCAAATGATCTGCCTGCCTCGGCCTCCCAAAGTGCTGGGATTACAGGCGTGAGCCACCATGCCTGGCCTTTCATAACTTATTTATATGTTATATATTTATGTATCAAATATTACATAATTAAAAGCTTTATTTTATTTTTATTTTATGTAATTATTTTTATTTTATGCATTTATTTTTTTGAGTTGGAGTCTCATTGTCGCCCAGGCTGGAGTGCAGTGGCACCATCTCGGGTCACTGCAACCTCCGCCTCCTGGGTTCAAGAGATTCTCCACTGGAGTAGCTGGGATTACAGGCATGTGCCACCACACCACATCCACTAATTTTTGTATTTTTGGTAGAGACAGGGTTTCATCATCTTGGTCTGCCTCGGCCTCCCAAAGTGCTGGGATTACAGCCGTAAGCCACTGCACCCACCGATTAAAAACTTTAATAAGGTATGAAGCAAATGGCTTTGACAAAAAGTGTAAAAATGATTAAAATACCCCATCCTGTGAAATTTTCTTTTTGGAGCACATGTACTGGGGAACCAGACATTGACATTTTTAGTTACTTTAGTTTTACAATGCTATTTGAGTATAATAGAAACTGTATTTGCTTTAGTCCATTTGGGGAGAAAGAACATAAACACATGGAAACACAAACATCCTAAAGGAATTGAGTCTTATTACTTTGCAGACAATTTTTGAAATAAGTTGCTGAGACAGTTCAGTGTTGTTAGAATGGAGAGAGGGAGACTTACTGATAATATTATGTTAAAGAGCAGTGCAAGTAGAGGAGTGCGGACAGAATTGAGCATGCAGAGGTATGGAAAGAGAAAGTGGAAATGCAGCATGTAAATTGCAGATTCCTTTTCAAGAAGTTTAGTAATCACAAAAGAGAGGAAATTAGCTTCTTTGTTCTTCAGGGAGCTTCAGGACTGTTCTTCGGAAGCCTACTTTGCTTTTGTGTGATGTCTGTATTACAGGGAGAAAAGTTTGGCCCAAGGACAAACTTTGTTAAGCATTTATGCAAGCCTCTGAGGTTTCTTTCTTTCTTTCTTCTTTTTTTAAAGTATTTTTTTCTGGGATGCACAGACTCCAGAGAAATGGAGTCAGTGCTCTTGCCTCTGAGGTTTCATGTTCAGTCCAGGGACACACTCATAGCTGCCCCCCTCCCCCGGGGGTATTAATGGTGTTACTATTTGATTCGTGTTTCCTTTTTAAATTATTTTCATCACCATTTCAAAGTTACTTAACTCATTCTCAATTCCAGTGATCACACCATAATCCAATTATGACAACAAACCAAAACAATCAAACAAAAAAATCCCCCCAAAAAGGAATGAACGCTCCCCATTCCAAAACAAGATGATGTGTCATAGTCACTCTTTCCACAAATGAGGGCTTATTAATTGCTTTTTTTTTTTTTTTTTTTTTTGAGACAGAGTCTCACTGTGTCACCCAGGCTGGCATGACAGAGTCTCGCTCTGTCACCCAGTGGCGTGATCTTGGCTCACTGCAACCTCTGCCTCCCAGGTTCAAGCGATTCTCCTGCCTCAGTCTCCCGAGTAGCTGGGATTACAGGTGCCTGCCACCACGCCTGGCTAATCTTTTTGTATTTTTCTTTTCTTTTTTTTTTTTTTGAGACTGAGTTTCACTCTTGTTGCCCAGGCTGGAGTGCAATGGCGCAATCTTGGCTCACCACAACTTCTGCCTCCCGGGTTCAACTGATTTTCCTGCCTCAGCCTCTCAAGTAGCTGGGATTACAGGCATGTGCCACCATGCCTGGCTAATTTTTATATTTTTATTAGAGACAGGGTTTCTCCATGTTGGTCAGTCTGGTCTCGAACTGCCACCTCAGGTGATCTGCCCACCTCGGCCTCCCAAAGTGCTAGGATTGCAGGCGTGAGCCACCGCGCCCAGCCTACTTTTTGGTATTTTTTGTAGAGACAGGGTTTCATCATGTTGGCCAGGCTGGTTTCAAACTCCGAACCTCAAGTGATCCAACCGCCTCAGCCTCCCAAATATTGCTAGGATTACAGGAGTGAGCCACATGCCTGGCCTTATTAATTGCTTATAATTAATTAATTATTTATTTATTTGAGACAGAGTCTAGCTCTGTTGCCAGGCTGGCTAGAGTGCTGATCCTGGCTCACTGCAACCTCTGCTTCCTGGGTTCAAGTGATTCTCTTGTCTCAGCTTCCATGTAGCTGGGACTACAGGCACATGCCACCATGCTCAGCTAATTTTTGTATTTTTAGTAGAGAAGGAGTTTCACCACGTTGGCCAGGATGGTCTTGATCTCTTGACCTCGTAATCCACCCACCTCAGCCTCCCAAAGTGCTGGAATTACAGGCGTGAGCCACCATGCCCAGCCTACTTTTTTTTCTTTTTTTTTTCTGCGTTGGAGTCTCATTCTTATTGCCCAGGGGCTGGAGGACAGTGGCTCAGGTTTTTTCACTGCAACCTCCACCTCCCGGGTTCAAGCTATTCTATTGCCTCAGCCTCCCCAGTAGCTGGGACTACAGGCACCCGCCACCACACCTGGTTAATTTTCTAATTTTTTTTGTATTTTTAGTAAAGATGGGGTTTTACCGTGGTAGCCAGGATGGTCTTGATCTCCTGACCTCATGATCCGCCCGCCTTGGCCTCCAAAAGTGCTGGGATTACAGGCTTGAGCCACCGCACCTGGCCCTAATCACATGCTTTCTAAGTAGTCCTCAGGCTTCCGCTTGTGGGCAGAGAACTTCTCTTGTTTATTTTAGCTTCTTCACAGATGTGTACCAGGTATCCACTAGGGGCTCAATAAATGTCAAATTAATGAATGTGTGAATAAACAAAAAATCACTAATCAGTAATTTTTTTTGAATGCTTATTTTTGAAAATGCACTTTAAGAGTAAATGTTTATTTTTTTTAAATAGAAAGAATAAGATCTAGTACTTGATAGTACAACAGGGTCACTGTAGTCAATAATTAAATTGTACACTTTAAAATAACTAAAAGTATAGCCGGGCGCGGTGGCTCAAGCCTGTAATCCCAGCACTTTGGGAGGCCGAGACGGGCGGATCACGAGGTCAGGAGATCAAGACCATCCTGGCTAACACGGTGAAACCCCGTCTCTACTAAAAAATACAAAAAACTAGCCGGGTGAGGTGGCGGGCGCCTGTAGTCCCAGCTACTCGGGAGGCTGAGGCAGGAGAATGGTGTAAACCCAGGAGGCGGAGCTTGCAGTGAGCTGAGATCCGGCCACTGCACTCCAGCCTGGGCGACAGAGCTAGACTCCGTCTCAAAAAAAAAATATTAATAATAATAATAATAACTAAAAGTATAATTGAATTGTTTGTAATACAAAGGATAAATGCTTGAGAGGATGGATATCTCATTTTCCATGATGTAATTATTACACATTGCATGCCTGTATCAAAATATCTCATGTACCCCAAAATATATACACCTATTATGTACCCACAAAAAGTAAAAATAAAAAATTTTTTAAAAATAAATGTTTTTAAAAATTACTTTTAAAAAGTAAACGTTTATTTCAAAAGCTCTTTAAGACACTGAGCCTAGACTGTAACAGAATAGGTGCTCAATAAATGTTTTTTGAATAAATACCTAATACTCAGACATGCAAGTACTTTCAATTTATTGTGACCTTGCAATCTGAGGCCCTTGTAACTCTGGAAGTAAAGAAAGCCACATGAATAGTGCCGCAATAAACATACGTGTGCATGTGTCTTTATAGCAGCATGATTTATAATCCTTTGGGTATATACCCAGTAATGGGATGGCTGGGTCATATGGTACATCTAGTTCTAGATCCTTGAGGAATCGCCATACTGTTTTCCATAATGGTTGAACTAGTTTACAATCCCACCAACAGTGTAAAAGTGTTCCTATTTCTCCACATCCTCTCCAGCACCTGTTGTTTCCTGACTTTTTAATGATTGCCATTCTAACTGGTGTGAGATGGTATCTCATTGTGGTTTTGATTTGCATTTCTCTGATGGCCAGTGATGATGAGCATTTTTTCATGTGTCTGTTGGCTGTATGCATGTCTTCTTTTGAGAAATGTCTGTTCATATGCCTTGCCCACTTTTTGATGGGGTTGTTTGGTTTTTTCTTGTAAATTTGTTTGAGTTCTTTGTAGGTTCTGGATATTAGCCCTTTGTCAGATGAGTAGATTGCAAAAATTTTCTCCCATTCAGTAGATTGCCTGTTCACTCTGATGGTAGTTTCTTTTGCTGTGCAGAAGCTCTTTAGTTTAATTAGACCCCATTTGTCAATTTTGGCTTTTGCTGCTGTTGCTTTTGGTGTTTTAGACATGACTTGGAATCAACCCAAATGTCCATCAGTGACAGACTGGATTAAGAAAATGTGGCACATATACACCATGGAGTACTATGCAGCCATAAAAAAGGATGAGTTTGTGTCCTTTGTAGGGACATGGATGCAGCTGGAAACCATCATTCTTAGCAAACTATCACAAGAACAGAAAACCAAACACCACATGTTCTCACTCATAGGTGGGAACTGAACAATGAGATCACTTGGACTCGGGAAGGGGAACATCACACACCGGGGCCTATCATGGGGAGGGAGGAGGGGGGAGGGATTGCATTGGGAGTTATACCTGATGTAAATGACGAGTTGATGGGTGCTGACGAGTTGATGGGTGCAGCACACCAACATGGCACAAGTATACATATGTAACAAACCTGCACGTTATGCACATGTACCCTAGAACTTAAAGTATAATAATAATAATAAATAAATAAATTAAAAAAAAAAGAAAGCCACATGATAAACAAAGGCACATCTTTTTCAGGTGTAAATTGCTTAAAGCTTTTACGGCTATTTAAACGAGAGGCAAAATAAAACATTCATATTCGTTTTAAAGAAAAACATCTTTCTTCAAATGTATTTTTTGTTTTTAAGAGCTTACTTGGGGCTATATCTTCAGACTCTGTGTTTAATGTTATCTTTCCATTGGCTTTATGAGTGCTTTGCAGGAAAAGTCCAAGAAGTAGTAGGTACATTTGGTGATTTTTGTTTTACGTATTTAAGGAGAAAATATACCAATCATTAACATCTGTAGAGGGTTCGACTCTAGATAAAGCCACTTTCATATAATCTTTTCTGGGCTTCACTTCTTCCTCAAGACTGGACCACTGGGTAGCTTAAAGTTGTAAAAGCTTCAAGCAATTTACACCTGAGAAAGATGTGCCATTGTTTATCATGTGGCTTTCTTTACTTCCAGAGTTACAAGGGCCTCAGACTGTAACATCACAATAAATTGAAAGTACTTGTGATGTCTGAGTATTAGGTATTTATTCAAAGAACATCCCCATTTTACAGATTAGGAAACAGATTACCAAATGTGGGCTAGGGTCCTCCTGGGAATGGGCCAGGGGGAATGCTTGCTGTTGTTAAAGAAAATTATCCCAGACACTTGTTAAACACAATGAATAATTTATTCAAGATTACTGCAATAAGGGTCATGACTATTGGAACAGGAGAGAGAAATTGAGCTCAACTCAGAATACAGCAAAGACAGCAAGGGATTTATAGCCAAGGAACAAGCACCGTGTCTGTGAGGGAGGTGACGGTGGATGGAAAATTACTAACAGGAGACATCAAGGGTAGGGGGATTCTGGCTAAAGGCAGGTCAAGGGCTTCTACAACAAAGGTGTAATATAAGGAATCTAATCCATTATTAAATATCAAGAATTCAAGGGTGATCAGGTATCGAGGATGGATGATTTAGCACGCCTCTTGCTAACATTTGGGCCCAGCCAGGACACGGAGGTCAACGTTGAGGCCTAAGTGAGAAAGGGCTCAGAAGTACCAAACTAAAGGAGAGCATCTCTGTTCCTGCCTACTCTGACCTCGTTTCCCCCCTTAAACTCAGTGGTAACAATCTGACCTCTTTATTACCTGATTCCCATGGAAGGGGTGGGGAGTGGCAGGCAGCCGGTGCTCCAGGATCGTTGGGTAGGGAGCCTAGCTCTCTGAAAGCAGCAATGCCTAGTGGGGGTACGGAGGCCGAGTTCGGAGACCACCTGAGTAATTGCGGTCCAGAGCAAAGCCCCCTGGATCGGAACGGGAGCTACCCTCACGCCCCGCCCGGCTGCCAGCAGCCGCACTTCTGGGCGGATGCCGCAGGTCGGGAGGGACGAGGCTGACGGCGCTGATTGGCTGACCGCCGCGGCCTGGGGTTCCCCGGCCCCGCCCCTGCTGCGCTCCCCTTGCCCGCGAGGCCGCGCGCTGGCCGGTCCTGCGCTGCCCGGCGGGAGAGGCTGGACCCTGCGTTCCTCCTCCCTACCGGTCCCCATCCTTAAAGCGCGAGTCTGGACGCCCCGCCTGTGGGAGAGGGCGCCGGGATCCGGACGGGGAGTAACCGGGGCAGGCCGGGGCCGGCCGAGGAGGTCCTGAGGCTACCGAGCTGCAGCGGCTGGCACACGAGCGCCTCGGCACTAACCGAGTGTTCGCGGGGGCTGTGAGGGGAGGGCCCCGGGCGCCATTGCTGGCAGTGGGAGCGCCGCCCGGTCTCATCCCGCCCTCGGCTGCACTCCTCCTCCGGCTGGGAGGGGCCGTAGCTCGGGGCCGTCGTCAGCCCCGGGCCTGGGCTCGATAATCCAGGGCCTCGGCCGCTGTCCCGCAGCTCAGTCCATCGCCCTTGCCTGGCAGCCCGGGCAGAGACCATGTTTGACAAGACGCGGCTGCCGTACGTGGCCCTCGATGTGCTCTGCGTGTTGCTGGGTACGTACGCGCCGCCGGCCCGAGGGGCGTGTGCGCCCGGGCGGGGACGGCTGTCCCGGGAGGGCTTTAGCGCAGAGCTGCCACGGGCAGCTGGGGTGTGTTGCCTGACGCGTGCGCCGCTGCGGGGCGACACACGGGGGGCGGCTTCTGCAGCCGAGGGACCCCGCTTTGCAGCCTGCACCCCGGCTCCCGCGTGCCCGCCGCTGTCTGTAGCCCGTCAGTGCGCTGAGCCCACCCCTGCTTGGACACTGTTCACGCCTTTGCGCTCCATGCCTTGCTCCTGTTCTCTGTTTTCAGTTCCACTCTAGCAGAGCAGGGTGGGCTCCTCCCCTCTGTACTGTAGAGAGAAGCCTGGTCACTGGCCCGTCTCAGTAACGAAACTGGAGATTTGATGCACAGGGGATTCTCAGTAGCAGGCGCCAGTGCCTGATATATCGTGAGAAGTTTAATATTTCGGCTATAAAAGGCTAGAACCTTCCTAATTAGAAGGTGTTGCTAGGTTGTAAATTGTCAGGTTGCAAGTAGGGATGAGCACACCAAGTTTTTGCGTGTAGGTCTGAAGAGGCTTTGGGGGTGGGGGAGGGCGCGGTACCCCAGACCTACTGTTTCCTTGTCTGCACATACCTTGCCATGGTGTAGCTTTCCATCTCTTGTGACAGTCCCGCAAGGAGCAGTAGACATTCTTTGGCTGCAGCAGATTTCGCATTGTCTTACTGATTGGAAGAGTTCAGTTCTGAGGCTTCTGGTTGCCAGTTACTCCTTTGTTTTGAAGAGAAAGAATTGGAATCATTTGGATAAGGGATGGGCGTTGGAAGGAGTAGCTTTCACCTTTTGTGTATTGTATAAGGCACTTATGCTGTGAACTATTTATATGTGATGGAAAAAACAAAAACAAAGCAAGAGCTGCTGGAGGTTTAGATAGTCCTACTTATGTTGAAGTAATCAGAATAGTAGTAGTATTGGCAAGTTCTCAGGGTGGGAGATCTGTGGCTTTAGCCTCCTAGATGAAAGTCTGCATAATGGTTTCTCAGTGACAGGAGATTCCCTCGGTTTTAATCCAGTAGTCCCTGGTTATTACACTCTCCAGTTTCCAACCGGATTATTTAGGCCCTTGCAATCTTGTGGAATTCTTATAAATTCTGTTACCTGGTTTTGTTGTTGTAAGGAAAAATTCCATTTTGTGTGTGTGTGTGTGGGTTGTTTTTGTTTTTTTGTTTTTTGAGACAATCTTGCTTTGTCATCCAGGCTGGAGTGCAGTGGCGTGATCTCGGCTCACTTGCAACCTCTGCCTCCTGGGTTCAAGTGATTATCCTGCCTTGGCCTCTCTAGTAGCTGGGATTGCAGGCATCCGCCACCACGCCCGGCTAATTTTTCTGTTTTTAGTAGAGACAGGGTTTTCTCCATGTTGGTCAGGCTGATCTCGAACTCCTGACCTCAGGTGATCCGCCTGCCTCAGCCTCCCAAAGTGTTGGGATTACAGGTGTGAGCCACCGCACTGGGCCCTAAAACTCTATTTTGTTACCTATTAATATGAAGCATCGTTGTTTACCAAGACGCTTCCTGTTTAGGTCCACAGTGAGTTTTAGGAATTAAGTTTAGGAAAGGGGAACAAAAGTTTGGAACACTGCCTTTTTTTTTTTTTTTTTCCAACTCTGTTTGTCCCCCAGGCTGGAGTGCGGTGGCGGGATCTTGGCTCACTGCAACCTCCGCCTTCTGGGTTCAAGCAGTTCTCTGCCTCCTCCTGAGTAGCTGGGATTACAGACACCAACCACCATGCCTGGCTAACTTTTGTATTTTTAGTAGAGACGGGGTTTCACCATCTTGGCCAGGCTGGCCTTGAACTCCTGACCTCGTGATCCACGCGCCTCGGACTCCCAAAGTGCTGGGGTTACAGGCGTGAACCACCGCGCTCAGCTGAACACTGTCTTTATAAAAACACAGTCCTTTCAGATGTCGGGACTTAATAATTAAATATATTCAAATTTATTTGCAACGGAAAATTACCTTTCATAGAAATGTTAAATTTAAAAATATATTTTCACTTATACTTGATGTCATTGGAACTTTGTTAAACTTTGTTTATATTTTAGTGAAAGGAGAGGAAAATGTTCGATCAGAAAAAAATCAGTGTATTTCTAATGTATTGAATATTAGCCTATTATTGCCACATGTTGTGCAGTATCAGAATTACATATCATCTTCCTCTTTTCGATCAATTTGTAAAACAACATAATGTTTTTTTTCTATGGGTATCATTGCCACATATTGTGCACTATCAGAATTACATATCATCTTCCTCTTTTCCTACTGTGGGAGTTCGATCAATTTGTAAAATAACATAATTTTTTTTCTATGGGTCAAACACTGATTAGGATAGGTGAAACATAATACTGCTCTGAGGTAGGTTAAGCTAATGGTATTAAACACAAAGCCATATAGTAGATCTGCAATTAAAAAAAAAATCACATATAACGGAGGAACTGACATGAAGTACAATTTTATAAATTATGGGTTGTTGTAGCCTGTAGTTTTAACATGATACAAACATCACATAATTATCCTATAAAGGTTAATTTCGTTGCTAAGTTGACCTGACAGTTGCAGGAGTAGGATGACTCTCAGTAAGATAAAATTGTGTTTTTGGTGGTTTTGGAAAGCTTGCTTTGAGGACTTATTTGTTTTAGGAAAAGGCATTTGATCTATTTACAACATTATGTTTTTGTATTACTGACATTTCTTTTAAAGTAATTCAGTATATTACCAATATAAGCTCAGAATACCCTTTTCCTAAATAGAAAGTGGCCTATTTTACTGACTTTTAAAAATGTAAGATTGCATTTAACAACATTAGCTGTCCATTACAAACAGCAGTGAAGGAGAACAGTGGTGCAGGAGATACAAAACTTTTTCACACTTACTTTTGGAAGACACATGTTATATAGCAAATGCACCTTTCTGGTGGAGTCTGTTATATTAAATTTGATTTGGATTCATTTTACTGACAGCAGGAGATTGGTAGCCTAAAATCATGGTAGCTTGAAGAGGGGTTTCAACCTGGCATAAATTTCCTTTTTCTGTGGAGAATCTACAGGTAAGAATTGACTGTTAGAACAGAAAGATAATTAAGCTCTTCGTAAGTACAGGGTTATGTGAAAGTGGTTCATAATTATAATGTGAATACATTCCAGATTCTGTTAATGACCACCTCAACATCATACAGTATAGCCATTTTAATATGATGATGTTACGTGAACCTGTTATACAACTACTTTATAATTTTACTAAGAGTGATGTGTTGAAGTGATCATTGAACATGCCTTGTGTGTGCATGTGTGTGTGTGTATATATATGTTTCTGTCCCTATATCATCTTTATCATCAGTGTAAAACACGATTTCCTCTATATACATGTTCAAATTATTAGTTCCTTAAGTGGATCTGATAAATTCTTGGAAAAAGAATGAGAATTTTGAGAAGTAATGTGTGTTAGTTCCTCAAGTGGATCCGGTAAATTCTTGGAAAAAAGAATGAGAATTTTGAGAGATAATGTGTATGTGATTCTTTTCTGAAATGGAACATAGTCTTGCCATCTGTCTTTGTTTCTTTTTATGATGTGTTCTGTGACTGTAGAACAGGCCGTATACATTATCTGAGTGCATGAGAAAAGCTCTACAGAGAATGGTGGTAGGCTGGTATGAAAGGGGTGATGTTTTAGCCCAGTGTATTAAACCATATCATGAATACAACTTATTAGTGTTTAATTGCTAAGGGTCATTTCAGATTTTAGCCACTATGGCATTAGGCTGCCAATTAATGGACACTGAGTCCATTAATTTGTTCAGTGCATATTGATTGAAGGCTAGCTTTGTGGCCAGTGCGATGTTAGGGTTCTAGGGATACAAAGATGAATAAGATAATCCCTGCCCTAAAGAGCTCAGAGTCCAATGAGGAAGAAATAAAAAAGAGGTTATAATACATCATGATAAGTATGATAATGGACGTTTGGAATATGTTCCCTTTGAGCAAAGAGAAGGGCCTTGTCTAACATCTGCTTCACTGTAAATAAATGACTTGTCTGTTTACTCTTAGAGATGCAGAAAGGTCAGAAGTTACCTGGAATTACTTGTAGCTTCTTTTTTTTTCCCTTTTCCAACTTGATACAGGGCGGTAGGAACCCAAGTAAGTACCAGTGTTTATGACTTATTTGCAGGCAGCCCCACAGTATCTAAATTTAGATGGAACTGACAAAACTTTGATTCCATGTACCTGTGTTTTGCTGTTTGACAATCATTTAGAATATCTTTCTGTGCTGCGTGTGTTCCATTTGCCCTTCCAGATCTTTTCTCCACTCTGCTCTGTGTGTGGCTCTGGGAAATGAATTCCATGGACTACATCAACTGATCGCTTCCTTTTTGGTTTCAGATTAGCTTTGCCCAGTGTGAGGGACATCAGAAAGGATCTCCCTAAGAGCTAGTTCCCTCTTGCTGGATTTGGTGTTGCCAAAGCTGTTCACAACTCATATTCAATAATGGCCCTCTGCCAGACACCTATAGTTACACATCTTTCTGGGTTCTGATAACCCTTCCCTAGCCCATTTAGACCTGGAGATGATAATGGCTTCCTGATGTGGCTAACCTGAAGATATACCACCATCTTTTGCTGTTTTCCCTAAACCCTACCTGTACCTTTTGAAATGGTTCCTTCATTAAGTTTTCTTGAATACTTCATTTGAGTATGCTGTTTTTCTTGCCAGGACCGTACTGATAATACCCATCTATGTCTAAAATGGATTTGAGGTAGCTTTCCTTTCTGCATTAAACACCAATTACAGTGTCCTTAATGGCAAATGCAAACAGGAGCCCATGGGCTGCTATGTTGGCTTTCTTGAGAGGGAAGGGGTTATGGTTCCCTCAGCATGCTCCAAATGTGGTATCAGTATTATGCCAAATCAGAGTCAATGGGTGTAGAGTAAAATCTGGTGGCAAAAACATTTGCAACCAATGCTAGGTGGTTACAGGGTCCCTATTGCTTGTTTTACCCCAGTCATTATCTCAAATACTGATGTCATTTGTTATTACCATAAATGCTGACATCATTTTACCCCTTAAGGATACTCCTAAGGAGAGGTCCCTTTGTTAAGGCTCAATCTGGGTCCCTTCCTCAAAGGGGGAAAAACAAGTATTTTGGGAAGAGTCTCACTTGCTAAATAGTCTCCAGCATTTTGTGCCTTCCCTTTTCTTGTAACATTTATTTTTTCATTCACTCATATTCAGTACACATTTGTTAACTGTATCATAGGTGCTGGGCAGTGTGTTAGACACTGAAGATAAAAATAAGTAAACAAATAGGACACGGTGCCTGTCCTGACCACTTGCTGTTTTCTTCTGTTTAACTTCTATTAGGAAACTTATTTTGCTTCTGAGGAAAGTTTACTGGTTTTTCTGTTTTTTTTTCCCCCCTCTATTCTTCTAGTCACAGAGAGAGGGAAGGAATCTCAAATAATGAACAAATATTTGTCAAAATGGCATATTCTTGGGTCAGTCTAGAATCCTGTTGCAAAGCTTTTTCTTTCTTTAAATGGGTAGTTTGGAACAAAAGCAGAGGCCTGGAGGAAATTGCCGCTATTTGGCTGTCATTGGTTTTATTCAGCTGAGTTTTTAACTTAAATTTACCTTACTTGGAATAAAGTATAGAAATGTTCAGAAAACTTTCCCTTTATAGATTTTATGAAATGTAAATTCTTCCTTTATATTCTCTTTGAGGTACATCCTTTGGAAACTCAAGAATGTACTATGGATCTTTGTCACTCTCTTTCTCATTTAGTCATTTTGGGCTGAGCTCTACCAAACTTTCCGATGTGTTACTCAGTTTGTGGAATTATTCTGATTCTTTTTTTTTTTTTTTTTTTTTGCTTCAAGTTTTAATCAAAGCTTTTATATAAGATTACTTTATTCCTGCATCTTCTCAATTGTTTCTTCCTTGTATTTGCCCTTTTCCTTTCCTACTTGGCGAGATTTGGCTTTCCGTTCAAGGATCTTTTTGCGGTCTTTGTCCAGTTTTAGCCTAGTGATAACCACCTTGCTGGGGTGAATGCCTACGTGGACCGTTGTGCCATTAGCCTTTTCCCGCTGCACCCGTTCAATGTAGATAACATACTTCTTCCTGTAAACCTGGACTACTTTGCCAATTTGCTGACCTTTATAGTGTCCTCATACAACCTGAACTTCATCATCCTTTCGGATGGGCATGGATCGCACGTTGTACTTCTGTCTCAGCTCTTTGGAAAGAGGGGAAGACATAATCTTCCTGCGAATGTGGGAAGGTGCATTGAAATGCCTTTTGCGATTCTTGCTTCGGTCGGAAGTCACAAAGGGATTAAACTTCATTTTGGCCGCTCCCACTTCGGTGATGGCCGCTATTCTGATTCTTTTGGTTAAGAAACTTAAGGTTAAAATTGTCAATGTTTGCCATATTTAAAAAAAATAAAAGGCCGGGCACGGTGGCTCACGCCTGTAATCCCAGCACTTTGGGAGGCCGAGGCGGGCGGATCACAAGGTCAGGAGATCGAGACCACGGTGAAACCCCGTCTCTACTAAAAATACAAAAAATTAGCCGGGCGCGGTTGTGGGCGCCTGTAGTCCCAGCTACTCGGGAGGCTGAGGCAGGAGAATGGCGTGAACCCGGGAGGCAGAGCTTGCAGTGAGCCGAGATCGCGCCACTGCACTCCAGCCTGGGCTGGGCGACAGAGCGAGACTCCGTCTCAAAAAAAAAAAATAAAAATAAAAAAAAAATAAAAAAATAAAAAAATAAAAAAAGAGAAGTTGGCTGCAAAAGTCACTAAACTCCCAGATTTTGAGTGAACTGATTAACATGTAATTTCAGTTTTTATGGAAAAAATTTGGAATGTTGTCTACTTCCTCCTAATTTAGGTGCCTTAATTCAACATTTGAAATGGAAATGTACAGTCTGTACAATCAGCGAATTAGGAATTATAGAGATACTGTCTTGTCTCTTTTCTTCTTTTAAAAAAAAAGCATTTGCCATCCAGAGATTATGAATGGTGGTTACAAGTAGCATTCTTATCTTTCTATCCTTCTTTTTTCTTTTACCTTCTTTTTCATTGTCACTCCTTCCCTGCGCACTGTACTTCCCTTCCTTCTGCTCATCTTCCCTTCAGTCTTCTTGCTGTTTAGGTTTAATGTGCAAATGGTTTAGGTAGGTTGCCTTTTTACTCAACTGAAACTAGTCTTAAAATTGGGGCCAGGCATAGTGGCTTATGCCTGTAATCCCAGCACTTTGTGGGACTGAGGTGGGAGGATCTCTTGAGCCCCAGAGTTCGAGACCAGCCTGGGCAACATTGTGAGACCCCATCTCTATTTTTTTAAACAAAAATTATAAAATTGGGAATGTCTTGTTCCTTATAAACTATGAAAAACTAGTCTGTATTTTTCTTTAAAATGTTAGGTAGCATAGTCTAGTGATGGACTGTGGATTCAAATTTTTTTTTTTTTTTTTTGAGACGGAGTCTTGCTCTGTCGCCCAGGCTGGAGTGCAGTGGCCAGATCTCAGCTCACTGCAAGCTCCGCCTCCCGGGTTTACGCCATTCTCCTGTGTCAGCCTCCTGAGTAGCTGGGACTACAGGTGCTCACCACCTCCCCCGGCTAGTTTTTTATATTTTTTAGTAGAGACGGGGTTTCACCGGGTTAGCCAGGATGGTCTCGATCTCCTGACCTCGTGATCTGCCCGTCTCGGCCTCCCACCTGCTGGGATTACAGGCTTGAGCCACCGTGCCCGGCTCACATTTTAACTCCTCCATTGAACTGTGTGACCTTGGGAGAGTATTCTCTTTGTGCTGTGTTCTTTAGTTATATAATGAAAGTACCTATGGTTATCTTAAATGAGACTTAAATGAATCAATATGTAAAGTGCCTTGCACTTAATATGCATGATGTATGTTTGTCAGGTGAAATAATTCTCTATAATCCTACTACCTGTAACATAATAATTACATTAGTAGAAATAACATCAACTAGTTTCGTATTAGGGACAAAAACACAAACTTTAAAATGTTTCTCATGAGTGCTCATGGAATGCTATTGAAACTTAGTGTTTTATTAGTCATATGTGAAAGCCACGTACATGATTTATAAGTAGTGGTAATTCCAGCCATGGTGAAAATTGATCTGTATAGGTCTGCGGTGGAGTGTAATTAAACAAATGGAAAAACTGTTATTTTATACAGTGATAAGTCCTGAATTTCAGCGTGCTCCAGAAAGTGGAGTCAGCTACACTCTAGTCACCTTTTTATTGCCGAGGTCTTGGGAATGATTACTCCACTTTAAAAAAGTAGGGTTAATATTCCTAAAACTTTTTTTTTTTTTTTTTGGGACGTAGTTTCACTCTTGTCACCCAGACTGGAGTGCAATGGCATGATCTCGGCTCACTGCAACCTCTGCCTCCCGGGTTCAAGTGATTCTCCTGCCTCGGCCTCCTGAGTAGCTGGGATTACAGGTGCCCACCACCACGTCGAGCTAATTCTACAAAAAAGAAATGGGGTTTCACCATGTTGGCCAGGCTAGTCTGAAACTCAGGTGATCCACCTGTCCTGGCTCTTAAAGTGCTGGGATTACAGGTGTGAGCCACCGCACCTGGCCCGATATTCTCAGAACTTTTGAATGACCTTAATTATACATCCTCATTTGTATAAATTCTATTATTTGAATTGCTCTTTGCAATTAAACAGGCAGCAAGGAAAAACTGTTGTGTAATACTTCTCTATATCCTCTCTCCCTCTAAACCAAGTTTGTCCGACCCATGGCCGGGCTGCATGCAGCCCAGGATGGCTTTGAATATGGTCCAACACAAACTCGTAAACTTTCTTAAAGCATTATGAGATTTTTTTGCAATTTTTTTAAAGCTCATTGGCTGTTGTTAGTGTTAGTGTGTTTTACGTGTGGCCCAGGACAATTCTTCTTCCAGTGTACTCCAGGGAAGCCAAAAGATTGGACACTGCTGCGTCTAAACTCTATTTTTCAAACATTGTGACATATGTTAAACTCAAATCATTTTTAAAGTTGTGTGAGCACAATGTAGTTTTAAAGTATTTGACATTGCATCTTTTATTTATTTATTAAGCACACATTATTTGCTGTAATACAATGCCAGGAGCTGGAAATACCACTGTAAAAAAGATAAGATCTCCATACCAGTGTATATAAGACAATTACAGATGTTTGTAAAGGCTATGACAGAATTAAAGCAAGATTATAAGAAAGTTAGACTTTTGGGTACAGCAGTCTCAATGAAGGCTCTCTGAAGAGGGAATATTTGAATTGAGAGGTATTGAACTTGAGATTTAAAGAAGAAAATGAGTCAGCCCTGGAGGAGCTGGGGGAAAATTCCAAGCATAGGGAGGAGCAGGTGTTGAGGGCAAAAGGAGAAAAGGGCATTTTGTCACAGAAAAGAGGACAGTGTGTCTGGAATATGGTATGTATCAATGGTATTTTTAATAGTGAATTTTGTAACTTTTATTTCTAAATGCCAGAATGGATAAAAATAACAACTGACATTTATTTAGTGCTCTCTAGGCTTGGTGCAGCCAGTGCAGTCTCTCAACTCTGTCAGGAGCTTGGTCATCTGCATTCTGTAGATGACGGAAGTGAGGGCTGGGGAAGTTGGGAAACTCACCCAGGGCAACCCAGCTAACAATGGTATAGTCAGGAATTGGGAAGTGCATTTTTGAGGATTATAACTTCTGAATGCAGAGTAACTAGTGCGTATTTGGGAAAGGTTGTAATAAATGGAGAGGGTGAAGTGGGGATGGTTGATGAGTACAAAAAAATAGGTAGAATGAATAAGATCTAGTATTTGATAGTACAGCAGAGTGATTACAGTCAATAATTAATTGTACATTTAAAAATAAACAGTATAATTGGATTGTTTGTAGCACAAAGAATAAATGATTGAGGTGATAGATACCGCATTTACCCTGATGTAATGATTATGAATTATATGCCTTTATCAAAATATCCCATGTACCCCATTTATACGTATATTTACTATGTACCCACAAAAATTAAAAGTAAAAAAAAAATTGAGAGGGTGAGAAAGGCAAGATTGTGGGAATTCGTTGTCTATAAAAACAATGATTATTGGGCCGGGCGTGGTGGCTCACGCCTGTAATCCCAGCACTTTGGGAGGCCAAGGTGGGCGGATTACGAGGTCAGGAGATCGAAACCATCCTGGCTACCATGGTGAAACCCCGTCTCTCCTAAAAATACAAAAAATTAGCCGGGCGCGGTGGCGGGTGCCTGTAGTGCCAGCTACTTGGGAGGCTGAGGCAGGAGAATGGCGAGAACCCGGGAGGCGGAGCTCGCAGTGAGCCGAGATTGCACCACTGCACTCCAGCCCCGGCGACAGAGTGAGACTCCGTCTCAAAAACAAAACAAAACAAAACAACATGATTATATTAGGTGGCTTAAATATTTTGTAACTATCTTAGTTTTATGTTTAGTTATGATATAGTTTCGAGTCAGTTTCTGCTTACCATCTTGAGTATATCTGCTGTGTAAAAGAGGCACTTTAAAGTTGGGACCAGTGGCTTCTACCTGTAATCCCAGCACATTGGGAGGCCGAGGCAGGAGTATTGCTTGAGGTCAGAAGCTGCAGGTTGCAGTGAGCTGTGATTGTGCCACTGAACTTCAGCCTGGGTGACAGAGCGAGATTCTGTATCTTTAAAAACAAAAAGAAGAGGCACTTCAATATTTCATATCTCAGTCTCCCAATAACTATTAAGCACTAGCAATGAGGTTATATCATACTGGAGGATGTAACTAATTTCCCCTATTCAGTAACATGCTCACAGACTTTTTCTTCAAATAGCATTGTTGTTGCAGGCATTCCTTTCAGGTTTTCACAGGAAAGGAAGATCTTTGTCTTTGCCTGTGTTTCAAATGAATCATGTATGGAGTTCAGAGTGACCTTTGGTAATGCATTCTAGCAGATATAGTTAGAACCTCGTGATTTAGTCCTCAGTTGTCACTGCTTGGAAATGTTTCCTGAGTCTTTTTCAGGGTGAGGTGTCCAGGAAAATGACATATAGGAAATGTGTAGCGGATGAGCCCTTCAGTTAATTGGCAGCTTATTACGCCAGGTTCTGCCTTGCCTTTTGGTTCATTTGCGTCAGTAGTAGGAGAGATGGGTTTGCTGCTGGGTGCTAGAGAGGTAAATGAGTAGAGAAGAAAGCTGTTATCTATTGAATCCTTAGTATATGCCTTTGGTAAATGTTTCACATTAACTCATGTAATCATCACAGAACTCTGAGGTACATGGTATTAGCCTCATTTTATGCCCTACCTACCACTGGAGATACCAAAAATAGGTATGCATTTTTTGATCAAGGGAAAAATATAACCCATGGGTTTTTAATAGCTTATTACTTATGGTGGAAGACAGACTCAGGAAAAATGATAAAACTGTATAATGTTTTTGAGTGCCTGTTAGCACTGAGATTACTACGAATGAGTGAGACAGGGTCTCTATCCTCAGAAGGTACATAGAGCTTTGGAAAGTGAGTTAGGCAGGTATTTTAATCAAGTCTTTTTTTTTTTTTTGTGAGACAGAGTCTCACTCTGTTGCCCAGGCTGAGCACAGCGACATGATCACAGCTCACTGCAGCCTTGACCTCCCAGACTCAAGTGATTTTCCCACCTCAGCCTCTGTGAGTTGCAAGGACTGCAGGTGTGCACCACTATGCCTGGCTAATTTTTTTTTCTTTTTCTTTTTCTTTTTGAGAGAGAGACTCGCTCTGTCACCCAGGCTGGAGTGTAGTGACTCAGTCTCAGCTCACTGCAACTTTGCCACCCGGGTTCAAGCGATCTTCCTGCCTCAGCCTCCTGAGTAGCTGGGATTACAGGTGTGCGCCACCATGCCTGGCTAATTTTTGTATTTTTAGTAGAGACAGAGTGTTCACCATGTTGGCCAGACTGGTCTTGAACTCCTGACCTCAAGTGATTTGCCCACCTCAGCCTCCTAGAGTGCTGGGATTACAGGTGTGAGCCACCGCCCCCGGCTCTGGCTAATTTTTGATTTTTCTGTAGAGACAAGGTCTCACTCTGTTACCCAAGTTGGTCTGGAACTCCTGGACTCAAGTGATCCTCCTGCATCAGCCTCCCAGAATGCTGGGATTACAGTTGTGAGCCATTGTACTGGGCCGGGAGTCTATCTTTATTTCAAAACAATTTCCCCTGAAACCATTGCTGCTGTTGCTATACAGCAGAGATAATGTAAACCTTTGGGCACATTACTTTTGACTACTGCTAAATTCTGAAATAATTCCTGTAGATAGTTCAGAAGAATATGAATCTATCCACATTAATAGGTGAAAACACTCTAATATGGTTGCCTAGGAAGTGTGTCACCATTCAGATACTTGTTATATGAATGACCGGGCAATAGACCTGAGTCAGCCATTCTTCCAGGGTTTAAAGTCTAGCTCCATCTATTACTAATTGTGTGACATTGGGTAGGTCACCTCAACTCTTTGAGTTTCCTCATCTAATGAGGAAAGAGATGATGCTAATAGTGTCTTTCTCATAGTGCTGTGAAATTAGATGAGATAATGCATGAGACGATGTATGTGAAGTGTTTAACATAGTCCTGGCCTGCATAATGTTTTTGCTGCTGCTGTTATGATCATTATTAAGCTAATAAGCCAATTTGGTACCACTGACACAGTCTGCTATTTAAATGTGATTTCATGTGTTGGTGACTTTTTTTTTGTTTGTTTAGTTTGTCCTAGCTTCAGTTTAAACAGCATTGAAGTCAGAACCCGGTTTATATTTCAGTTCGTAGTGCCCAGATCATGATGGGAAATGTTTTGATTACTTCTAACCTATTTCTTTCTGGAATCAGATACCTCAGATCTTCTAATTGTACTTCTAGGTGTACTTCTAGGTGAACAGTATTCCCTCAGCTCATAGGCAAGGTACCTAAATGAAGTTCTTGGTTGGAGAGAGAACAACAAACTAGAAATACAAATAAATAAAGATGTGTGTGAGGTGGGAATGGCATGGTTTGGATAGTAATAACTTCTCTTAGTCCTCAGCTCCTAAAACATGAAGATTTTATTTCTTGAATATAAACTTGTCAAGAACTAACTTAAAGTACAGGTTGAATGAGCTAAACATTGCCGCTTGTCATCATAACTTCTTTTGATGAATAATTTATTCCTTGTTTTTTCTGTAGAGTTTAAGAAATAGGTGTATGTAATGATTACAGTCATTTATGGTGTTCTGGGATTGTCCTAATTTTAGGTAACTGTCTTCAGAAAGGTAGCTTGTTAAATAGATGATTAAATGTAATTAAAATTCATACTTTTATACTTTTTTTTTTTTTTGAGACAGAGTTTTGCTCTTGTCCAGGCTGGAGTGCAATGGTGTGATCTTGGGTCACGGCGACTGCCGGCTCACTGGTTCCAGTGATTCTCCTGCCTCGGCCTCCTGGTAGCTGGTATTACAGGCACCCACCATCATGCCCAGCTAAATTTTTGGATTTTTAGTAGAGATGGGGTTTCACCATGTGGGCCAGGGTGGTCTCGAACTCCTGACCTCAGGTGATCTACCCACCTTGGCCTCCCACAGTGCTGGGATTACAGGTGTGAGCCACCATGCCTGGCCACTTTTTTCTTAAAATTTTTAAAAAACACACTTTTAAGAGAGTATCTCTGTTTGATCTGGAAAGTATCACTAGCATAGTTATGCAGTGTAGCAGAGGCAAGTGACATTTGTTGTATTTTACTATTTGTCAAAGGGCATGGATAAGAGACAGGAGTTTTAAATGTGCTCCTTTCCAACTATTGTCTCTGCCTAACCCAGTAGCCACTTGGAGAAAAGGTTTCTTAAATTGTGATATTATCAAAACTTGTCAGGCAGGTTATGGATAATGCTCAACTTTATGGCTAGTGTGGATATCTATATTAAAATTTACTTTATGTCCCACAGTATGAATGAAATTCTCAGTGTTGCTGTTGAATATAGTCTAATTATTAACCAAATCTGAAAACCAGTAATTACCCTCTGTGAAGTTTTTTTTTTATGGATTTCCCCCCTTTCCTCAGGATTTGACATTGTAAATGTTTTTTTAGTGAGTGGAATTTAGTTTGAACCCTTTATGTAAGAGTTCAAAGTGTGATCTACTAGTAAAAACAGTTGGTTTGGAAGTCAGAGTCCAGTCTTGCCTCTGCTATTCTCTGTGATCTCATGGACAAGATCCTATGGTTGCTTCATTTACTGATTGTAAATTATAATGAGAATGATGTATTCCTTGTTTATCTCTCAGGATCATAGTGGTAAATGAACCTCAGTTATTAAGGAGAGTCATCTTGCAGCAGTTGACACCAGTGGCTCAGGTAGTAAGACAAAGAGCACATGGTGTTTAAGGGGCTATTTTGAGCAACTGCAGTGGACTTGTGGGAGATCAATTATAAACTTAGCTTGGCTAAGAATGGGGTGAGTGTTACTGTCAGCAGAAAATAGGAAAAAGTTGAAGACTGAAGTGTTTAGAAAGTGGTAATATAGGAAAATGATCCCTGACACAAAGTAGTGTAGGCCTCCTGCCTGGCTTTGGTTACATATGTTTCTTCTGATAAAAAAGGAGGCAAAGATGAGAGTAGGAAAACGAAAATTAAAAAATGAAAAAAGGCCGGGCGCGGTGGCTCATGCCTGTAATCCCAGCACTTTGGGAGCCTGAGGCCCCAGCTGGGTGTCAATTTTTTTTTTCTCATCAACATTATAATGAAATGAGGTTTTTCAAGGACCTGCTGTATGAGACTAACCCAGGATAATTTTTCAAATTACCAGATTTAATGAATCAGAATTTCTAAGAAATATGCTGGCTAATCTAAATACTTAACAAGCTTCTCAGGTGATTCTTCTCATTAGGGAGATTTGGGAAATTTCTAGATGAGTGCTTCTCTAGAGTTAATGTGCATAGGAATCACCTGGGGTGTTGTTTAAAATGCAGTTTTAGGGCTGGTGTGGTGGCCCACGCCTGTAATCCCAGCACTCTGGGAGGCAGAGGCAGGTGCATCATGAGGTCAGGATTCTGACCAACATGGTGAAACCCCGTCTCTACTAAAACTACAGAATTAGCTGGGTGTGGTGGCTCATGCCTGTAATCCCAGCCTCCCAGCTGCTCGGGAGGTTGACACAGGAGAATCGCTTGAATCGGGAGGCAGAGGTTGCAGTGAGCTGAGATTGTGCCACAGCACTCCAGCCTGGGCAACTAGAGCGAAACAACGTCTCAACAACAAAAAAGAAAAAAGTAAATACTGTCGGTAGCTCTGTTTTTGCCTTTCAGGAGCATTTCTGAAGAGGAGGAGGCTTTTTTGAGAGGAAAGAGGATTAATCATGAGGACATGCTTTGGAAGGGCAGAGTTTGCTGTCCAGTTAAGAGATTGTGGTAGAGATTTTATTTTCAGTTGGAGTAAGTCTAGAATCACACTGATAGCAATTTACGTTGCCTGAAGTAGGGAATTTGTTCTTTAGGTTGGTCAGTTAATTAGGTCCATATTGTAGATTTGCTAGAAAAAGGAGCAACTCACTTGAAGAACTTTGTGGTGGTTGCTCTTGTTTCATATCCTCACATGTTTCATGATTAAGGATGAAAATTGGGCCTGGTGTTGTAGCTCACACCTGTATTCCCAGCACTTTGGGAGGCAGAGGTGGGCAGGTCGCTTGAGCCAGGAGTTCAAGACCAGCCTGGGCAACATGGCAAAACCTCGTTTCTACCTAAACAAAACAAAACAAAACAAAATTAACTGGGCTTGGTGGTGCAGGCCTATAGTCCCCAGCTAACTTGGGGGTTGAGGTGGATCACCTGAGCCTGGGAAGGTCAAGGCTGCAATGAGCTGTGATTGTACCACTACACTCTGTCTAGCCTGGGTGACACAGTGAGATAAGGTCTTGAAAAAAGTAAAAAAAAAAAATTTGATTTGGAAGATAGTATAATTTGGTTGAATATTTTGTAAATTAAAGTTGTAGTAAAAGCAGAGGAGTTTGAAATTTTGAACTGTCAAATCAAATAGAATTGTAGCAGAAGTGTTGCTATGAGGCTAGCCATAGACATATTTTAGTGAATTATCTGACTTATAGTGAATTATAGGAGACTTCAGTGAACTATATGAGATAAAGACATATTAATACTTTCTGCAATGAAGAATGTAAATGGGTACTATTTGAGTGGGCTAGCATTATATTTATGTGAGCTATAATTACCCAAAATAACAGGGAAACAGTGTTGTACCTTTTTAAAGAGCTTAGAATGCTAGGGTGATTCTTACCTTGCAGTTTCAACAGAAGATTTTATATTTTATTAAGACATGAAACAAATTTCCATTCATTTTTACTAACATATAGATATTTTGCAGAATTCTTTTGTGTTCATGGGATGCATAAAGGTTGAGTATAGACGTTGGAAGCATACAGGTCTGAGTTTGAATCTCAGTTCTGTCACCTATTGCTTGAGTAACTCACCTGAGTTCACAGCTTAAGTTTCTTTATCTGAAAAGGACTGTGTCTTAATCTGTATGTTCTCCTTGGCATGTGGCCCACTTGGCATAGTGGGCTTTTGTTTATTCCACAAATATCTGTTGCTCATATACTGTGTGCCAAGCACTGTCTTAGGTAATAAGGATACAGGTAATCATACAAATAAATATGAAAGATGAACTGATAAGTGTTGTGAAGGAGAAATATGAGTGCTATGATAGTTTATAATGAGGGGTCTGAGGAAAAGGAGAATGAGGTAGCTTTTAAAAATGATTACTTTGGCTGCAGGGTAGAATCATAGATTAGAGCTAAGAAATAATGGATTTAGGGAGATCAGTTAGGAAGCTGCTGTAACAGTCCAAGTGAGGCAGGTAGTGAGACTAAAGAGGTGGTGGTGATGGTGGTGGAAATGGAGAATACATTTCAGAGGTGTTTGGGAAGTAAAGGATACCTGTCTTGGTGACATGTTGAAGGTGGAGGGTAGGAGAGAGAAATGTCAAGAATAGTTCTGAAGCTTCTGGCTTGTATAATTGAATAGATGTTGGTTCCTGCCAGTTACTGAGGTGGAGTGTGCCAGATGAGAACCTGGTTTGATAGGAAGGGGGATGGGGAGGAGATAGTTTGGTTTAGGGCATGTAAGTTGAAGATGCTTTTGAAATATTTAAGTGGAAGTGTCAAGTTCTTGTTTGCATAATGGTTCTAGAGCTCAGAGGAATGGTCAGACTTTTGAGAATCGTTGGCATATTCATGGTAATTGAAGCCATGAGAATTGGTGAAATTTCAGGAAGAAGTTATAAAATGAAAACGGAAGAAGACTTTGTACTGAGCTTTGAGAAACTGACATTTCAGATTGGTTGGAGGGAATTAAGACCACCAGGACTGAGAAGCAATACCTTAAAAGCCAGGAGAGTGTTTCTGGAAAGCCAAGTGGAGAGAGTGGCAACGATCTACATTCTTCTGAAGGGTCAAACAAAATGAAGACTGGAGAGTGTCCATTGGGTTTAGTTACACAAGATCAGTTATAACCTTATGTAAAGCCATTTCAGTGGTGAGTTGGAAGCTGAAAGAGATGGATATTGCTGGGTATAGATTATTCTTTGAAAAAGTTGGATTGAGAAAGAAGGGAGAATGTGGTGGCTTAAGGGAGAAGACACTCAAATATTGGCTGAGTGAATACATGTGCAACATGAACCTCCTTTAGAAAATAACAAGCACAGGCTAGCAGGATCATCTCTGAGGAGGATGGGAGGAAGATCTGTTAGGGATATCAAATGAAACACGAATAGTCTGGAATCATAGTTTTTCGTGGCTTCCTATGATGTGCCAGATGAGGGAAGAATAATCTTGCCAGAAGGAGAAATGTCATTTTTAGAACAATGGTATAGGAATTGTTGACCGCCCTTACAGAACCCTCATTGCTGAGAATTTGATATATTGTTTTCCAACGATTACCAAGTATAGTGGAAAGAGTCGAGGATTTGGAGCCTGGTATTCAAAATTTCATAATCTGCTTTGCTATTTTCTTGTTTAGGTTGCACAGTTGATTATTTAGTCCTAAAAAGCTTCAATTTCTTCATTTTTATAATGGAGCAAATACTGTCTAGTTCATGGATTTGTTAGGATTAAATGAGAATCTGTGTATATAAAGCAGCAGGTATTTAGTAGACAGTCAATAAGCTGATGTCTACTTGTTTTCTTGCTTCTCATGGTAACAGTTGTTTATTGTGTATTTTCAGCATTATAAGATTGCTCTTAGCCTCAAAGGAATAATTTGTGGGAATCCTTCCTTCAGCTTATCTTCTGTGTAAAATAACTTGAGTGATACAAGCATACATTTTTGGGGAAATGGAAATATGATTTGCCACTGTAATAATAACCAATAAATAAGTGTTTTGCCAGACATTTTTGGCAGGTATGTCTTATATTTGTGTGCCTTTAAAAAAAAAGTGTGTGTGTTTTAAACAAAGTTTACTAATTTAGATATGCCAATTTGGTAACTTCCTGCCAGAGTAAGAGTTTTTATGTTTTCCTTCTGAGACACACCTTAGTGTAACTTTATTTTAGTTTCTGGACCGTTGCCATTTGGCATAACTTCAAACTAGATGTAATGGACCCACATAAATACTTTTAAGATTTAATTTTTTTTTTTATGGTGGGGGGGATATGAACTTTCAAAACCAGTTGAGGTGTCAGGTCTGGATTTTATTTGGTTGTTTAATTTTTTTTTTTTTTTGAGGCAAGGTCTTCCTCATTGTTCAGGATGGAGTGCAGTGGTGTAATCACAGCTAACTTGCAGCCTTGACCTCCGGGGCTCAATTTGATCCTCCCACCTCAGCCTCCTGAGTAGCTGGGATTACAGGTGCATGCCACCACACCTGACTAATTTTTGTACTTGTTTCTTTTGTAGAGATGGGGTTTTGTTATGTGCCTAGGCAAGTCTTGCATTCCTGGGCTCAAGCGATCTGCCTGTCTTGGCCTACCAAAGTGCTGGGATTATAGGCATGAGCCATTGTGCCTGGCCATTTAAAATTTTTTGTTTGTATTTTTGATTCTTGAATTTTTTTTCTACACGTATTTTGAACACTGAGATAACTAATTATATACCAAAATGACTTTGAAATGAAGTCAGTCTGATTTCTGTAAGTTTGATTGCTAAAGCAGTATTCTTGAAGGTGTTAAAATGTGCTCTCAATCCCACCCTATACAACTTCTGTCTCCCAGGCTGAAGTGCAGTGGCACAAACATGGCTCACTGTAGCCTTGACCTTGTATGCTTAAGCAATCCTCACATTTCAGCCTCCTGAGTAGCTGGAACCACAGATGTGCACTGCCATGTGTGGCTAATTTTTAAAATTTCTGTAGAGTCCTGGTCTCACTGTGTTGTCCAGGCTGGGCTCAGGAGATCCTCTCACCTCTGCCTCCCAAAGTGCTAGGATTACAGGCATTAGCCACCACTCCTAGCCTATGTATGAACCTTTACAGAAGTAGATTACCCTAGAATTTTTATAAGAACATTAGAATTTGCCAGCTTTATTCAAGAGTTAATACAAGCTGGGCGCAGTGGCTCATGCCTGTAATCCCAGCACTTTGGGAGGCCAAGGCGGGCAGACCACCTGGGGTCAAGAGTTCAAGACCAGCCTGGCCAACATGGTGAAACCCTGTCTCTACTAAAAAAAAAAAAAAAATACAAAAATGAGCCAGGTGTGGTGGCACCTGCCTATAGTCCCAGATACTCTGGAGGCTGAGGCAGGAGAATCGCTTGAACCCTGGAGGTAGAGGTTGCAGTTAGCCAAGATCACGCCACTGTACTCCAGCATGGGCGACAGAGCAAAACTGTCTCAAAAAAAAAAAAAAGTCAATATAGTAGTAACACTATAGTAAACACATACTTGTTATTCTATGGAATATGGGCCTTACTGTGGAATAGGAGAAATTATTTCTTTCCCAGTTACTAATAAGGAAGACTTCATTGGTTAAGGGAATTTTGTGGGTGGAATTGCTAAGACTAGAAATCTCATTGTTGGTTCAAAGAGAGAAATAAGTTAACCATGTGTTCTCACCTGAATATAGGATGCTTTGTTTTACAAGCTTAAATAATACCTGGACAAAACTCTACGGGTCACAAGTTCTTTGAAGACTTAATACACTCTGTAGAAACTATACTTCAAAGAGGAACCTTCTTCTTGATTCACTATCCTGCCTTGTCTTCTGAAATTTATTGGTTTTTGACAAGCCTTTGAAGACAGACCACTAAAATACAGTGTTGTTAATATTTGATGAAATGTTCTTATACATCTGTTACAGATTTTCCAAGTTAAAAATTACTTTTCCATTAGAGGAGCTCCTCATACCTTGTTTTTTTCCCCAGAGGGGTGTGTGTGTGTGTGTGTGTGTGTGTGTGTGTGTGTGTGTAGTTTATAATGTATTTTACTCTTGACTTTGGAAATATATAGTATTTCATTATATGGATTTGGCATAATCCACTTTTTAACTCTAATTTTTAGACATTTGAACCTTGGATGATATGGAATACTGTCTTTAGTAAGTTCTATGTTAGCTTTCTTTCTTTTTTTTTTTTTTTTTTGAGACAGAGTCTTGCTCTGTCGCCCAGACTAGAGTGCAATAGTGCGATCTCAGCTCACTACAATACAACCTCCACTTCCTGGGTTCAAGTGATTCCCCTGCCTCACCCTCCCAAATAGCTGAGATTACAGGCACCTGCCACAATGCCTGGCTAATTTTTGTATTTTTAGTAGAGACGGGATTTCACCATGTTGGTCAGGCTGGTCTTGAACTCCTGACCACAGGTGATCCACCCACCTCAGCCTGCCAAATTGCTGGGATTACAGGCTTGAGCTGCCTCGTCCGGCCAGCTTGCTTTCTTCAAAAATATTCTAATTCCTGAAGTTTCTTTCTTTCTTTTTTCTTTTTTTGAGAAGGAGTTTCGCTCTTGTTGCCCAGGCTGGAGTGCAATGGTGCAATCTCAGCTCACTGCAACCTTCGCCTCCCAGATTCAAACACTTCTCCTGCCTCAGCCTCCTGAGTAGCTGGGATTACAGGCTGCCACCTGCCACAATGCCTAGCTAATTTTTGTATTTTTAGTAGAGTAGAGGTTTCACCATGTTGGTCAGGCTGGTCTCGAACTCCTGACCTCAGTTGATCCACCTGCCTTGGCCTACCAAAGTGCTAGGATTACAGGCGTGAGCCACTGCGCCTGGCCTCCTAATTTTCTAAAATTAACGTGTTAAATTGTTAAAGTCTAAAAAGCCCAGAAAAGAAAATAAGTATCATTAGTAATCTTCTCACCATCATCCAAAGATTACCCCTTTTAAGATTTTGGTTGTTTATCTTTCCAGTCCTTTTTAATGTCCATATACCCACATTTTTAAAAAAACACATGCTTTAAAAGAAAAAAAAGTTATGATATTACTGCAAATATACATATATTTTGTAATTTTCAATGTAATTGTCTCTGAAATTTTAATGGTTATATGGTATTTCATTGTATGTATTTGGTATAAGTCACTTTGCCCCCATTTTTGGATATTTAGGTTATTTGCAATTGTTGTGCTATTATGCTGTGTACAACATCCTTGTGGAAACTTTGGCATTGTCCATCTTAGACTGTCTCAGTGTTCTCTGTCCTTTTCAGCCTGCTTTTCTCTCTTTTCCAATAACTCCTTTAACAACATCAGATCAGGTAGATAGATTATTCTTCAAACAATTTACTGACTCTTAGGCATGAATATGCTGGTTTCTGTGAATTCTGGGATTAAAGAGACACATTTTATTTGCAGAAATAAAGAATTACAATAATAAATTAAGTGTTGTAATAGGTTTATATATGTATAAGGTCCTTGGAGGCTCAGAAAGAGAGCAGGGGTTGTGAGGGCAGTAGGCAGGGGAGAAAGATCAGGGAGTAAGCATTTATTAATCCTCTTAATGTGCCAGGCACTAAGTTAGGCACATGACTAGGTTCTTAGTTTGCAACAGTTCTGGGAGGTATTTATTCTTACCAGATGAGGAAACTGAGCTCAAGACAGTAAGTAGTTTGCCCAAGCTCCCACAAGTAGTAACTGGGAGAAAGCCAGAAGTAAACCCAGCCAGATATACTTGACTACCCAACTCTGTCCAGTACTCCACCCTGGCACACCAAAGGATTGGTTCTACCAGTAGCTAAATAGAAGCTAGAATGGCAAGTAGGCATTAGCTAGGTGGAGGGGATGGGGTCATTGCATAGAGCATGTCAAGAGGTTTGAAATAGGTATGAGGAGTAGGTGAGATGAGGCTTAAGCTAATATTTAATTGTTGTATTTTAAAAATTTATGTATAGTAATATTTACTCATTTAGTGTACAGTTCTGTGAATTCAGACAATATGGAATTTAGTCCTGTAACCAGATACAATCAAGATACAGAATTGGTCTGTTACCTCCCCGCGTGCCCTCATTCTTCTCCTTTGTAGTCAACTCCTCCCACCAGCCTTGACTTCTGGCAAACAGCGATGTGTTCTCTATCCTATGTGTCATGTAAATGGAATGTCATATAAATGAAATCATGAAGGCTATATGGTATGTAGCCATTTGAGTCTAGTCTGTTTCACATAGCACAATGCATTTTTGATTATGCCAACTACTGTGATGTAAATGTTACTGTATAGTTTTGCTGTAGGTTTTTGTCCCTTTCTAAATATGCTTATATCACTTCTAACGTAGTTCCATGTAAACAGAATGTTTTTTGGCAGAGAAGTTACTAAGTTATAGCTTCAAATACCATGGAAGCCCTAAATAGTTTCCTGATAAGTGGCCAGGAGAAAGTACAATTGAAAAAAATCAGCTGTCTCTCCCATTACCCTTTACCTCAGTTATCTCCTTGCTTTTGGCATATAAAAAACCACGTGGACAGTTTACTATTGATTGTGACCTTTGCCATCTTAAAAGGAAAGAGAAAGAAAGGGAACAGCTGTATCATGAGGGAGTGGAAGGAATTAATGTTGTTCTTGGCCAGTTGGCACTGTTTTCTTGTGCCTTTCTGGGAAGGGAACAACAGGTGAGGTTTGCTTTTTGTTTTTGTTAGTGTATAAATAAATAGGTTAACTTGTTTTTTATTTGTGCAGAAATCTGAGAGTCCTTAGTGAAGTAACCTGCCCTAATAGCTCGTGATTTTTTTAAAGCTCATTAAATATATACACAAATTTATTTTAAGTGTCTTAATGAACTAAGCTACTCCAAGATTGAGGATATTGTAGGTAATTACTGATTTAAAACTACAAATGTAAAAACCATCTTGGGTAAGTGTTACTTATATCCTATATCCCAACTGCTTTTTCTCCCTTTTACCCTAATTTTAAGATAAAAAAGATAATGAAATACTTTTTATAATAAAACCATGTCAGCCACAGAGAGATGGTGACTGTAAGCTAAGTGACCAGAATGTTGGTGCCTCTAAAAGTTGAGGGTGCACTGTTCTTTGCATTCTTGCCTGTTAACACTTTTCATAACATCTCTGTGAATCACACTCAAATTTGATTCACACTCAAATATACTGTACAGTATATTTGAGCTATCACTGATCCCTCTCACCTGCCACCAGGCTCTGCCCCTTCCCTACCAATACCTTGCACAGATTCATTGTCCTGAAGCACAGCTTTCTTGCTCAAGAACCAGTGTTGATTTTTCATTTATGGTTGAAACATACACAAATTGTTTACCTGAAATTGAAAACCTTCATGTAGTTTTGCTTTGCCCATTCATATTTATTTCTCTTTGTTACTCATTCCCCTCTACCTTACTTTAGTGAAATCATCCTGTTTTTAGTTGTCTAACAGCAGATTGAGTTCAGTTACCAATTTTTAAATTCAATTCTAATTCCATTTCCCACTGTAATTGTTTTGACTAGTTTTTTTCTACTCTATTAAAAGCTCTAGTTGTTCTCTGCTCTCCTCACTTATCTGACTCTAAAATCTTCTAAATAGTACCCACTTTATTCAGAACATTTTAGGTCAAATAAGTACAGATTGGAATCCTGAGTGCACCACTTAACTATTGAGGCTGACAGCCAGTGTACAACTGGATCTTCCCTTCCCCTACCCATGACTCTTCATTGTCTTGGTCCCTCCTATGGACCTCCCCATGATCCCTCAACTAAAAGTTTGAAGCAGAACCCAGCTCCTTTAGCACCAGCTAGTGTCTGTTCTGAGTGGCCAATGCTGGTACAAGTGTGAGTTATTAAGTATTTTTAATTTCACCCTGCTTATTATATGTATGATTTTAATTAAGTTACTTGTCCTCTCTGAGCCACTCCCTGATCTTTAAAACGGGGATAATAATACCTGTTTTGCAGGATGGCTATTCATCAAATATTTGTTGAAGGCCTGCCTTGTTCTAGGCAATGACTTAAGTACTTGGGATATATTGTTGAACAAAACAGAAATGTCTGTGCCTTCTTGGAGCATGTGTTTTAGAATTATGAGGATTAAATGAAAATAAATATTCAATATGGTGCCAGGCACATAGAGGTGCCCACAGTGTCTTATCTCACTTTCTTCCTGTTTGCCATACTATTTCCATCAGGGCCAAAGAGAACGGGTAGGAGGAAGAAATAAACTTCGTATTTGATTTGTATAGCTGTGTAGGGTAGCAGGCCCTGGGTCCTCTTTGGGGAGGTCATGAGAACTGGACATGACCTTCTGTCAAGAATTATTAGACCAGGCATGGGGGCTCATGCCTGTAATCCTAGCACTTTGGGAGGCTGAGGCAGGAGGATTGCTTGAGGCCGGGAGTTTGAGACCAGCTTAGCCAACATGGCAAAACCCCGTCTCTACTGAAAATATAAAAATTAGCCAGGTATGGTGGCTCATGCCTGTAGTCCCAGCTACTCGGGAGGCTGAGGCAGGAGAATGGCGTGAACCCGGGGGAGCGGAGCTTGCAGTGAGCCGAGATCGCGCCACTGCACTCCAGCCTGGGGCACAGAGCAAGACTCCGTGTCAAAAAAAAAAAAAAAAAAAAAAAAAATCATAAGTGACCTTTTATCTGTACTTTGTTCTTTTACTCCTCAATGAGACTGAGGGCCTGCTGGGCTCACTAAGACCAGGTTAACCCAGAGGGCTCTCGGTCTCATTGACTTAATTGGGTTTGAATCTCAATTCTGCAACCTACGTGGCTTTGGGCAGGTTTCCTCATTTTCAAAATGATACAATAATAATATTTACCTTTTAAAGTTATTGAAGGATTAGAAGGCTGTAACACGTAGCCTGCTGTCATGGCATAAGATGGGGGTTAAGTAAAAAGTAGCTACTATTAACATTTTTGAAAAGTGCTCCTTCATTTTCCCTGCTCCCTTTCATACTCTTCATCCTACTTTCCTGGTAGTTCATTTCTTCTTAGTTGGCTGTTGACTTTCTATTTTCTTTCCAAGATTATGGATCATGCCACTTTTTCCAAGTAATCTTAAAGTCTCATGGCTTCAGCTATTTCCTTTATAACTGATAATTCCAGATATTCATCTTCAGTCTGTATTCTTTTCTGAGTGCCAGATATGAATGTCTAGGTGTGTGCTAGACATGAAACATGTGCCAAACGATCAGGAATGATAATCAGTGTGGAGTCTGTGTACTTGACCTACAGAGGAAACAAACTGTCTTATCTGGCAAACTTTTTAGTTTTGCTTATTGGTAAAATTTTGAATGACTTTCTTTACTCTTGGACATCTAATGATCTTTTGTAAAGAAGGGGAAGAGAACCCTTTCTGTTCAGAAATAACACACAACTTGATTAGTAGGAGAATTTTTCATGTGATTCTGGAAAGAATTTGCAACACCTGTTTCCAAAGAAAGCAAGAAATATATTGCATATTTTTCTTCCCAAAATGTATTTTATCCAAACTGAATTGGATACAAAGAACATTCCTTAAATTTGGAATAAATAAACTTTCTGAAAACTGCTCAGGTAACAAAGTAGTAAAGAGTCAAAAAATTTTTTATTTACTTCTAACCTTTGACTACTAAAAGGAGAAAATGAAAGGGTTCATGGAAGCAAAATTCACAAAAGTAACTGTAGACTTTCTTGTCAGATCCAAATATACATGTAGAAAAATGTACAAACGTGGTTAAATTTACATATGCCGGAATCTTGGGGGGAATGGAATGTGTTTCTTACATATATGTTTTATTTATTACCTTTTTGGTAAAAAATCAGCTCCTAGAAGCAACTCCCTCATTGTTTATTTTTCTTATAAATTTTGCTAAGGTTTCAACATTTCTCTTCCCTAGTTTGAAGCAGGATGGCTACTTAACCAAATTCTATAGGGTAAGATTTATTGTGTGTATCACATAGAGACCCTGGAAGTTAGATTCCTTTCTAAGAGAGAGGCTGTATAATGTGGTGAAAAGAACAGAAACTTTTTGTTAAAGTTTTGGTTTCCCGGCCGGGCGCGGTGGCTCAAGCCTGTAATCCCAGCACTTTGGGAGGCCGAGATGGGCGGATCACGAGGTCAGGAGATCGAGACCATCCTGGCTAACACGGTGAAACCCCGTCTCTACTAAGAAATACAAAAAATAGCCGGGCGAGGTGGCAGCGCCTGTAGTCCCAGCTACTCGGGAGGCTGAGGCCGGAGAATGGCGTGAACTCGGGAGGCGGAGCTTGCAGTGAGCTGAGATCCGGCCACTGCACTCCAGCCTGGGCTACAGAGCGAGACTCTGTCTCAAAAAAAAAAAAAAAAAAAAAAATTAAATAAAGTTTTGGTTTCCCTGCTTACCAACTGTGTAATACTGATTATCTGCCTTAGTAGTGCTGTGCACTTGAGTGAGTTACTTAGTGTCTCTGAGTTTGATGAAATTTAGCCCAGAGATACAATTAGTGCCTTATTTTTTATTTTTATTTTTTTTAGCAATTTGCTGTATTTGTGTCTTCTTTTATATTCTTAAGCTAAAGTAGGACTGACCATTTCATTATCCTGTTTAAAAAAAGGCATTTGGTTTTGTTGATAGTCTTTTCCTTTATTTTTCGTTTCTTTAATTTCTGTTCTATATTGCCCTTAGTTTCTTGAACCTTTAAAGATAAGATTTTTGTTTTGTTTTGTTTTCCTTTTTTTTTTTTTTGAGGTCTTGCTCTGTTGCCTATACTGGAGTGCAGTGGCATGATCTCAGTTCACTGCAAGCTCTGCCTCCCGAGTTCAAGCGATTCTCCTGCCTCAGTCTCCCAAGTAGCTATGGTTACAGGCGTGTACCACCACGCCTGGCTAATTTAAGTAGAGGTGGGGTTTCACCATGTTGACCAGGCTGGTCTCAAACTCCTGACCTCAAGTGATCTGCCCGCCGCAGTCTCCCAAAGTGCTGGGATTACAGGTGTGAGCCACTGTGCCTGACTCCGCCTCCTGGGTTCAAGTGATTCTCCTGCCTCAGCTTCCAGAGTAGCTGGGAGTACAGGCACACGCCATCATGCCTGGCTAATTTTTGTAATTTTAGTAGAGATGGGGCTGTGTTGGCCAGGCTGGTCTTGAACTCCTAACCTCAAGTGATCCGGCCACCTCAGCCTCCCAAAGTGCTGGGATTACAGGCATGAGCCACTGCACCCAGCCAGTTTTATTAATTTCTAATGTAGGAATTTAAGGGTTTACAATTTTCATGTGTGGTATTTTAGCTGCCTCCTTTAAGTTTTGACTTGTAGTATTTTCCTTGTTCACTTTTAACTATTTTGTCATTTACCTTTTAACTTTTCTTGACCTGTGACTCATTGGCTTTTAAGTTTTCAAACATAGATATTTTGGGGAGACCTTCCGTTACAGAATTGTTAAGATTAGAGATAATGTATATGCAAATATCAGGCAAATAATAGATACTCAATAAATGTTTTCATTTTTCCTTAAAGAAATAAACTTCTGGCCGGGCGCGGTGGCTCAAGCCTGTAATCCCAGCACTTTGGGAGGCCGAGGCGGGCGGATCACGAGGTCAGGAGATCGAGACCATCCTGGCTAACACGGTGAAACCCCGTCTCTACTAAAAATACAAGAAAATTAGCCGGGTGTGGTGGCAGGCATCTGTAGTCCCAGCTACTCGGGAAGCTGAGGCAGGAGAATGGTGTGAACCCAGGGGGCGGAGCTTGCAGTGAGCCGAGATCGCGCCAGTGCACTCCAGCCAGGGGCACAGAGCAAGACTCCGTCTCAAAAAAAAAAAGAAATAAACTTCTGCTATTTGTTTGTTTTGTTTTTTTGTGTGTAGTGTAGAGATGGGAGTCTCCCTATGTTGTTCAGGCTGGTCTCGAACTCCTGGCCTCAAGTGATCCTCCTGCCTTGACCTTCCAAAGTGTTGGGATTACAGGGCTTGAGCCACTGCTACTGGCCTAACGTCTGCTTTTGAAATGAGAATTGGAAATATACAATTGCCAGTAAGTGTAAATAATACTAAAAATGACTTTAGTTCTGCATTATAGCCAATTGAGTAGATGAAGTATAGAGAATATAGGGGGATGATAAGAAGAGGGTAAAATTGGGAGGAGGGAAGGGAGAGAAGGAAATTTAGCCCTCTAAATTCTTTCTCTAGAATTTAGAGAGGATGGCTCATGCCTGTAATTCTAGCACTTTGGGAGGCTAAGATGGATGCATCACTTGAGACCAGGAGTTTGAGACCAGCCTGGGCAACATGGCAAAATCCTGTCTCTACATAAAGTACAAAAATTAGCCGGCCATGGTGATGTGCACCTATAGTTCAAGCTATTCAGAAGGCTGTGGTGGGAGGACTGGATTACCTGAGCTTCAGAGGTTGAGGCTGTGGTGAGCTGTGTTGGTATCACTGCACTCAAGCCTGGGTGACAGAGTGAGACACTCTCAAAAAAAAAAAAAAAAAAAAAAAAAAGAAGGGGGAAAATGTGGAAATATCAAGTTAATTCTAGTCTTCTTTGAAGTCATATTCTGCTGAACAGTTTAGTCTGTGGCCTTCAACATACTAGTTATTTTAAATTATATTTCTTACACTTTAGTAAAAGAAGTGTGCTTAGATGACCTTTAGGGGGTGTGTGTGTGTGTGTGTGTGTGTATGTGTATGCAGGTGCATGTTGCCCTGCATGGCAAAAAAAAATTTTGTTTTTGGGGAAAGGGTCCATAGTTTCATTAAAATCTTTCTTTTTTTTTCTTTTTGAGACAGAGTCTTGCTATGTCTCCCAGGCTGGAGTGGAGTGGCACAGTCTTGGCTCACTGCAGCCTCCATCTCCTGTGTTCAAGCGATTCTCCTCCTGCCTCAGCATCCTGAGTAGCTGGGACAACAGGCGTGCACCACCATGCCCGGCTAATTTTTTTTTTTTTTTTTTTTTTTAATACACAGTCACTCTGTCACCCAGGCTGGAGTGCAGCAGGGCAATGTTGGCTCACTGCAACCTCTGCCTCCTGGGTTCAAACAGTTCTCTGCCTCAGCCTACTGAGTCGCTGAGATTACAGGCATCCGCCACCAGCTCAGCTAATTCTCATATTTTTAGTAGAGATGGGGTTTCATCATCTTGGCCAGGCTGGTCTTAAACCCCTGACCTTGTGATCTACCCACCTTGGCCTCCCAAAGTGCTGGGATTATAGGTGTGAACCACCATGCCTGGCCTAATATTTGTATTTTTAATACAAAATTGCCTGACCTCAGGCAATCCGCCCGCCTCTCAAAGTGCTGAGATTACAGGTGTGAAACACCGCACCCGTTCCACTCTGCCTCGTGGGTTCAAGCGGTTCTCCTGCCTCAGCCTCCTGAGTAGCTGGGACTACAGGTGCGCGCCACCATGCCTGGCTAATTTTTGTGTTTTTAGTAGAGACGGGGTTTCACCATGTTGGCCAGGATAGTCTCGATCTCTTGACCTCGTGATCTGCCCACCTCGGCCTCCCTAAGTGCTGAGATTACAGGTGTGAACCACTACACCCAGCCTGGACATTTCTTTTATCACAGAAAATTTTATTGGCTAGCACTGCCCTAAATAAAATTATATATTTTCTTTCCTTTTTCTCCCATCAGACTAAAGCTACTTTATATTAATATGTAATTAACTTTGGTATTTCAAAGTAAAAAACTTGAAAGGCTTACTAGAGTAATATTCTTTTGTTTTTTACATAATTAAAAAGACATTGTCACTCTTTTATAATGGTCTGCCTGAGTGCCGTGCGTTATAAGATTTTTCAAGAAGTGGTGACTAAATCAAAGCACTGTTATGGCTTGTATTCATCCCCTTCTGCTGAACTCTCGAGTCTCAAGGTTATTTCTCCTCTCTCTGTAAGCATGTCTGGAAGGGCCCAAAATGTTATAACAAAATTTCCAATTTAAAAAGTTAGCGACGGGGCACGGTGGCTCACGCCTGTAATCCCAGCACTTTGGGAGGCTGAGGTGGGTGGACCACCTGAGGTCAGGAGTTCCAGACCAGCCTGGCCAATATGGAGAAACTCTGTCTCTACTAAAAATACAAAATTAGCCAGGTGTGGTATAGTGCATGCTTGTAATCCCAGCTCCTCAGGAGGCTGAGGCAGGAGAATTGCTTGAACTCAGGAGGTGGAGGTTGCAGTGAGCCAAGATCATGCCATTGCACTCCAGCCTAAGCAACAAAAGCGAAACTCTGTCCCCCCCCGCCCCCCCAAAAAAGAAAAACTTATCTTTGTTTCATACATTTTTAAGGACATCATCATAGATCTCTAAAGTTGCAAGAGATGGAAAATCCCCAAAAGTAATTATTTTGCTGTAGGGCTGCTGCTTTGAGAACCTATCAATTAGGCATAAAGGCTAAAGGTTAGTTTTTACTGCTTTGTGTTTTTTCGTTCGTTTGTTTGGTTTTTTTGAGATGAAGTCTTGCTCTTGTTGTCCAGGCTGGAGTGCAGTGGCGTGATCTCAGCTCACGGCAACCTCCGCCTCCTGGGTTCAAGCGATGCTCCTGTCTCAGCCTCCTGAGTAGCTGGGATTATAGGCGCCTGCCTCAGTGCCCAGCTAATTTTTGTATTTTTAGTAGAGACCGGGTTTTGCCATGTTGGCCAGGCTGGTCTCAAACTCCTGACCTTGTGATCCGCCCGCCTTGGCCTCCCAACGTGCTGGGATTACAGGGGTGAGCCACCATGCCCGGCTGGCCTGCTTTGTGTTTTAACAGAGTAAGAAAGTAGACTTTTCCTTTGCTCTAGTTTCAGTCTTACTATAGGTAGGACTTTTTCAGATAAATTGTGTGATTAATTTCAGGAAAAGGATAGTATGGATGATTTCATGTAAGTTATAGGCATAATTTCAGGAAACAAAAAATGTTTTTATTGTGATAAACATCCCAAACACTTCCTAAACATCTTTAGAATCTACCTCTTTTTCCTGTTCACCTTGTTATTTCTTTGTTTCAGGCCCTTAACATCTCTCGTATACACTAGTATTTCTTGCCTCTGGCCTTGCCCTCTCTTCTGTCTTCACAGTGTTTTTTTCTTTACACAGCTCTTTTTACAGCCCCCTCAATTAGAATACAGATTGGATTGTGTGTCTCCCTGTTACCCATAGAATAAAAATTCAAATGTAGGCCGGGCGCGGTGGCTCAAGCCTGTAATCCCAGCACTTTGGGAGGCCGAGACGGGCGGATCACGAGGTCAGGAGATCGAGACCATCCTGGCTAACACGGTGAAACCCCGTCTCTACTAAAAAATACAAAAAACTAGCCGGGCGAGGTGGCGGGCGCCTGTAGTCCCAGCTACTCGGGAGGCTGAGGCAGGAGAATGGTCTAAACCCGGGAGGCGGAGCTTGCAGTGAGCTGAGATCCGGCCACTGCACCCCAGCCTGGGCGACAGAGCAAGACTCTGTCTCAAAAAAAAAAAAAAAAAAAAAAAAAAAAATTCAAATGTAATGATTTTGGCCTTTTGTTTTGTTATAAAGTATTCAAACATGGAAGTATATACAGTAGAAAATATGTTTTCTGCCTGATTTGATTTGTATTAGTACCATCTCTGGTATGTAACCCCCCTGTTAAATTTGACTGACTTAAAAAAAAATACCATCTCTGAAGGTAACTACTTATAAGTTAGTTATATGTTTTTCCAGACTTCCCAATGTTTATATATAAACATAAATAATTTTAGGCCGGGGGTGGTGGCTCACGCCTGTAATCCCAGCACTTTGGGAGGCTGACGTGGGTGGATCACGAGGTCAGGAGATCAAGGCCATCCTGGCTAACACAGTGAAACCCTGTCTGTACTAAAAATACAAAGAATTAGCTGGGCTTAGTGGCGGGCACCTGTAGTCCCAGCTACTCAGGAGGCTGAGGCAGGAGAAAGGCATGAACCTGGGAGGTGGAGCTTGCAGTGAGCCGAGATTGCACCACTGCACTCCAGCCTGGGTGACAGAGCGAGACTCCATCTCAAAAAAAAAAAGAAATAAAAAATAAAAAAATAATTTTAGAGAAATCAAATTATACCATATATAATGTTTTTACTTATTTTGCCTGGTTTTATGATCTATACTCATTGATTTTTTTTTGTTTTTAATTTTTTAATTTTTCCATATTTTATGGTAGGATATCTGAAATATAAATATATTCTTACATCTCTTATATCTGAGATATAAATATATATGTGATATATAAATATATTCTACCAGATTTTATGGTAGGATATCTGAAATATAAATACTCTTATGATAGGATATCTGATATATAAATATATTCCCAGATTTTATGTTAGGATATCTGAAATATAAATATAAATATATTCCTATAAGAATATATTTGTATTTCAGGTATATATGAAAGTACCTTAGCATGGTGGTGACTTATAATAGGTGCTCAGTCAATGTTTGTTTCCATTCTTCTTGGACATATATGAGAAAGGCCATGTAAGATTATTAACTTATTTATTTATTTATTATTTATTTATTTATTTTGAGTAGTGAAACTCTACTCATAGTCTGAGGACTCATGGAATTGTTCACATCCATGAACAACCATGTTATGAATCTTTTAGTTATAAAGCAAACCTTTCTCTTGAGCATGTTTGTGTTTTCTCATTTAGGTTTATAAATTGCTCTGAGACTAGCAGGATTACTGTTTAAGTAAGAGTCTTGTGAGGTAGGCTGCCCGATTATTTTAGGTGCTTCCAGTAAGAGCAAATATTTTTTACTGGTGAATAAGAGACCACATTATAATTTGTCTGTTTTACTGAGGGTGCATAGTATATTGTATACTGTAAACTTGTATAGTATGTGAAAACTTTTTAAATAGGAATCTTCGAACAAAGTCACAGATGTCTAACTCGTTTACTAACTCTGAGGATGTGGAGGATGGATATGGACATAGGAAGTTCGACATGTGTATCATGGAGTGGGATATGTAGGTATGTAATCTGTGATACAATTTCAGATCTGAGAGTTTCTAGTGGTTCTAGAGAAGAGAATAGGATGGATCTGGAGCTGTTGTTAATTATTTGTAAAGTCCTACTTTGAAGTCTGATTGCTTTTTACTCTTCAGTGTCTCCTTTGGAAATCTTATTCTTCTACTTTCCTGCAGGGAATTTGTGGACCCCTGTTTTGGGTGGATCAGTAAAGAGGATGCCACTGGGGCCTCAACTTCTTTTCTCTTTGAGGAAAGAGTGAGGGGTGCTGCTGAGAGAAGTGCTTCTACAGTAGCCATATTTGAAGCTTTGCTTGGAGGTAGTGCTGGAGTGTATACAAGTTGCCTTCAAGATTCCAGTAGTTTGTGATTTACAGATTTGTTTGAGCAGTTAACATGGGTATATTCAGTTTGTTTATCTTTGTTAGCAGTTTGTGTTCCCAATGGAAAACAGCTTAAGAAAGAGTTGCTAGAGTATAGAATTGTAAGTGCTTCCCTAGCGTGTTCTTGGACTTCAGATTGTTCACCTTTTTTCTGAAGTCCAAGTTCTTGGACTTCAGATTGTCTCTTCCTGGTTTGTTTGAATTTGAGCCCTTCGGTGTGACAAATCACATACAGCTTTTCAGGATCTGACTTTATGGTTGCATAAGATTATTGTTTATATGTTTCAGAAGCTTTACTCACTTCTTTATTCATTCATTCCATAAATATTCCTTGAAATGCTTACTCTAAGCAAGATTATGCAGGGCATGTTATTGGGTGGTAATTAGGGAAAGGGAAAAATGGAAATTATATTTTGCAGATACAACAAAGGCTGAAGAGGTGTGTGTGTGTGTGTGTGTGTGTTTTAGATACACACACATCAATATGTACACAGAGACACGATCCACAATTCTGTAGGAGTAACTTCCTAAACATCTTTAGAATCTACCTCTTTTTCCTGTTCCCCTTGTTATTTCTTTGTGTCAGGCCCTTAACATCTCTCATATACACTAGTATTTCTTGCCTCTGGCCTTGCCCTCTCTTCTGTCTTCACACTGTTTTTTTCCTTTACACAACTCTTTTCACAGCCCCTCCATTAGGGCACATATTGGAATTGTGTCTCCTTGTTACCCACAGAATAAAACCCAATATTCTTAATATGTAGTCTTAATATAGACTCTGTAAATAACCGCTTTATTAATCTCTCTTGAGTTACTCACTTTTAGGTTTCAGCTCCCTACTGAGGCCCCAACTGGTTTTACCTTCTCTTCCCTCCTGGTTCTGCTTATCTTCCATTGCCCTTGTGGACCTGCTTTCTGTCATCGCCTTCCCTGCCCTCAGTCTCAAGAGCCAGAGACTGGCTTCTAGATGGGTTTGGACAATGGATAGCACTGGCAGGAGGAGAGTAGAGTTGCTGTGTTTATTTGCCTGGCTTCCTCCTACAAGATTGTGTCATGTTGGCTCTCCCAGAGGCCATGGCTCATATCATAGGGCCCTCTTTGTCCTTTGAAGTCTGTAGATGATAGCAGCTTCAAGAGACTGCACTGTCTTTTGACTGTGCCCACATTTTTCACACCTTGTACATAGTCCCTTTCTTAAACTCTCCTTAAATTACCCAGTTTGAGGGTGCTATCTGTTTCCTGCTGGGATCCTGATGGCTGTGTTGCCCAAACCTAAATGTCAGTCATGCTTGCAGTTACACCTATGCTATTTTCCGGTAGTACTGATTTCCCTCTTTCATTAAAAGTTCTGTGGTGGGTGGGTATGCTGGTTCATATGTGTAATCCCAGCACTTTGGGAGGCCGAGGCAGGAGGATTGCTTGAGTCCAGGAGTTTGAGACCAGCCTGGGAAACATAGTGAGACTCTGTCCCTACCAAAAAAAAAAAAAAATTAGCCAGGAATGGTGGCACATGACTGTAGTCACAGCTGCTTGGGAGGCTGAGGTGAGAGGATTGCCTGAGCCCAAGAGTTCAAGGTTACAATGAACTATGATCATGCCAGTGGACCCCACCCTAGGTGACAGAGTAAGACCCAGTCTCTTAGAAAAAAAATTATTTGAGGTCTTTTTCATTTTTCCCCTCTTTTAGTCTTTTTTCCTTTCTTCTTTCCTGGCATTGCAGCTGCCGTATTATGGCAATGGAAATGTTCGAATGAATAACGAGGGGATGGACATCTGAGTTTCCCTGTTGTGTAGCATAATATTCATTTAAATGTCTGAAATGAGATCTTTAGAGAAACTTGGGGAAGGGAGTAGGTACAGGAGTCAGTATAGTCACTTTAATAACTTGATTTTTATTTCATTCTTTTCAAAATAAATTTAGTACTTCTTTACCTTCTATATATTAGGGATTAACATTGATGTACTTTAGTCTTCCCTTTGTAAAATACATTTTAGATTTATTCCATTGGAATATTTTGCAACAGCACATATTTGAGGAAGTATATATGATATATATTTAATAAAATGGAAGAGATTTCAACTATCACTGAACTAAGGAGAATATGGGAACATCTGTTTGCATCTATCCAGGTATTCATGTGTCTGTTTTCCTTGACATATCATAGAAATAGTGCACTAAGAGCAGACATACATGCCTAACAGTTGTGTTTAGCAAGATCAAAATATGTATGTGGTACTGTCACCCATGGCCCTGATAAGAAACAGATGGCATACTCAAGCTGGATAATTTGAAGAGGATTAAATGAAGCAAGTATTCACAAATAGGTGGGCAGAGTTTAGAAAATCAACAAGAGGTATTGTAGTATCCTGGGCTAGCAACAGAGAGGATGGGAATATTGCCCCTTAGACCTGAAGCACAAAGAGAAGGAGTGCTACCCCAAAAAGAGAGCTGTGTGGAGAAGGCTGCCTGATAGCAGCTGTGGTCCCAGGTAGAGGATGAGCCACCATGCCCGGTGGTTATTACAGAATTTAAAAGTGACTCCTCTTAAGGAAATTTTAATTAAGAGAAAAATATCCTAGAAATATGATTAGGGTCAAAACAGTATCTATGTTCTTTAGATATTAAGGAGAAAGTGTATCTGTCCTAAGAAAGTGTTTATAAGGAGAAGAATCTTCCTAGAACACTAACTTTAACACAGAACTCTCAGCACTACTCTAAAAAATTAACATTAAAAATAATCTCGGTCGGGTATGGTGGCTCATGTCTGTAATCCCAGCAGTTTGGGAGGCCGAGACAGGTAGATCACTTGAGGGCAGGAGTTCAAGATGAGCCTGGTCAACATGGTGAAAACCCATCTTTACTGAAACTACAAAAATTAGCCGGGCTAGGTTGCATGTGCCTGTGGTCCCAGCTAATCAGGAGGCTGAAGTTGGAGAATCAGTTGAAACTGGGAGGCGGAGGTTGCAGTGAGCCAAGGTCACACCTCTGCACTATCCAGCCTGGGCCACAGAGCAAGACTCTGTCTCAAAACAAAAACAAAAACAAAACAAAACAAAACAAAAAAACCATCTCAGTAGCAGATAAAGACTATTCCATTGTTTTTTGGAATAGAGGTATCTGTTTACTCTCGAGGGATGGACATGCCTCTCTCTGTGTGTGTAATACATATGAACAGTAGGGGACATAATTTTGACATATTTAACTTGAAGAAAGGGATGCTTAGACAGTAACAACCCAATATTGAACAACGCTCCACACTAAGTTTCTTTATGAAGATACCATTGTTGTATTAGTGGAGACGATATAATATAGTCTCAGTAAAGACCTCAGTCTTTACTCAGTTCTCATGCTCCTTGATGTCTTAGCATTTGACATATTAGATTTACCATGTACTAGATACTCTGAGCTTTGGTTTTTGTATCACAACATTGTCCTACTTCTCTATTGTTCATTCATTCTTTTGTTTAAAGAATGGCCAGATATGCTGCTGAACAAGACAGACACAGCCCTTGCCCCTTGGAGCCTGTTAGCATCCTTTCTTTCTCTCCACCTATAGCCTCTTTTCATGTTTTCTCTGTGGATATTCGTCCTTAGCTGATTGCTTTGTCTCTTTCAGTCTTGATTTGCCTTCTGTAAGAACTGTTTTATTCTCCTAGTTTAAGTTGCAACTTCTAATGCCAACAACTTACACATCTTTCTCTACTTCTGATCTTTACCCTGAATTTTATTCACTTAGCCATTTAATACAATTTTTTTGGTTTTTTTTTTTTGGTTTTTTTTTTTTTTTTTTTTTTGAGACGGAGTCTCGCTCTGTAGCCCAGGCTGGAGTGCAGTGGCCGGATCTCAGCTCACTGCAAGCTCCGCCTCCCGGGTTCACGCCATTCTCCGGCCTCAGCGTCCTGAGTAGCTGGGACTACAGGCGCCCGCCACCTCGCCCGGCTATTTTTTTGTATTTCTTAGTAGAGACGGGGTTTCACCGTGTTAGCCAGGATGATCTCGATCTCCTGACCTCGTGATCTGCCCATCTCGGCCTCCCAAAGTGCTGGGATTACAGGCTTGAGCCACCGCGCCCGGCCAATACAATTTTTTTTTGTTTTTGAGACAGAGTTTTGCTCTTGTTGCCCAGGCTGGAGTGCAATGACGCCATCTCGGCTCACCACAACCTCCGCCTCCTGGGTTCAAGCGATTCTCCTGCCTCAGCCTCCCAAGTAGCTGGGATTTTGGGCGCCTGCCACCACTCCTGGCTAATTTTTTAATTTTGTATGTTTTTTAGTAGAGACGGGGTTTTGCCATATTGGCCAAGCTAGTCTTGAACTCCTGACCTTGTGATCCACCCACTTTTGCCTCCCAAAGTGCTGGGATTACAGGTGTGAGCCACCGCGCCTGGCCAATAAATTTTTGTTCAGATCTGTGTGCCTGGTACAAAGGATACGAAAATGATAAAGATAGCCTTTGACCTCTGAGTTGCTGACACACACATAAAAAGTTAAAGTACAGTGTGTTAGACATATGTACGTGGTGCCATGGGACAGATAAGAAGGGAGTACCTGGCTTGGACTTCAAGGAGAAATGAGAGAGCAACTATCCCCAGTAGAAGGCTGAGCATTTCAAATCCCTATGAAACCTAGGGTTTTGAAAACAGTATGTTTCGGCAACAGCAAGTGGTTCTTTGTGATTGGAGCCTTAAGGGGACAGTGGAGGATGAGGCTGAGCATTTAGGGAGGCATCAGATGGCCCCAAAGGCAGTATTCTCAATACTAAACTAACATTCTTCCACCATAAATGAGCTTCCCCTGGCAACTTCTCATTTCTATCAATGGAAGTTTCATTTTTCATATGTCCAAACCCTGAAGTGCCATCTCCAGGTCTGTCTCAGCATTTGTGATCAGTCCACAAGTTTTGTATCATTTCTGTGTTCAAAACATTCTTCTGTGCATCCTATTCTGTTTCCACTATCTACTCACTACTTATCACCTAATTAGTAGATTATTTCAAAACTGTAAATACTTGTGTTTCTTCTTGCTCTCTCTCTCTTTTTTTTTCCCGGAAGTTAATTTCTAAACTTCCTCATTTTACCATGTTGCTGACCCTGAGCAAAAGAGGACAGTGATATTTTATTTCCTACAAACTTATGTCATTTCAAGTGTTTTAAACCCATAATCCTTTTTCTTTCTTTGGAGTTGGGAGTCTTGCTCTGTCACCCATGTTGGAATACAGTGGCATAATCATGGCTCAACGTAGCCTCAAATTGTTGGGCTCAAGTGATTCTTCCGCCTCAGCTTCCCAAATATCTGGGACTATTGGTGTGTACCACTATGCTCAGCTAGTTTTTTTTATTTTTTTTATTTTTTTGAGATGGAGTCTCACTCTGTCGCCCAGGCTGTAGTACAGTGGCGCGATCTCAGCTCACTGCAACCTCCACCTCTCAGGTTCAAGTGATTCTCCTGCCTCAGCCTTCCAAGTAACTGGGACTACAGGTGCATTCTACCACGCCCAGCTAAGTTTTTGTATTTTTAGTATAGACAGGGTTTCATCGTATTAGCCAAGATGGTCTTGATTGCCTGACCTTGTGATCCACCTGCCTCGGCTTCCCAAAGTGCTGGGATTACAAGCATGAGCCACCTCACCCGGCCTCCCAGCTAATTTTTAAAAATACTTTTTAGAGACAAAGTCTTGCTGTGTTGCCCAGAATGGTCTTGAACTTCTGGCCTCAAGTGATCCTCTCGCCTCAGCCTCCTGAATCACTGGGATTACAGGTGTTAGTCACCGTGCCTGACTCCTATAATCTTTTAATAAACACAGAAATCTCAAGCACTGTTATTCCCATGAAAAACCATAGAATTGCAGAATTCAGAGATAATCTGTAGCAAATAATACATTGTTCCATTAACTTTCAGTTTTTTTTTCCTCCTCCTCCATTTTTTTTTGAGACAGGGTGTTGTCCTGTTACCCAGGCTGGGGTGCAGTGGTGTGAACATGGCTTACTGAAGCCTTTACCTCTCGGGCTCAAGATATCCTCCTCCCTCACCCTCCTGAGTAACTGGGACTACAGGCACATGCCACCATGCCCAGCCAATTAAAAAATTTCTTTTTTAGAGATGAGGTCTCAATATGTTGCCCAGACTAGTCTTGAACTCCTGAACTCAAGGGGTCCTTCTGCCTCAACCTTTCAACATGTTGGGTTTATAGGTGTGACCCACTGTACTCAGCCTACTTTGAGTTCTTATCGTGAACATGGCATGTATTATACTAAGTGAGGTTTTTAAAGGACAGGTTCTCCTTCTCCCAATCATATCTTCCTTGCTGCAATTCTAACCTGTTAACCTAGCCAGATCACTTGTCTCCATGGGAGGCCATATATTCCCTAACTCTAGAAAGAGATAGCTTGTGTTGGAACCTTGGTTCCACCACTTTCTAGTTTCAGCAATGTTCCTCATTTCTCTAAGCTTCAACAACGTTATATGAAAAAAGCAAGTAGTGATAATACCTACTTCACAGAGGTGAGGTAAGGATTGAGTTAATCTATGTGGCCTAATTCCCAGCATGTGCAAGCGTGCAATACATGTTGGCTACAAAATGTATGTACCTTGAAAACTTCTTGCTCATTCCCTTTGTGCTCTTGTTGCAATTCTCATGCTTCCCTGCCTTCCTCTACCACTAAATTGTCTCCCCGTGCTCCTCCCTATTGCCTGTGTTTTACCTGTCATTTCAAGTTCAACTCAGTTGCCTCTTCTTTAATAGTGTTTTCTAACTCCTCCAGTTTATGTTGAGCTCTGAATTCCTATAGGTCCTTCTATGCCATTTTAGTAATTATATTCGTATTTTTATGGCATATTTCTGCCTTTTATGGTATTTCTTCTTAACTTTACATGTAATAAAAGAGTTGTGGAATTACTATCTCAATCAAGATACAGAACAGTTTCATCATTTTCCCCAAAAAATCTGCCTTGGGATTTCTTTTTAAACAATTTACTGGGTATACATTCTTTTTCTGCATATACAATTTAGGTTCTTGAATTTAGTATTTGTTTTATACAAATTTGTCTTCCCTAAGTATGGCTTAGTATTGCGCATACAGTGAGTGAGTAGATGCTTGAATGTTTGAATTGTATAAAACAAAGCCTAAAAGCATGGTAAATTTGAATATCTTTTTTTTTGTTGTTTTTTTGAGACGGAGTCTAGCTCTGTCGCCTAGGCTGGAGTGCAGTGGCCGGATCTCGGCTCACTGCAAACTCCGCCTCCCGGATTTACGCCATTCTTCTGCCTCAGCCTCCCGAGTAGCTGGGACTACAGATGCCCGCCACCTCGCCCAGCTAGTTTTTTGTATTTTTTAGTAGAGACGGGGTTTCACCGTGTTAGCCAGGATGGTCTCCGATCTCCTGACCTCGTGATCCGCCCATCTCGGCCTCCCAAGTGCTGGGATTACAGGCTTGAGCCACCACGCACGGCCTTGAACATCTTAAGAAGCCACTAATTTAAGTTATTTAACTTTGATCTTTCAGGGTCATTTTATTTAGGTGCAAAATTTCAACTGAAAATTATTTCGGTATAACTTGTTAAAAGTGGTTTTGGAGCCTTGCCAGGGCTAATAAAACCAGGTGTTTGTTTGTCTTTGGAAAACAAAAGGCTTTTTCTTTCTATTTTTATTACTGAATATATACTTATGGTTCCTATCATTTTCTTTCTCTCTCTCTTTCTTTTTTTTTTTTTTTTTCCTGAGATGGAGTCTTGCTCTGTCGCCCAGGCTGCAGTGCAGTGGTGCAATCTCGACTCACTGCGACCTCTGCCCCCTGGGTTCAAGTGATTCTCCTGCTTCAGTCTGCCCAGTAGCTGGGACTACAGGCGTGCACCACCACGCCTGGCTAATTTTTGTGTTTTTAGTAGAAACGGGGCTTCACCATATTGGCCAGGCTCGTCTTGAACTCTTCATGTCAAGTGATCTGCCAGCCTTGGCCTCCCGAAGTGCTGGGATTACAGGCATGAGTCACCATATTTGGCTTGGTTTCTATTGTTTTCTAACCCTATTAGTTTAAATTCTAATGTAGAAAAAAATTTAAAAATTCTAATGTGAAGCAAAGTTCTACGTGTTTCTTCTCCTGGATGATATTTGGCTGTTATGATGTTAATTACTGAATTTATTTATGGAATTTTGCCTTTTTTCTTAAACACAGTTCAATATAAAGCAATTCAATTAAAAACGAATTAACTACAGAATGCAAAATGGAAAACCTTCCTGTTTTCTCAGCTTTATTTTTCCATGGGCCAATTTTGCTCTCCTTGTAGAAGTCTCTTTTATTGGTGATTTCTAAAATCGGAGGTCAATGCAAGTAATAGTATTTATACTTGGAAAAAGGTGGGGCTGATATGGACAAGCAAATGATGCTGCATGATTTTCTTAATCTTTGCCCTTGGGCATAATGGAGATCCATCTCCAGAGAGGGTAAAATATGGCTAGAATTTGCATCCCATTCAGTAGACTTTACTTCCTAATGAAGTGAATTGAATTTAATCATGTGTGTCTTTTTTTCCCTTCCCCAACAGCTTCCATGCCTATGGCTGTTCTAAAATTGGGCCAAATATATCCATTTCAGAGAGGCTTTTTCTGTAAAGACAACAGCATCAACTATCCGTACCATGACAGTACCGTCACATCCACTGTCCTCATCCTAGTAGGGGTTGGCTTGCCCATTTCCTCTGTAAGTAAATTAATAAGTAGGTAGTGATGGGTTTGTTGTGCTGGAGGTTGGATGAAGTATGGAGTTGGGGCGGGGGTAAATCCACAGTACAGTCTTCACCAGTGTTAATATGGTGAATGATTGCTTGAGGAATATACCCACTGTTTTAGTTCAGAGGCAGTGTTTCTCCAGTTAAAAGTGGATGTTACCCAGAACAACTTGATGTCATTCTGTAAGAATGATACAGTGATTATTTTTGAATAGGAGAGTCTTTTTGAGTCATTTGGACCAACTCCTCTCAGTAAACAAATGAAGAAACTTAGGTCCAGACACTTGTTAAAGCCCAGTAAGCTATTGTATGGCAGAGCTGAAACTAAGATTATGCTTGCTTTATCATACTGTTAAGTGGAAATTGAGGCCATGAAAAATGAAAATGTTTGCATATTAAATTTGAGAAAACAAACTCAGCAGAAAGATCACAAATATATATGCAGAATAAAATTATTAGAATACATTAAGATATGTCACTACTGGCTGGGTGTGGTGGCTCACACCTGTAATCCCAGCACTTTGGGAGGCCAAGGCGGATGGATCACCTGAGGTCAGCAGTTCAAGCCCAGCATGACCAACATGGAGAAACCCCTTCTCTACTAAAAATAATTAGCTGGGCGTGGTGGTGCATGCCTGTAACCCTAGCTACTCAGGAGGCTGAGGCAGGAGAATTGCTTGAACCCGGGAGGTGGAAATTGCAGTGAGCAGAGATCACGCCATTGAACTCCAGCCTGGGCAATAAGAGCGAAACTCTGTCTCAAAAAAAAAAAAAAAAAAAAAGAAGTCACCATTTCTTACTTTGTACTGTCCTTCAGATAGTTCATCAGTTTGTAGGATAATACTGGGTTTCACTGTTTTAAGTAATTAAAAACTGTCATTCTAAGTTAAGATTCACAAACTAGGTTAAGATTGCCACTTGGGATATTATGCCTACTTTCTTTACCCTTGGCTCTCATTCCTAAGTCTTGCCATTGTGATTTTATGTGACTTGGAAATAGAAGGGAAGGAGCAAGGTGAAGATTTACCTCCTTGAGTATCTTGGCAGTGAAGCATATCACACCATATTTCTCCTCTGGCCACCTGTCTTGTTACTTGGCTGTCCTAGACATATGACTTACAAAAATTTAGTGTCTCAGTAAACTCAGCAACCTTGTTCTGCTGTAGGACTGGCTGGCTTTTCTCTCTCTATTTTGCTCCCAAATTGGGTAAGAATAATAACCTAGTTGTTTGTTTTTCCAGTTTATGTATCTGAGTTCACTTTGTCTTTTTGTCTAGTAGATATTTTTCTAATGGCCATTAGCTCAGTATTTTGAAGGTGAAGGGGTCCAGTATTTTATTACGTTCTAAGAGATACAAGTATTAATATATTCTTATAATTCTAATTTGATTATAGCTACTTTTATGGGAGTAAAATGATAGAAAAATCTAGCATAAAATCTAGGATTTAGTTTAAGGAGATACTTCTTTTTCTAAAAAATAAATCCCACCATAACTGGTTACTTAAATTTTAGCCATTCAGCTTAGGAGAAACTGTGTGCAGGGAAGTACTGCCACTTGGATGACAATAGACGGTGTTACTGTACTATATGAAGTACTAAGTAGTTGTGGTAGCCATGATTTTGAGCAACTATTGCCAGATAAAGTTTCTTTTTTTTTTAAAAAACTTGCCCCTGTATTTGAGGAGATAATTGCTTGAGAGTGAATAAATTAATTGTAATAATAATATATATATTTTTTTGAGATAGAGTTTTGCTCTTGTCGCCCAGGCTGGAGTGCAGTGGTGTAATATTGGCTCACTGCAATCTCTGCCTCCCAGGTTCAGGTGATTCTCCTGCCTAACTCTCCTGAGAAGCTGGGACTATAGGCATGTGCCGCCATGCCCAGCTAATTTTTGTATTTTTTTAGTAGAGATGGGGTTTCACCATATTGGCCAGGCTGGTCTTGAACTCCTGACCTCAAGCAATCTACCCTGCTTCAGCTCGGGTTCAAGCGATTCTCCTGCCTTAGCCTCTCAAGTAGCTGGAATTACAGGTGCTTGTCACCACGCCCAGCTAATTTTTGTATTTTTAGTAGAGATGGGGTTTCACTGTGTTGGCCACCTGGCAACATGCACCTGGCCCATAACTTTCATTAATTAAAAAAAATGATTATAAAGTAGAAAGAGAAAATAAATAGCCCTTAGTTCTACTCCCTGAAGACAACTACTGGTGGCATTTTGCTGTTTCCTTTAGTTTGACAGTTTTTTTTTTGTTGTTGCTGCTGCTGTTTGTTTTTTATTTTTATTTTTTTTGAGATGGAGTCTTGCTCTGTTGTCCGGGCTGGAGTGCAGTGGCACAATCTCGACTCAGTGCAACCTCTGCCTCCCGGGTTCAAGCAATTCTCCTACCTCGACCTCCCAAGTAGCTGGGACTACAGGCATGCACCACCACACCTGGCTAATTTTTGTAGTTTTAGTAGAGACGATGTTTTACCATGTTGGCCAGGCTGGTCTCAAACTCCTGACCTCAGGTGATCCACCTGCTTTGTAATCCCAAAGTGCTGGGATTACAGGCATGGGCCACCACACCCAACCTAGTTTGACAGTTTTTATGTCATTGTGAGCACACCACAGATTTAGTTTTGTGCTTTGTTTTTTTACTTATCTTTATAACAATTTTTTTTTTTTTTTTTTTTTTTAGTTATAGTATAATATCAAACAGCTTAAATAGCAATAAGGCTAAATTTTTTTATTTAAGGAGTGGAAAAAGAGTATCAATCTTTGAGTTCTTGGGTATTAATTCCTGTGAGTTTGCTGTTAGAATTGACCTGGAAAAATATTTTAATGCCAATGATTTATTTATTTGTTTGTTTTGAGATGGAGTCTTGTCCTGTTGCCCAGGCTGGAGTGCAGTGGCATGATCTTGGCTCACTGCAACTGCAACCTTCCCCTCCTTGGTTCAAGCAATTCTCCTGCCTCAGGTTCCTGAGTAGCTGGAACTACAGGCATGTACCACCATGCTCAGATAATTTTTTGTATTTTTTTTTTTTTTTTTTGAGACGGAATCTCGCTCAGTTGCCCAGGCTGGAGTGCAGTGGCACGATCTTGGTTCACTGCAAGCTCCCCCTCCCGGGTTCACACCATTCTCCTGCCTCAGCCTCCCAAGTAGCTGGGACTACAGGCGCCGCCGCCATGCCCAGCTAATTTTTTGCATTTTTAGTAGAGATGGGGTTTCACCGTGTTAGCCAGGATGGTCTCGATCTCCTGACCTCGTGATCTGCCCATCTCGGCCTCCCAAAGTGCTGGAATTACAGGTGTGAGCCAGCGCACCCGGCCAATGTTTTGTATTTTTAATAGAGGCAGGGTTTCACCATATTGTTCAGGCTGGTCTTGAACTTCTGACCTCAGGTGATCCACCAGCCTTGACCTCCCAAAGTACTGGGATTACAGGCATGAGCCACCACTCCTGGCCTAATGCCAATTTATTTTTAATTAAAGAAGTAGTATTTGGCCAGTTTCTGGGCCTTAAATGTGCTTGAATGTGCAGGAAGGGATTCTTGCAAATTCTTGGGGTAGATTTGTTTGTTTTAATAGTTTGTGTATAACATCTGTTGTTATATATAGAAAATAACTTATTTTCTATAAAATGAATTATTTATGCTTAATGTAACTTTAATATAATATGCCTTATAATTTGATCAGAAATAAGATTTCGGGTGATAGAAAATCTGTATTTTAAAGCAGTGATTTATTTTTACAATGCGGGGTTCATAATCTTTTTAAAAAATATATTCTCTACTGTTTCTTCTTTAGCTATCCAAAAAGGTGCTACATTCAGAAAACTATAGATTTCTGCATTATTTGGCTTTTACATTTTTTGTTGTTGTTGTTTTTGGATTTTAATGATCCATATTAGATTCGACACCAGACTTTTTTTTTTTTCCCCATCATTTTTGGCCTTGTGTAGTTCTACCTTCTCCCTTGGTAATTTGTTATATATTTTTATAAATTCTTATGTTTCTAGAAAAAGGTAAGACTTTTTGTTTGCAAACTTTCAGAGTAATGTTAGTAACAATAAAGTTAGTATTAAATCCATATGTTGCAATGAATAATATAGTTTGTCTAAATTTAAAAATTTATAGTTTCAGGATACAAAACTTGCCTATGTTTAATAGGCTATTTTAAATTGACTTGAGTACAGACTGTAAGTAATTGCTTTTCTTAAGTCATGATTACTGTATGACATAACCTTTTAGCAAAAATATTTAGCCTAAAATAACAGTATAGCCAATGCTTGTGACCAACTTATAAAACTCTTTCTAAAGAGTGATTGTATTATTCATGGTGACCTAAAACTGGAAATGTACATGGATGTTTGTGAAAAGGGCTTAATCACTTTTTTTTTCAGGCGGAGTCTCGCTCTGTTGCCCAAGCTGGAGTGCAATGGTGCGATTTCGGCACGCTGCAACCTCCACCTCCCGAGTTCAAGCGATTCTCCTGCCTCAGCCTCCTGAGTAGCTGGGATTACAGGCGCATGCCACCAACGCCCGGCTAATGTTTGTATTTTTAATAGAGATGGGGTTTCACCATGTTAGTCAGGCTGGTCTCGAACTCCTGACCTCATGATCTGCCCACCTCGGCCTCCCAAAGTGTTGGGATTACAGGTGTGAGCCACTGCACCCGACCAAGGCTTAATCACTTTATATATTTTATTTTATTGTATTATATTTTTTGAGATGGAGTCTCACTCTTGCCCAGACTGGAGTGTAGTGGTGTGATCTCAGCTCACTGCAACCTCCGCCTCCCGGGTTCAAGTGCTTCTCCTACCTCAGCCTTCCGAGTAGCTGGGACTACAGGCCCATGCCACTATAACTGGCTGATTTTTTGTATTTTTAGTAGAGATGGGGTTTCACCATGTTGGCCAGGCTGGTCTTGAACTCCTGACCTCAAGCAATCCACCCACCTCGGCCTCCCAAAGTGCTGAGATTACAGGTGTGAGCCACCGCATCCAGCCACTTTATATATTTTATAACTTAGTGAAAAACAGATGACTACCTCAAAGAAAAATGGGGAAAGAGCATGACTAGAAAGCTGTCAGTAGAAGAAAATTGTCAAGAAATAGAAATAAATGCTTTAACATTTAACTTTTCTTAAGACTTAGTCTTACGTTCATATTAAAGCAGCACTGAGAACACAGTTTGGCCTGTCACAGTAGCAAAGGTAAGAACTTTCCCAGCTTATCAAGCATAGAAAACAGGTGTTCTCATACACAAATCTGGCAGGGGTATAAATTGGCATTAGAAAGAGTGTATTGTTGGACCTATAAATTATACCGGAAGGAAGTTATCCTGGAAGTAAGTTTCATGTAGAGAATGAGTTACAAGACAGTTGATTACAGTACTTTTTATAGAAGAAAATTGGAAATAAATAATTTAGCTATAGGGGACTATTTTATGATTTATTCTAGTGATGAAATACTATATTCATTTCATAATTTTTGATAATATTGACATGGAAAGATTTTTGTAATAATTGAGAGTAAAGGGAGAAGAATAGTAATGGTTCCCTCTGAATAGTGGGATTATTAGTATATGATATATTTTCTTTTTTTTTCATGTCATAAGTTTATTGACAAACATATGTAGTATGCCATGAGTTAGAGTTTGATCCATTTGCAGAGGCTGTATCTCTTAAAATGCTCTTCATATCTGTTAAATGGATGAACTGAAACATCCTTATGATTTAAGCAGTTGGTGTCTTACTATAAGGAAGGGTGCAGCAAATGCAGATCCAAAGTACAAACACATCTTAACTAGTAACGCCCACTTGTTTTCCACTGAAAATGGCAAATTCTTCCCAGGGCCCTCCTCATAGTGGCTCCTACAGACCACAGAGGTTGTGAACCTCCGGATGCTGTGGCCCAACATAGCGCTGCTGGAAGCTCCGCGAAAGGCGCAGAGACTGAGGACGGATGAAATGGCGGCACCTCACCAAGACCGAGATATTTTCATTTTATCTCTTATATTTTCTGTTTTTTCCCCTCCCTTGAACATTGTTTTTTCAAATAAGGAAGCCTATTTTTATTTTTTAAAAACCCATTAGAAATTTTTCTGTTTTCATTTTCTGAAGTTTAAGTGCCTTAACTATATACCCATTTTTACATAGTATTGTGGAAGCTTATCTGTTATGTGTGTGGATTTTGTCTGTTTCTAAGAAAGTGCCAAAAGAAAAAAAAAAAAGATAAAAATAACTGTATTTTGAGAATTCGCAGTAAATCAAACTTCACTCCTTGTCCTGTGGCTCAGCAGCTTATGTAGCTGACTAGTCTTTTTGGAAGTGATTGGTTGTCTATGAACCTGAGTGTACCTACACAAACAAATGTAACTCCTTGAATGTGGAAAGTTTGTCTTGCGTGTTGCAGCATGCTATAATTCAATTCTGACATTAACTGCCTGGAGTTAACATGAGACTCCATGGATTTAAGGTCATTGTCCCCAGTAAGACTGCTCTCACTGTAGTTTTCAGGTGCAAATTTGAAGTTCCCCAGGTTGTAACTCTGGGGGTTCCTGTGACCCTGTCAGGTTCGGTAGTTGGCCAAAACAACTCATAGAACTCAGGAAATCATTTTACTTATGATTATAGTTTTATTATAAGGAATCAGAGTGAGCCAAATTAAGATACACAGTCAAGGTCTCAGGGTGGGGGACAGCCTGAATGTAGAGCTTTTCTGTCCTCTCCCAGTGGCATCAAGATGTGTTACTTTCCTGGCACATTGATGTGTTCACCAACCAGGCAGCTCCTGCAACCTTCAGTGTCCATTGTTTTTATTAGAGTTTTATTATGTAGTCATAATTGATTGAATCATTGGCCAACCAGTTGAACTTGATCTCTAGTTCCCCTCACCTCCTTGGAGGTTGAGTTGGTTTAAAGCCCTGTCCCTCTAATCACATGGTTAGTGTGACCAGTTCCCATCCTGAGTCATTCATTAGCCTAAACCCAAGTGTGAACCAAGGGGCTTAAGAATAACAAAGACACCCCTATTACTCAGGAAATTCTAAGGTTTTAGAGTCTCTCTCCCAGGGACAAAGGCCAGATTCTTTGTTATAGACTCCAGTCTCTGTACTTTTTACTCTGTAGCCTTGGTACCTTGAAAGTGTTTAAAGCACTCAGGTGTTGGTTTGATACAATTTAAGATTTTTAAAAAAGTTTTCATTTTTTCCTTTCAATCTGCCAACCCAAGTTTACTTAGGAGTTGGAGACTTTCCATCTAATATGGGTTTCTATTATTGAATAAATTTATTCTGATACTTGTTAAAATGGTTAAGGAAAACTTTACTCAAGACTATTGCACCTGGGGTGGAGAACTCAACTCTGACTACAACAAGGAGAAGGGGGGATTTATGGGTGAGGGGAATCAGTGGATGGAAAATCATGAAGAGGAGACATCAAGGGTAGGAGATTCTTGTTAAGGCAGGCCAAAGATTTATATATCAAAGGTGGGGGATGAGGAATTTAATCATGTATCAAGGGTGTTCAGATATCAAGGATAAGGGGCTTCTTGCTAAGCTGACTTAGCAGGACTTTTGCTAAGACTGGGCCTGTCCTGTCCTTGCACACCACACAAGGACAGGCTGACATGAAAGGCCAAGGTTGAGGCCTAGTTGAGAAGAGGGTTCACAGCTGGTTAACTAATGTTTGGTCAACTGAAGAGCCTTTGTCACTATTAAAGATGAACTTTATCTTAAGTGTGCATTGCATAGTGAGTTAGTAGCTCATGGTAGAAAGACATCTATGTAAACATATCTTAATATGCAAAAAACCTTTGTCCTAGGTTAATTCAGAAATATGCATTATTTAAATCCCATTATGTCTCCATTTAATAGACCTCTCCATTTAATAGACCAAGTATTGGTCTATTAAAATTCCTTTAGGATGTGGATTGTTACAGTTTTTGGTTTGGGATTTTTGCAAAGTCATTCTAAGTGTAAAAAGTACAGAAATGGAAATAGCCTGTCAACCCAAAATTTCTAATAATTTTTTTTTTTTTTTTTGAGACAGAGTCTCCCTTTGTCACCCAGGCTAGAGTGCAGTGGTACATTCTTGGCTCACTGCAACCTCTGCCTCCTGGGTTTAAGCAATTCTTGTGCCTTAGCTGGGATTACAGGCACGTGCCACCATGCCTGGCTAATTTTTGTATTTTTGGTAGAGATGGGGTTTCACTGTGTTGGCCAGGCTGGTCTTGGCCAACATGTGATCCGCCCACTTCGGCCTCCCCAAAGTGCTGGGAATACAGGCATGAGCCGCTGCACCTAGCCTCTAATAATGTACTTTGAATTATCCTTTTCAACTGATGTTGTGTGTTAGCATAACAAAAAATGTCTAGCTTTTGTATACCATTAAGCATGTGTATTTTTCTGGCGTTGATTACTCAGATTTTTACTATAAATATTGCTAGTGTAATAATATATGGACAATATCCACAATTTTAAAGGATAAAATATGACTTTTTAAGAAATATTAAGAAATATTTTTTATTATTTTTGGTAGTCTAATTGCTCCTAAGTTAATTTTAAAAAATCACTTTTACTCCCTTTATTAACACCTGAGGGGAAATAACACAGGATATATTTTTTGGGTTGAATTGTTGTGGAATACCACATTTGTAAAGTTTGGAATTTGATAATGTTTTGGAAGATGAGGGAGATTATTTACTATAGATATGTGGATTTTCTGAAGTTCTTTGTTTTTGGTACATTATTTGAAAAAATAATGTTTTTTTAGATAGCCTGCCCACAAAGCAGGTAACTGAGGTATAATTTTTATTATTTTGAATAGCTTACTTAAATGGTAATAAGAAATTGATAGTCTTGAGGAAGAAAGAATGAATGGGTTAATATGTTTATTTTTATAAGGTGTAAAGTAATATATAAGTAAAGTGTTCTTATGGCAAAGTGGCTTTAGAATTTTACCCTGCATGGCAGAGGAGATTGGAGTTGGTTAGGTTTTATGGCATGGCACATCTTTCTTGCTGTCCTTTTCCTGTACTGGTGCACGAAGCTGGTATCCAAACAGTCTGTTGCTCACATTTGTTTGTCATTTCTCCCTTGTTTTCATGGAAACATAGGTGCTGTGCTGCTATTTCTTATTTTCACCTCTATAGGCAGTAAGACAATAATCTTCACTAAGTAGGGATGGTCTGTATTGCTCACGATTGTAACCTTAGTGACACATAATAGGTGTTTAATAAATTGAGGTAGAAAATTTTATGAAAAACAGCAAAATGTGAAATAGAATAAGATTGTTGTTTATGTTTGATAATGACTACTACCATGAAAATTCAGCTTAACTCTGTGGAAACTGACGATATTTCCAAGTCATCTCTTACCTCATTAAAACAGTTTTTTGGGGAGTGAGGGGGGAAGGAGACTTATATTGAATGCGTATCCCGACTGGAGATATGTGTGTATGTGCGTATACTATACATATATATGTGATATATATATGATAGCACCCAAGGGGAAAATATAAATATATTTTTATAATATATATTTATATAAATATTAAAATATATGTCCATATAAATATAAAATATTTATATAAATATATATTTTAATATTTATAAATATATATTTTAATATTTATATGTTTATATATTTATATAAATATAAATGTATATTTATTTATATAAAAATATTTTTATTTATATTTCCCCCTTTGGAGATATCTTATAATATGGGGGAAATGCCTATTAGAACTATAGAAATATAATACTGTGGAGATTGGTTTCCTAGGTTGGAAACAAGTTTTATTTTCTTGTTTACTTATTCTCATGTGTAGCTGCATTTCCTATCCACGCATTGTGGAAAGTACTGATTCTCAGTTCTTATGAGCAATTTTATTAACAAAATAGTAATAACTCCATTATTTGACAGTCTGGCCTATATGTCTGGGTTATTCAAGCGTCTAGCCTCCATCCACATTCTTCTCTCCTTGTTCAGGCATTAAGAGAAGAATGTATTTCCTGAAATATTTCACAAGTGGACACAATTCTTTCTATTACATGGGTCTTTTGGTCTGCCTATGGGGTCTTTTCTTCTTCCAAACTATTGAGGTGGTACCTTATCTCACAGTAAATCCCAAGGTGCCTGTCATCTGTGTGTCAGGATTTCTCAGACTGTTGCCACTGCTGTTATCCCTGAGGCAGTATGTGCCTTAGTGATTTGCTACTGTGGTCTGTAAAGTTGCATGCCACTCTCTCCTGGGCATCTGGTATGTTTTAGATTTGTACAATGGAATACTGTTCAGCAACAAAAAGGAACAATATATCCATGGAACCAGTTTCCCAGTTTTGCTGGGTACTCCAGCACCAATATTTCTTACTGAAACTGTTAGGATTGGTATTTTGGTTCCAAGATCCTGAGCATTTGTGCAAGAGGAAGTTAAAGAAGATGTGGTGTGACCATGTTCATATGTTGTCCTTTCCTGTCTCTAGTAAAGGATGGTGAAGTGTTCTTGTGATATTTGGTTTGTGGAAGCCATAAGTTCCCATATCACATACTCTCTCTTGAACCATTATAAATATTCACTGTTAAAATATACAAAGTTGTGTTTATTTATAACTGAGTATGAGTTTACTATGCAGAGAACCTGAGTCATGAGCTGACTAGTGAATGTATCAAAAAGCGGAATGTGGGAATGTAAAAGGGTGCAACCACTTTGGAAAACAGTTTAGCAATTTCTTAAAAAGTTAAGCATCAATTTACCATATGACCTGGCAATCCCACCCACTTTCATTAGAAATGAAAACATATCTACAAAAATACTTGTATGTGAATGTTCATAGGATTAGTCGTTATACCACAAAACTGGAAGCAATCTAAATGTCCATTAACTGGTGAGTGGATAAACCAAATGTGGTATATACATATAACTGAATATTCATTAATAAAAAGGAACAAAATGCATGCTGTAACACAGATGAACCTCAAAAACATTATGCTGAGTGATAAAAGCCACATATAAAATACTACATATTGTGTAATTCCATTTATATGAAATGTCTAGAAAAGGCAAATTTATGTAGAGACAGATAGCAGATGAGTGGTTGCCTGGGTTTGTTAGTGGGAGCAGGGATTGAATGCAAATAGGCTCAAGGGAATTTGGGGGGTAATGAAAATGTTCTAAAACTAGATTGTGGTGATGTTGCATCACAATATAAATTTACCAAAACCATTGAATTATATATATACTTAGACTGGATTAATTTTATGGTATGTAAATTATACCTCAATTAAAAAAAAGGGAGAGTGAAAATGAATTTTGCCAGCTCAAGTAATAAGAGAAACAGTGTTTGACAAGGGTAGTCATTTGAGAAGTGATGAAAGGGATTTAGAGATATAATCTTTCAGGTAAAAGGAAAAGGGTTTTTGACTGAATTGATAAACGAAGTTTTGCCTTGAAATCTTTAGTAAATGTCAAAGTTAACATCAAGTATCTATTTAAATGTTTGCATTTCTGCTCACTTTTCTACACTGTCTGGTGAAGTAAGTTGGTGGTGTGCAGTAACCCTTTTGGAATAGTTTATCAAGGATTTAATGTTTGTATCTTTCAATTTCACTTACATATATATCTTAAGGAGATTAGAAATGCAAACAAGAATTTATATTCGGAAATGTTAATTATGGCATCATCTAGGGTAATCAAAAAATTAAAAATAACCTACATGCTCTCAAAGTAGGAGGAATGGTTAAATTATAATTGTTTTTACTTTGTCTCTCTTAGTTTCAAGGAGTAGAAATTCTTTCTAACTAGATTAAGTAAAATTGGGCTTTGTTGAAAAGGATACAAGGTGCTGTAATAACCCCAAGCGGCAAGATCACTGAGGCCTTTTGGCGTTGGGGAACCACAGCTACCTTCCCATTTCACCCATTCAGGGACCAGGCTAGTCACTACTTCCTCCTCTGTAGACCTGCTTTGTTCTCAGCTTCTTCTTCAGCCAGTCTTCCTTGTACATGGCCTAGTGTTGTTTGCCACCTTGGACTTAATCAGTTTTTGTTACAATTCCCGTATTTCCAGAACAGGAATCTGAAAGAGCTGTTCTTTTTGAGCCTTAAGTGGGTGAGTGAACAACCCATGGTTTGGTCTTTTTCTTCATCCCCTTTCAGGGGTCTGTGTTTAGATTTAGATAGTTAGTGAAAATGAAATGGCATTGGGTAATGGCGTTGATTCAATACATCTTGACTGGGCATAGTGGCTCACGCCTATAATTCCAGCACTTTGGGAGACTGAGGCGGGTGGATCACCTGAGGTCAGGAGTTTGAGACTAGCCTGGCCAACATGGTGAAACCCCATCTCTACTAGTAATACAAAAAAATTAGCTGGGCATGGTGGTGCTCACCTGTAATCTCAGCTACTCTGGAGCCCGAGGCAGGAGAATCACTTGAACCTGGAAGGTGGAGGTTGCAGTGAGCCGAGATCACACCATTTTACTCCAGCCTGGGCGACAAGAGCAAAACTCTGTCTCAAAAAAAAAAAAAAAAAAAAAAAAAAAAACAACCTCATGGGCGTATTTGAGGAATGGCAAATATTGGCTATTATTTATTATCAATTTAAAAATATTTCTAAGGTCTTTGGTGTTGGCAACCTCTTTTCTTGATTCTCTCAACAGAATAGTGTGCATTTGTGGTAGATTCATGCTTATTTTCTCATATTTTCTTACCAAAACTTGCAGTCTGTGTGTTACCCTTTCTTATTAAAACCTCTTTTACTAAGACTGGCAATTGAAATCCCATTGGACGCCATATTGGGCACTGTGGACCAACCTCCACCTCTTGAATGCCCTCTCTTTCTAATGTGGCCACGATGAGGTCGCTGTCTCCTGACCTGCCCTTACCCCACTCAAGTCTGCCTTAGTGAATCTTCTTCCTCTCCTCTTCTTCCTCTGCTGTTGCTCTGTGCCTCACCCTCCACTTCTTTTCTCTTTATATACATCCTGTACAGTGTTTTGTACCTCTGTGACTTTAGAGACCCTTTATATCCCCAAATCTTTGTCTCTGTCCTAGACCCCTTCTGCTGAGATGCAGACTGTCACAACCACTGGCTTATCGAATATCATACTCAGAGGCATCACCACCTCTCCTTTTCTTTTGAACACTCAGAGTTCTTTGAACCTCAGTTTATTCTCAGCTATAATTACGTACTGTGTCTTATTCAATTTGTATTCCTGGTAGCACCTAGCGGAATTCCTTGCACAGTGGTTATTTTTTTAAATGGGCTATTATCCTTTGTATATGGTTTTATTTTGTTCCCCTAGTATCCTGAAAAATACCCACAAACTTTTTTTCTAAATCTAAGAATAATTTCTAACATGGTTTTTGTGGTTGGGGGGAAAAAACCCTTAATATTAATGGCATACATGGTAAAAGCATTTCTAAATACATTTGGGCCTGTGTATTTGGGCCTATATGTTTTCTCTGAGAATAAGGACACACAGCCTAGTGAGTTTTGGACTCTAATCCTATTATATGTGAATTTAGTTTCTGTCTTTTTTTTTTTTTTTTTTTTTTTAGACAGAGTCTCGCTGTGTCACCCAGGTTGGAGTGCAGTAGCACAGTCTCGGCTCACTGCAACCTCCACCTCCTAGGTTCAAGTGATTCTCCTGCCTCAGCCTCCCAAGTAGCCAGGACTACAGGCGCATGCCACCATGTCCATGAATTTAATTTCTATACTAAATATACTATTCCGAAAGAAAGAAACGTTTATTGGAAAATGCAACCAATTCAGAAATATGCTTTGTAGACAGTAAAAGTTTCCATTCTTTTGTGTAGACTGAATTGGATTATAGAGATAGTGGTTCTTTGGCTGGACACTATGGCTCATGCCTATAATCTCAACACTTTGGGAGGCTGAGCTGGGTGGATCACTTGAGGTCAAGAGTTTGAGACCAGCCCGGCCAACATGGCAGAACCCTTCTCTATTAAAAATACAAAAATTAGCCTGGCGTGGTGGCGGGTGCCTGTAGTCCTGGCTACTTGGGAGGCTAAGGCAGGATAATTGCTTGAGTCCTAGAAGTGGAGGGTGCAGTGAGCCAAGATTCTGTCACTGCACCCCAGCCTGAGCAACAAAGCAAGACACCATCTCAAAAAAAAAAGAAAAGAAAAAAGAAGTAGCGGTTATTTTTATGTACAAAATAAATTTGCTCATTGAGTTAGAGTATGGTTATTGATTAGGGGGCTAAGCATTTAGTTACTGTATGGGGCAACCAATAATAAAATCACAGTCCTGTGTATTTACCTCCACAGTGCTGATAAGTGCAAAAATTTGTGCAAATTCTTTTGAAGTTATATTGTAACCATGGTATATGTATTGAAAACTTGGCCATTTTATCCCATTCCTATGAATGAAAACTATTTGGTGAATCAGAGGATAGTCTGAATTGGGATATGAGGGCCAGTATAAGTGTCAGCAAGGTCAGCTCTAGTTTAGTTTTTTTTTTTTTTTTTTCTTTTAAGGCATAGCATTACTAGGAGTATAGCTTTGGGAACCTTGTAGCATCGTAAAGACTTTTTAAAGGGGTGACAACTATTGGCAAATTGACTAATACAGAGAACTAAGCTTTGGTTCATGTATTCAGTGTCTGAATGAAAAATGGGAAGATCAATAAAAGAGCTAAGAGTGAAAGAAATGTGATTTCGTGTGCTTCTCCTTTTTAGCTCTTATAATAGATTGAACAGATTTGATATTTGTGGTAAATACACTCAGGCAGAGTGGCAGAGGCTTGGTTGTCATTTAGCCTTTAGGGCCTTAGTGGGGTTAATGAGAACTGCAAACGGTCATCAAGTTTTGGTGCTTCACAGAGAAGCAACACTTCTGCAGTGAGTGTGTTAGCTTAGTGGTTATGGTATTACTGCAGGGACATGGATCACTTAGGGAGAGAGCGTTTCAGGCCTGGGTCAGTCTTAAAGCAGATCTCACGTGGAGGGTTTCTGCTAACCTGCATCTCCTACAACACAATACTAGTTAGTATGCTGTAGTATTAATCAGTAGGTCAAGTTCAGTGAAGTAAAGGATAATTGAATTCTTGAAGTTCACATTTAGGCAAAAAATTGGCATTTTAGGAGGTGAGTATAAGACATGATCTTTACAGAAAACACTGATGATAAAAACAGTGCTCTCTGTTAGGTGCCTTTGTGCTTGACTCCATCATCATCTTAAGAAACTAAGCTCAGGGCTGGGTGCAATGGCTCACATCTGTAATCCCAGCACTTTGGGAGGCTGAGGCCATAGGATCAGTTGAGCTCAGGAGTTCAAGACCAGCCTGGGCAACATAGCTGGACCTCATCTCTACTAAAAAATTAAAGCAAAACAAAACAAAAAACTAGCTTGGCATGGTGGTGTGTGCCTGTGGTCCCAGCTGCTCAAGAAGCTGAAGCAGGAGGATAGCTTGAGCCCAGAAGATCGAGGCTGCACTTAGCTATGATCGTGCCATGGCACTGTAGCCTGGGTAACAGAATGAGACCCTGTCTCAAAAAAAAAAAAAAAAAAAAACTTTACGTTCAGATTCTTCTTTTTATAGCAGCTTTCAGGCTGCTATAGACAATACAGAAATGAGTGGATAAAGTTTTATTTAGATACTCTGATAGCTTAGCCAGTGACAATGACCTATCCAAATGTGGAATGCTAAAATGTTTTCTTTTTGGAAGTGAAGCCCATGAAAAATTGGTTTTGAAGTAGTGTTAGAAACCTGGCGATTAAATGACAACAAGGACGTGAGAAGAGATTTTCCCAAAATCCGTTTAGTGTGTTTGGACAGAAACAAAGGAAAGATAATTCTTTATTAAATTGGTTAATAGAGGATTTGAATGCTTTGTTTGCTGTAGACAAAACATCTTTATCTTAAAACTGTAATCTTTCCAACTTCTGTTGCATGCATTGCTGCATTTCCTTTTTTACATGTGCTCTCACTTATTTTCATGGCAAATGCATTTTTAAGCAGAGTCTCTGGGATAATTATTGACATTAATTAGTTTTGGTATTTCTTTTTTAATGATATTTTCATTTATTCCCTTTTGCTAGCTGGATTGCCTTTTGCAATTCTTACTTCAAGGCATACCCCCTTCCAACGAGGAGTATTCTGTAATGATGAGTCCATCAAGTACCCTTACAAAGAAGACACCATACCTTATGCGTTATTAGGTGGAATAATCATTCCATTCAGTATTATCGTTGTAAGTTAAATCCACTTTTCCAAGTTTGTAACTATTGGGCCTTGGCTTAATTTTCTGTTATTCTTTTAATGCTTAAATGTATAACCCTCCAAAAACAATGTGTGCTTTTTTAACCTTTAATTGATGGTTTATTTGATCAAGATAATCTCAGCTATTTTAAGTGGAGTCAAAAAATAACAGTGTGTAATTATAAGAGCCAGGCACGGTGACATGCCTGTAGTCCCAGCTACTCAAGAGGCTGAGGCTGGAGGATTGCTTGAGTCTCCCAGTTGAAGACTATAGTATGTGGTGATCACATCTGTGAATAGCCATTATACTCCAGCCCAGACAACACTTCAACATCCCATCTTAAAAAAAAACAGAAAAAAAAAAAAATGAAAAGAACCTTGCTGGATATGTATAGATTTTATGCTAATCTTTTCCATGTCACTGTGATTGTTAGAACTCTAATTTGTTATTGTTTTAATAATCTTGTGATCAATAGTTGAATGTTATAGCAATATGATTCTAGCATACTTTATACATAGGATATCATTTTATAATTTATTGTATCTGTGTGTATGTACCTACTGTTTTTGACTCTCCCTCTGTACTGAGTTCTAGAAAAGAAAAATTGCTAAGTGATGTTAAAACTTTATATAATGCATGCTTACTTTAAATAATTTTTAGATAATATACACAGGAGAGAAAAGCTGTAGTTCTATATATGATTAGTAGTGAATATGAAAGAATTTTTACTGGTACTGAATGCAAGACTGAGTCTTAAACTAAAATAGTAACTGTTGTTTTCCAGTATTTCAGGTAGAAATGCTTAAAGAATGTGTCTAGGGATAAGACTATTGACTGGACTACATGATTTTTATAATCTCTTATAAATCTTCTGCTTTATAAGCAGAAGGCTGGGTGCAGTGACTCACGCCTGTAATGCTAGCACTTTGGGAGGCGAGGCGGGCAGATCACCTGAGGTCAGGAGTGCGAGACCAGCCTGGTCAACCTGGCGAAACCCCACCTCTACTAAAAATACAAAAATTAGCTGGGTGTGGTGACACACACCTGTAATCCCAGCTACTCAGGAGGCTGAGGCAGGAGAATCACTTGAACCTAGGAGGCGGAGGTTGCAGTGAGCCGAGATTGCACCATTGTACTCCAGCCTGGGTGACACGATGAGACTCCGTCTGGAAAAAAAAAAACAACAAAAAACCAGAAAATATGCTGGATGTGGTGGCTTATGCCTTTAATCCCAGCATTTGGGAGGCCAAGTCAGGAGGCTCACTTGAGCCCCAAAGTATGAGACCAACCTGGGTAGCATAGCAAGACTGCTGCCTATATCCACCCCCCAACTCACCCCCGCTTCAAAAAAAAAGGCCAGGCACGGTGGGCAGGAGCCTGTAGTCCCAGCTACTCAAAAGGTTGAAGCAGGAGGATCCCTTGAGCTCAGGAAGTTGAGGCTGCTGTGAACCATGATTGCACCACGGCATTCCAGCTTGGGCAACAGAGTGAGACCCTCTCTCAAACACACACACACACACACACATTTTTTTTTAAATTAAAAAAAATATATAGTTGTATCCAGGAGATAGGCCAAAGATGACAGCATGTATATCATGTCTGTTTTTGGAGTTTATTTTAAAAAAAGAAAAGCTTCTTAATTTAGAAATGTCTTAAGAATGATCATAATACTTTATTAGCACTGAAAGTTAACTTGTAATTTGTGGTGCATAATTAATAAAAGAAAACCTTTGCTATACAGATACTTGTTTTATAAGACTGTGAGCTCCTTGAAAGCAGAGATGATATCTTGTTCATCTTCGTGTCCTCACCGCCTGGCATGGAGCCCAGCATGTCCTAGGTGCCTGAATGAAACTGTATGAAGGAACTATAGAGTAATTACACAGTAATGTTGGTGACTCTCCCGAAATACGGGGAAGTTTTAAGAAATCAGGTATTCTTTTAATCTAGACAATTTTTTACACTGAATTTTTACTGCTAAAAGAAAGCCAAGTCTATAATTCTTCCATTAAGGAGGAAGTAGGGTCTTTTTTAAAAAAGTATATATGTTTCTGAGTGATTGCTAAGCAATTAAATATGACATTTTTAGTAGGACTTTAGTTGCAAATAGCCAATTTCAGACAGGATTCAAATATTCAAATAAACAGTGCTAGAAATAGACTTGTCTTTCAATTCTGCCCTTTTTTTTGGTCTCAGTAAAAAGGATGCCATGCAAACAGAACTACAGGAATTTGCTCTAGCCTGGAGGGCTGCAGTAGAGCAGGCCACTGATTGCTGGGCGCTGTGTTGATGTGCACGGCCTATACAGGGCTTGACAAAATGCTTAGTTAGCAAAAACTCATGAATTATATTTCATTAACTTGGAATTCTTTGCTATTTCTTTTCTTTTCTTTCTTTTTTTTGAGACAGAGTCTCGCTGTGTTGCCTGGGCTGGAGTGCAGTGGCGCAATCTTGGCTCACTGCAAACTCTGACTCCTGGGTTCAAGCGATTCTCTTGCTTCAGCCTCCCAAGTGGCTGGGATTACAGGCGCCCGCCACCACATCCAGCTGATTTTTGTATTTTTAGTAAAGATGGGGTTTCACTATGTTGGCCAGGATGGTCTTGAGCTCCTGACCTCATGATCCACCCGCCTCAGCCTCCCAAAGTGCTGGGATTACAGGTGTGAGCCACTGTGCCCGGCCTATTCTGTACTCTCTCAACATACCCTGTGAGAAAGTTATCTTTACATTTAATAAAATGGCAAGTAAATTAATAGATGAGTACAGACTGCTTTAAAAAGAACTGATTGTTTAAACGCACTGTTATTCATCTCTACAGTATCACTGAAAACAAACATTGCTTAGGGCAGTGGTTTTATATATGTATGTTTTGATTAATTGATTGGCAGAGTCTTTCTCTGTCACCCAGGCTTGGAGTGCAGTGGTGTGATCAGAGCTCACTGCAGCCTCGACCTCCTGGGCTTAAGTGATCCTCCTGCTTCAGCCACCTGAGGAGCTGGGACCACAGGTGTGCACCACCACAACCGGCTAATTACATTTTTTTTTTTAAGAGATACGATCTCTCTGAGTTGTGCAGGCTTGTGTCTCAAACTCCTGGGTTCAAGCAACCATCCTGCCTCAACATCCCGAAGTGCTGGGATTATAGGTGTAAGCCATCATGCCCAGCCTTATGTGCTAAATTAACATAATTCTATTTTATTCATTAACTCAGCCTCTTTCAGGCAATGCTCAGTTAGACTTGTATACATTTAACTTTGTTTACTAGAAAGTAAATCATTTATTTAAAAAAATCGCCATGATTGAGATTGCACACCAGGGCCTTGACATGAGTTGCAAATGATTCATTAATAAATGAGTGATTGAGGGAACCTGGCCGGTAGAGAACCAGGATTATTATAGTTTCTCAGAAGACATGGGATAATTTCAATAAGGAGGAAGTGGTCAGTGAAGTCAAATGTACCGAGAAGTTAAAGTAAGTGAGAGTTGATAAAAATCTGTTTGATCTGGCTGGGTGCGGTGGCTCACTCCTGTAATCCCAGCACTTTGGGAGGCCGAGGTGGGTGGATCACAAAGTCAGGAGTTCAAGACCAGCCTGGTCAAGATGGTGAAACCTCTTCTCTACTAAAAAGACAAAAATGAGCTGGGCGCAGTGGTGGACATCTGTAATCCCAGCTACACAGAAGGCTGAAGCAGGAGAATCGCTTGAACCTGGGAGGCAGAGGTTGCAGTGAGCCGAGATTGTGCCACTGCACTCTAGCCTGGGCAACAGAGCAAGACTGTGTCTCAAAAAAAAAAAAAAAAAAAAAAGAAAAAAAGAAAATCTGTTTGATCGGATGAGACAATTTTGACTTTTGTGAAAAAATCAGTAGAATAAAGGAAATGGAAGTGGTTAGAGATATTTAGGAGGGAGAAGAAGATGTGGAGATGTGCCATTGATTTTAGACTGTTCTTTTGGGAAGATGGGCCCTGAATGAAAGACACAAAATCATAGGGACAGTGTAGAAACATAAAACTATCTTGGTTGATGGAGATTTAAAGGGGATGGTAAGAGAATACTATGGGAGACAGGTTTAAAAAGGTTGAATCACTCTGATTTAGATAATTATTAGCTTTGAACTTCATAAGTATTGTTTTACTCCTCCAAACATTATTTTTATTTCTTTGATAATTTATCATATCCTAGAATCTGAGTAAATAATACATTATAAATAATCTCAGTTTTAGGATTAGGCCACACTTGGCTTAGCTGTTGACTTCATGAAAGGTTAAGAATTGGCATAAATGGCTCAAAGGTCAGGATAAGGAATTGAAATGAAACAAAACAATATGGCTATCTTGTGTGGATCAAATGGGCAGACACATCTCTGCATTTAATTCAGAAGAATTAATTTAGAACTCCTCTATTGTCTGCTTCTCTCAGTGATGTAAGTTAACCTAGCATTTGCTGGCGTTAGAGACTTCCCTGCATTCCCAGTATTAATGGTTAAGTTTCAGCTTACACTGCTTCTGAAGATCAGCTTTTAATCTGTGCCCAGTATTCTGAATATTCCTAGCAAACTCATTTTCTGTCATCACTGGCAAGAGCCAGGATTTGGGTGGCCATAAACTATGATGATTATGACTAGGAAGACTCACAAAACATACTACCTGCTTTTGGAAAATAGTCGAGTGCCAGCTGATAGCTGAGATGTGGAAGAACAGCTGATACCTGAGATGTGGAAGTTTCAACTGCTAAAACTGTGGTTGATTAATATACTTGATATGTTTTCAAGAATCAAAGATTAATTCCAAAATGAAATGTTAGGTAAGTTCTTTCTGGCTACTAATCTGTGAGGAAATACTGGGACCCCTTCCTGGCGTAAGGAGGCAATGTATACTGAAATGGAAAGGGCTCTTCTGTTGGCAGTCAGGGATAACCCTAAGCAAAATTGTAAAGGAATGGCATTCCTGGAAGTACGTATAGTTTTCCTCTCCTGTGACCTGTTCTCAGAAAAGAATCTGATTAATTCATTCACATTAAGGACTATAATTAGAACTGTATTTTTATGGGGCTTAACGTGTAAACTAAGGGCATTTGCTGTTTACCCAAGGCAGCACCTTCCACTAAAATTTATTGACCACCTACTTTGTTTAGGTCACTCTGGTGATAGGAGGTTTCTGTTCAGCAATTAAGAAATCCTCCTTACCTTGTAGAGTTCAGAGTCTCATTGTCAAAGTTATAACATTCTAATTATGGAACTCTAGGAGTCATTGAGCCAGAATAAGGAAAGGATTTTAGGTATCAGATTCTTGAAATCCCTTTCAGGAAGCAACCATTTATTTTACTTATGGTAAGACTTACCCTGAAGACAGTTGATCCTCATTAAATGGAAATGTTTGAATGCTTTATAAAATTGTTTATATAAATTTAAGGTGAAGTAGAGAAACTAGTAATGTATTTCAAGTCAAGCTTTGCTACTTATATTCTCTCCACACAGATTAGCAAACCCACTGTTCAGACTATTCTGTGTTTAAGTGGTTTTTGTTGTTGTTGTTGTTGTTTTTAATTATTATTTTTTTGAGATGGAGTCTTGCTGTGTCGCGCCGAGGCTGGAGTGCAGTGGCGCCATCTTGGCTCACTGCAGCCTCCACCTCCCAGGTTCAAGCGATTCTTCCGCCTTAGTCTGCCAAGTAGCTGGGGATTATAGGCGCCTGCCACCACTCCTGGCTAATTTTTGGTATTTTTAGTAGATACGGGGTTTCACCATATTGGCCAGGCTGGTCTCGAACTCCTGACCTCAAATGATTCACCTGCCTCTGCCTCCCAAAGTGCTGGGATTACAGGAGTTGAGCCACAGTGCCTGGCCTTAGCTGTTTATTTTGGTCTCAGGTATCTAGAGTCTTACTGTCTTTTTTAATAGCAAATGTTACGATTTATAATGTTGCCATTCAGTATTCTTTGAATTCTCAGGATACTGGTTTGTTAACTTGTAAAGCATCAGAAACCTTTTTATACTTTTAAATTAGTGACTAAGAGTCCCATCCCACCCCTTGGGCCTCCAGCAGAGGTCACCTGGAAGGCAGGACTGGTATATCCTGTTAGCTAAATCCCTGCCCTCTGTATCCTCTAGCAATCCTCCCTGAAATGATTTTACCCTTTTTAATATGATGGATGTCTTTGATTCAAAGGAATATTTGAGAAAAATGAAGACTCTGTCAGGTAAAAGTACTTATACACAGGAGTTTCTGATTGGGGAAGTATGTATGTATGTATTTATCGAGATGGAGTCTTGCTCTTGTTGCCCACGCTGGAGTGCAATGGCACAATCTCGGCTCGCTGCAACCTCCGCCTCCCAGGTTCAAGCGATTCTCTTGCCTTAGCCTCCCAAGTAGCTGGGATTACAGGCACCTTCTTCGATGCCTGGTTGTTTTTTTGTAATTTTTGTAGAGACAGGGTTTACCATGTTGGCCAGGCTGGTCTCGAACTCCTGACTTTGGGTGATCCACCCGCCTTGGGCTCCCAAAGTGCTGGGATTACAGGCATGAGCCACCATGCCCAGCCGGAAGTTTGTTTTTTGGACAAGCCATAGTTTTTGTCCTCCAGGATATATCTCTTTGTACTTTTTAAAACTCTGTTTATTTGAATACAAGAAAAAAAATACGATCTTGTTATTTTAGGTAAGCAATGATATGTTTTTGGCCCAGCCATGGCGTTGTGAGTAATGTTCACCATTGATAAGACACCTTTTTTGTGGTTTAGAATTGGATATCTGAAGTTGACTCCATTGTAAAGAAAAAAGGGGCTGGGACAGTTTTTAAAACAAAGATCTTTTTGTGATTTACCATTTCCTTCTTCCCCACTATGTTTCGTTTTGTTTAAAGTGCCTGCTTGCTACTTTAACATGTTATTTTTCTGTTTCTTTTTCAGATGATTCTTGGAGAAACCCTGTCTGTTTACTGTAACCTTTTGCACTCAAATTCCTTTATCAGGAATAACTACATAGCCACTATTTACAAAGCCATTGGAACCTTTTTATTTGGTGCAGCTGCTAGTCAGTCCCTGACTGACATTGCCAAGTATTCAATAGGCAGACTGCGGCCTCACTTCTTGGATGTTTGTGATCCAGATTGGTCAAAAATCAACTGCAGCGATGGTTACATTGAAAACTACATATGTCAAGGGAATGCAGAAAAAGTTAAGGAAGGCAGGTGAGTGTTAAATCGCTAATGCTTGTTTAATCTTGTATATTCTTGGAATAGAAGGTTTCAGTGACTGGAAGATAAGCCATGCACTGGCTTAAAAAGAGAAGTTAGTGTTATCACTGGGAGGTGAATTTTGATCTTGTTTGAATTGTTCTCTCTCCTCATGCCTTATTCCTTTTTTATTGCTGTCTTCCATTTAAGAGTGTTTTACTGCAGTTCTTTTTTTCATTGCCAGCATATAAGAATGTTAAATGAACCTTATAGATCGTTTAGGGTCAGCAAACTTTTTCTTAAGATGCCAGATAGCAAATATATATATATATATATAATTTTTTTTTTTTAACATTTTTATATTATTATTTTGTAGAGACTAGGTCTCACTATGTTGCCCAGGCTAGTGTCAAACTCCTGGGCTCAAGTGGTCCTTCCACCTTGGCCTCCCAAAGTGCTGGGGTTGCAGGCATGAGCCACCACACCCAGCCAATAGTAAATATTTTAGGCTCTGTGGGCCATGTAGTCTCTTTCACAACTATGGAACTCTGCTGTTAATAGCAAGAAAGCAGCCATAGATAATACTTAAATGAATAATGTGGCTATCTTCCAATAAACTTTACAAAAACATACTGCCCCAGGGTTCATAGTTTGCTGAACCCTGATCTAGTCCCACCATTATTTATGAAGCTCTGCTAGATCTTAGTATTCTTAGATTATTATTATTTTTTAGATTTTTTTTTTTTTTAATAAGGTAACTTGGTTCAGATTGTGACAGGTCTGGCTCATCAGGTTGCCATCTTATAACATCCTTATTGGGCTCCTTTTGCATGCTGGGGCACCATTTGACATGAATGAAATAGAATGTTTAGAACTCAGAAGATCCAACTTTTTAAATTTATAGATGAGGTAAAAATAGAGGACTGAGAACACTAAGTAAAGCCACTAATTAGTAGCAGAGCCAATTCCTCATCTCAAGTTTCAAAATTGTCAGCCTTTTTATATATTACGTTTAATTTCCTTTAATTGTTCAAAGTACTAATACTTTCTTGGGTAAAACATCCTTTGTTTGTTTGATTTTTTTAGATACGATTTCCAGATAGTTCATTGTCTTTGTTGTTTTTCTTGTAAGCAACGTGGGCCTGCTAGTAGCTTCAATTTTTTTTTTTTTTTTTGAGACGGAGTCTTGCTCTGTCACCCAAGCTGGAGTGTAGTGGCACCATCTCGGCTCACTGCAGCCTCCGCCTCCCAGGTTCAAGTGATTGTCCTGCCTCAGCCTCCTGAGTGGCTGGGACTACAGGCACGCGCCACCATGCCCTGCTAATTTTTGTATTTTTAGTAGAGATGGGGTTTTACCATGTTTTCCAGGCTGGTCTCAAACTCCTGACCTTAGGCGATCTGCCTGCCTTGGGCTTCCAAAGTGCAGAAATTACAGGCATGAGCCATGGTGCCCAGCCAGTAGCTTCAATTTTTTGTATTTAGTGGGGATGAAAAAAAAAATCTTATTTAACTAGAGTATATACTATGCTCTTTGCTTGGGGGTTAGCAGTGAACCAGACATCTCTGGTCCCCATCTTCATGGACCTTAGTCTGACAGGGAAGATTTACATTAAACAAATGATGAGAATGGAAGAGAACTTGCTTAATGATAATGAGGTCAAAGAAGAGAAAGATCAAGCTGTTAAATGGCAAGCTTTGAGGTGTTGAGGAGGACTGATATGGGTGTAAAGTCTTAATGAAGGAGGGAAAAGTGACTGAAGAGATAGACAGTTGAGAAATAGTTGGTAGAAGGTGATATTGTTGATTTGAGCTCAGGTGAACAAGCATTTTTGTAAGAGGGGTAGAGGAAGCATGGTCCAGAAATGACTTTGATGAATGAAGAAAACACCAACATCAATACTGGACTTGTAAGGTATATGGGCTGTGGAGATCTCACTCCCTGCAGGGGCGAGCAGTATCCTAGGGAAAGCTTCTTTGATGGAATGACTAGAAGGTACAGAGAGCCTTCAGGGAACAGTTTGGAGACACAGAGAAAGATAGAGGAATTTAACAGTAGAGCCAGAATTCTAGAGTGTTCAGTGGAGGAGTAGGAACAGAGGGGATGAACAAATGCCTTGGGTGGAGGAGAGGAAGCCTATTGAAAATGAGACTGAAATTTAGAACAAATTATAAAGAAGAACAAATGGCTGGGTAAAAACATACCATGTAAAACAAAATCTGATACAAGCTTATCCGACCTGTGGCCCACATGTGACCCAGGATGGCTTTGAGATGGAGACACAAATTCATAAACTTTCTTAAAACATTATGATTTTTGTTTGTTTGTTTATCATCAGCTATTGTTAGTGCATTTTATGCTTGGCCGAAGACGGTTCTTCTTCCAGTATGCTGCAGGGAAGCCAAAAGGTTGGACACCCTGATTTAATAGAATAAAATTATCATGATTTCTTCTTCCATCTGTAGCTTAACCATATAGCCTTTAAAAAATGCCATACCTATTTATGAATGCAATGATAAAACCGGCTATAGGATTACGGCTGGCATGGTGGCTCATGCCTGCAATCCCAGCACTTTGGGAGGCAGAGGTGGGCAGATCACTTGACATCAAGAGTTCAAGACCAGTCTGGCCAACATGGTGAAACCCCGTCTCTACTAAAAATACAAAAAGTAGACAGGCATGGTGGCTGCATGCCTGTAATCCCAGCTACTCGGGAGGCTGAGGCAGGAGAATCGCTTGAACCCGGGAGAGGAAGTTGCAGTGAGCCAAGATAGTGCCACTGCACTCCATCCTGGGCAACAGAGCAAGACTCCGTCTCAAGAAAAAAAAAAAAATCTGTGCCTTCACAGATCTAGCTTTAGGGCTGAGGCAGGAGAATCGCTTGAAGCCGGGAGGCAGAGGTTGCAGTCAGCAGAGATTGCGCCACTGCACTCCAGCCTGTGTGACAGGGTGAGACTCCATCTCAAAAAACGACGACGACAACAACAACAATAAAAAACCACCCCCCACACACAAAAAAACACTTATAGGATTTAAATCACAAAAGAAAAAATAGAATAGATACTAGTTGAACTACTCTTTTAAATAGCTTTTTTGAGGTATAATTCACATAACATAAAATTTGGCCATTTTAAGTGTACAATTGAATAAACCGAATAAATTGTATTTGTAAAGTTATTTACCGGTACAGTCAAGTTTTCAGATATTTGAAAAGCTTGTCCCTGAGTGTTTACAGTCAATTCACACTCCCATCTGCAAACCCAGGGTCAAGTTTCTGCCCCTATAGTTTTGTGTTTTCTAGAATATTATATAAAAGGAATCATACAGTGAGTACTTTGTTGTGTCTGCCTTCTTTCACTTAACATGTTAGTTTTGCAATTCATCCACTTTGTTCCTTTTTCTCCCCCTGAGGTATATTCGATTGTATGGATATAACACAGTTTACTTATCCATTCATACAAATATTGATGGACATTTGGGTTGCCTCCAAGTTTTGGCTTTTAAAAATAAAGCTGTTTTGGCCAGGTGTGGTGGCTCACGCCTGTAATGCCAGCACTTTGGGAGGCCAAGGCCGGGTGGATCACTTGAGGTCAGGATTTCAAGACCAGCCTGGCCAACATGGTGAACCCCTGTCTCTACTAAAAATACAGAAATTAGCCAGGTGTGGTGGTACACACCTGTAATCCCAGCTACTCGGGAGGCTGAGAGGCTGAGGCACAAGAATCACTTGAACCTGTGAGGTGGACGTTGCAGTTAGCCTAGATTGTGCCAGCCTGGGCGACAGAACAAGAAGACTCTTTCTCAAAAAAAGGAAAAAAGCAAAAACCAAAAAAGATGTTCTGAACATTGTGTACCAGTACAGTAATATATACTTTTATTTTTCTTGAACAAATATCTAGGAGTAGAAGTGCTGGACTATATAGCATGTGTGTAGTTACCGTTCTAAGAAACTGCCAATCTTTTACACAGTGGTTGTACCATTTTGCATTCTCTCCAGCAATGCATGAGAATCCCAGTTAACGTCACATCCTTGCCATTATTTGTTAATGGCCAGTTTTGTTAATTTAGCCATTCTAGAGGTTTTTGTTATGGTATCTCAGTGTGGTTTTAATTTGTATTTCCTTAATGACCAGTGTTTCTGAACATCTTTTTGTGTGTTTGTCCATTCAGCTGTTGTCATTTTTGAAATGTTAACTCTTTTACCCATTAAAAAAAAAAAATGAGTTGCTTGCCTGAGTTGTAAGAGTTCTTTATATATTCTGAATAGAAGTCCTTTGTTAGATATATGTTTTGAAAATATTTTCTCTCAATCTGTGGCTTGCTATTTATTTTCTTATTTATTTATTTATTTATTTATTTGTTTGTTTGTTTGTTTGTTCGTTTGTTTGAGGGACAGGGTCTTGCTTTGTTTGTTGTCCAGGCTGTTTTTGAACTCCTGTGCTCAAGCGACCCTCTTGCCTCGGCCTTCCAAAGCCAAAGTGCTGGGATTATAAGCATGAGCCACCATGCCTAATCAACTTTTTCTTTTCTTTCTTTCTTTCTTTTTTTTTTTTTTGAGATGGAGTCTCACTCTGTTACCTAGGCTGGAGTGCAATGGCACAATCTTGACTCACTGCAACCTCATGCCTCAGCCTCTTGAGTAGCTGAGATTACAGGTGTGTGCCACCACGCCCAGCTACTTTTTGTATTTTTAGTAGAGATGAGTTTCACCATGTTGGCCAGGCTGGTCTTGAACTCCTGACCTCAAGTGATCTCACCTCACCCTCCCAGAGTGCTAGGATTACACGCGTCAGCCACTGCTCCTGGCCCAACTTTTTCTTTTTCTTTTTTATCTTACTTTAAGTTCTAGGATACAGGTGCAGAACGTGCAAGTTTGTTACATAGGTATATATGTGCCATGGTGGTTTGCTGCACCTATCAACCCGTTCATCTAGTTTTTAAGCCACACATGCATTAGGTGTTTGTCCTAATGCTCTCCCCCGACCTAACCCCGCACCCCCTGACAGGCCCCGGCATGTAATGTTCCCCTCCCTCTGTCCATGTGTTCTCATTGTACAACTCCCGCTTATGAATGAGAACATGTGGCGTTTGGTTTTCTATTCCCGTGTTAGTTTGCTGAGAATGATGGTTTCCAGCTTCATGCTTGTCCCTGGAAAAGACATGAACTCATTCTTTTTTATGGCTTTCTTTTCTTTATTTTTGTTTTTGTTTTTGTTTTGTTTTGTTTGTTTTTTGAGATAGAGTCTTGCTGTGTCCCCCAGGCTGGAGTGTAGTGGCGTGATCTCGGCTCACTGCAAGCTCCGCCTCCCAGGTTCATGCCATTCTCCTGCCTCAGCCTCCCGAGTAGCTGGGACTGCAGGTGCCCGTCGCCACGCCTGGCTAATTTTTTTGTATTTTTTTTTAATAGAGACGGGGTTTCACCGTGTTAGCCAGGATGGTCTCGATCTCCTGACCTCGTGATCTGCCCGCCTGGCCTCCAAAAGTGCTGGGATTACAGGCATGAGCCACCGCGCCCGGCCGGCTGCTTTATTTTCTTAATGGTGGTTTTTGAAGCTTAGAAGTTTTAAATTTGATGGAATCTAATTTATCATTTTTTTCTTTTATGGTTTGTGCTTTCTGTGTCCTAAGAAATCTTTACTTGCCTCAATGTTCCAGTAAGTTTTTTGTTTATTATTGTGATCCATTTGAATTATTTTTTTGTGTATAATGTGACAAAAAGGGTCAATATCTACTTTTTCTCCATTGAATATCTGGTTGTTCCAACATTATTGACCAAAAAAACCCATTTTCACATTGAATTACGTTGGCACTTTTGTTGAAAATGAATCGACCATATACATGTGCATCTATTTCTGGACACTTAATCTACTTCATTGCTCTGTATGCCTCTCATGTGAATACCATACTGCAACTTTGTAATAGGTTTTAAAATGAGGTGTATTGGGAAGGTTTTAACTTTGTCCTTCTTTTTAAAGCTTGCTTTGTCTATTGTAAGTTCTCTGTGTTTTCTTTGAAAGGGCAGAATTTTTATTGAGATTGCTTCAAATATATAGATCAATTTTTGAAGAATTGCCATCTTAATATTGGGGCTTCCAATCCATGAATATGTATCTCTCCATTAACTTAGGTTTTCTTTAGTTTCTCATGCCAGTATTTTTTAGTTTTTAGGGTCTGGGACTTGCATACGTTTTGTTAAGTATATTACTAATTTAATGCCATTGTGAGTTTTTTTTTTTTAAATCAATTTCCAATTGTTTTGAGCATGTAGAAGTACAGTTGGTTTTTATATTAATCGTGTATCCTGCAATCTTGCTAATTTAATTTATTACTTGGAGTAATTTTATAGATTCCTGAAGGTTTTTTGCTTTCCCATTCATGTTGTGTGTGAATAAAGAGAGCTGTACTTCTTTTCTCTTCTATATTGCCTTTGATTTCTTTTCCTTCCCTTATTACACTGGCTAAGACCTCCAATACAAGGTTGAAAGAAGGGGTGAGAGCAGATTGCTTGTCTTCTTCCTGACCTTAGGAAAGAAGCACTCGGCCTTTCACAAATATGTTACTTGTGTGTTTTATTATTTTTTTTTGTAGATGCTTTTTGTTAGATTTTTATCATGAATGGGTATTGGATTTTGTGACATGCTTTTTCTGTTTGTTAAGATGGCTATATTGTTTTTCCTCTTTATTCTCTAATGTAATATATTGTGTTAGTTTTTGAATATCAAAGCAACTTTTTATCCCTGGGGTATAACTTGGTCATGGAGTATTATACTTTTTATATTAATTGGTTTTGGTTTGCTAATATTTTGTTAAGGATTTTTATATCTATGTTCATGAGTTATTGGTCTGTAGTTTTCTTGTAAAGTTTTTGTCTAGCTTTGGTGTCAAAAGTTTGGTATTAAATGTTAGTCAAATTCATCAGTGAAGCCATTTGGGCCTAGAAGTTTATTTGTGGGAAGGTTTTAAGTTTAATTTTATTTTTTTAAACTGAGACAGGGTCTCACTTTGTCACCTAGGCTGGAGTGCAGTGGTGTGATCTTGGCTCACTGAAACCTTGACCTCCTGGCTCAAGTGATCTTCCCATCTTAGCTTCCCGAGTAGCTGAGACTACAGGTGTGCGCCACCACGCCTAGCTAATTTTTGTTGTTGTTGTAGTATTTTTTGTAGAGACAGGGTTTCACCATGTTGCCCAGGCTGGTCTCGAACTCCTGGTCTCAACTGATCTACCCACCTTGGCCTCCCAAAGTGCTGGGACTACAGGCATGAACCACCACTCCCAGCCTATTTTTAAAATTTTTTAAAAAAATTTATATTCATTCATTCATTTATTTAATTAATTAGAGATGGGGTCTTGTTCTGTTGTCCAGGCTGGAGTGCAGTGGCCCAGTCATAGCTTATGGTAGCCTTGAACTCCTGAGCTCAAGTGATCCTCCAGCCTGAGGCTCCTTCTTAGCTGGCACTAAGGTACATGCCTTCAGGCTCGAATAATCTTTGTGGGAAGGTTTTAAATATGATTTCAAGTTTTTAAATAGATATAGAACTATTCAGGTTATCTGTGTTTTCTCTATGAGCTTTGGTTGTTTGTCTTTTAAGGGATATGTCCATTTCATGTAAGTTGTCAAATTTATTGGCATCAAGTTGTTTGTCGTGTCATTATACTATCTTTGTATTGTTTGTAGGAACTGCAGAGATAGCCCCTCTTACATTCTTACTATTGATAATTTGTGTCTTATGTCTTTTTTTCTTGACTGATCTGGCTAGAAACTTACCAATTTTATTAACCTTTTGATTAGTTTCAAGGGTTTCTTTTGATGTTATTGATTTTTATCTATTTTTTTGTGTTCAGTTTCATTTATTTTTGCTTTGATTTTTATTTACTTTCTCCTTCCTGCTTTTAGTTTTCTTTTCTTTTTTCTAGTTTCATAAAGTAGATGCTTAGGTTATTAGCTGTGTCACAAATTTTTATATATTGGATCTTTATTTAACTGAAAATATAGTTGATCCTTAAACAATGCAGGGACTGGGGCGCTGACCCCCTGTGCAGTCAAAAATTCACATATAACTTTTGACTCCCCCATAACTTAACTACAAATAGCCTACTGTCGACTGGAAGCCTTAATAATGTAAACAGTCCATTAATGCATATTTTGTATGTCATATTTATTATATACTGTCTTCTTACAATGAAGTGTGGTAGAGAAAAGAAAATGAGAAAACCATAATGAAGACAAAATATTTATCTGCCAGTATGTGGAAATGGATCATCCTAAAGGTCTTTATCCTCATTTTCTTCACTGAGTAGGCTGAGGAGGAGAAGGAAGAGGAGAGGTTGGTCTTGTTGTCTCAGGTGTGACAGAGGTAGAAGGGAGGCAGGAAAGGCAGGCATGCTCAATGTAGCTGTTATTGAAGAAAATCTGTATGTAAGTGGACCTGCACAGTTCAAACCTGTGTTGTGCAAGGACTAACAATACTTTCTAATTTCCCTTGCATCTTCCTCTTTGATCTATGGGTTGTGTAGGGGATTTTTCATTTATCTTTCTGTCATCGATTTCTAATTTAATTTCATTGTGTTTAGAGAACATACTTTATATGATTAGAATTCTTTCAAATTAGTTGATTCCCATCCCTCTGGGCCCCCACATTTTTCACATACAGTCTGTTCTGGAGAATGTTCCCTGTGCATTTGAAGATCTTGTGTATTCTGCTGTTTTCTGGGTGAAGTGTTCTATAGAAATCAATTTGGTCAAGTTGATTGATAGTTTACTCAAATCTTATATAACTTTACGGATTTTTTTTTAACCAACATGTTTTATGAGTTATTTTTTGGGGAGCTTGAAATCTCTAACTATAATTGTTGAATTGTCTTTTTGTCCTTTCATTTGTGTAAACTTTGTTTTTTTATCTTGTGGCTGTGCTGTTCAATATGTAACACTTACAAGTGTTGGGGTTTTTTTTTTTTTTTTTTTTTCCCTGCTGTATTGCTCCTTTTTCTGTATCAGTGTATTTCTTTGTGTTTAGAAACATTCTTTGTTTTAAAGTCTATTTTGCCTGATATTAATATATAGTCACTCTAGTTCTCTTATGCTTATTGTTTGGGTTATAAATTTTTCTGTAAGTAAAACTTTCAGCTTATTTGAATCTTTGAATTTAAAGTGTAACTTTTAGTAGTCATATCTTGCTTATTCTTTTGAATCCAGACTGAAAAATCTTTGCCCTTTGATCAAAAGTTTAATGTAATTACCAATATGGCTAGATTTTTCTGCCATTTTGCTATGTGGTTTTTTTTTTTTTTTTTTTTTTTTTTGAGACAGGGTCTCCTCTGTTGCCCAGACTGGATTGCAGTGGAATGATCTTGGCTCACTGCAGCCTCTGCCTCCTGGGTTCAAGCAACTCTCCCACCTCAGCCTCCCAAGTAGCTGGGATTACAGGCATGCACCACCACGCCCAATTAATTTTTGCATTTTTAGTAGAGACGGGGTTTCACCATGTTGGCCAGTCTGGTCCCGGACTCCTGACCTCAGGTGATCTACCCGCCTTGGCCTCCCTAAGTGCTGGGACTACAGGCATGAGCCACCACGCCCAGCCTTGCTATGTATTTTCTATGTTTCGTCTCTTTATTACTGTTCTTCCTATACTGCTTTCCTTTGTATTAAACAATTTTTTTTTTAGTGTAGCAATTTAAGTATCCTACTGACACATAATCTGTTTTTTGGTGGTTTCTCTAGGGGTTACAATATACATCTTCATTTATTGTTTTTTTTTTTTTAAAGGTTAATACATGACCAAGCTACAGGAAAAAAAGCATATATGTATTAGTTTATTATTTACTTATAACCAAATGAAGAAAGGTGTTTAATTTCAGTGATCATAGATTAACCTGGGAGTTAACGATCTCCTTATTTTCTGGCATAAATATCCAAGCTTTTGCATGCTGACCATTTGTTACTCATTTTCATCCTTTTAGCACTCTTGTAACATAGGCATGGACAATAATATTGTCCCACTTTTATGAATAAAGATCTTGAAGCACAGTAAGGATTAGCATTTTGTTTTTGATTCTAGAAACTTAATAAAATGGAGGTGGGACTTCAGTCTCAGGGTGTTGGTTCTCTGTTTTGTACTATTCCACCAAATGCCATGCCTGCGTCTCTAATATCTCTTGGATCAACCAACATGTTAATAAATTAGGCAGGAAAACTCTAATCTTTTCTCTCAACCAACGAATTTAAGAAAGTCATTGTGGTGGTAAGAGTGTACCTAAAGTCTAGACAGTGTAATGTAAATGAATTCTTTTTTTTTTTTTTTGAGATGGAGTCTCGCTCTGTCACCCAGGTTGGAGTGCAGTGGTACAATCTCGGCTCACTACAACCTCCACCTCCTGGGTTCAAGCGATTCTCCTGCCTCAGCCTCCTGAGTAGCTGGGACTACAGGCACTTGCCACCACGTCCAGCTAATTTTTGCATTTTTAGTAGAGATGGGGTTTTACCATATTGACCAGGCTGGTCTCGAACTCCTGACCTTGTGATCCACCTGCCTTGGCCTCCCAGAGTGCTGGGATTACAGGCATGAGCCCCCTTGCAAATTATTCACACATATATCATTTCTCTGGTTCAGGTACATAAATCTTATTTTGTTTTAGCTCGAGTTTTCTTGTGATATTTCTTATTGATGATATTTTTCTTGTACAAGCCATTTTGACAAAATATGAAATACATTATTGATTTAAAATGGTATAAAAATATTTTGTGATATATACATGTCATACTCGTTCACTTTCTCTTCCTGATGTATATAAATTGGCTGCCAGGTACTGTTACTTTGCACTTTTGACCTAAGTATACTTAGGCTTTTTACCTATTTAAAATTTCTACAACCATCCACATTGCAAATGTCCACTTACAGTCCTGTGTAAGGGTTGGGAAAGCACCCTCTTTAAAAGCAGAATTAATATTTGGATAACTGAAATTGTAGAGCTGTATATATTAAAAGTAATTATTTAGCTTTTTTTTGTTGTTGTTGTCGGAGATGGAGTCTCGCTTTGTCGCCCAGCCTGGAGTGCAGTGGCGTGATCTCTGCTCACCGCAAGCTCTGCTTCCTTAGTTCAAGCAGTACTCCTGCCTCAGCCTACAGAGTAGCTAGGATTACAGGCCTGCACCACCACGGCCAGCTAATTTTTGTATTTGTAGTAGACTGGGTTTCACCATGTTGGCCAGGCTGGTCTTGAACTCCTGACCTCATGATCTGCCCGCCTTAGCCTCCCAAAGTGCTGGGAGCCTGTTTATAGCTTTTAATGATAAGCTCCCTTAGTAAGCTTTGGGGTTCTGAAGCAAGGAGCAAGGAAAATCAAATGTAGAAATGAAGTTTTAGAAAGACTTTGTATCTTCCTAGAAAAATGTAATTTCCATCAGTCTTTCCAGAATGAGTCAGTTGTTGCCAGTTTCAGAGCTGTATAATATTGGCACATAACTGTGGGTATGCATTGCTGTTTTATTGTGGAGTATAGTTTGGCTGGATACATACTTTCCTATTATTTTTCTCTTGAATTTTAAAAGTCAGAAAGCTAAAAATGCAAAAATATCCAGTCTAAATATTGTCTCTAGTTTTTTAGGATTATAGTGTAATCTGCTCTTTTAACTTATTTATCTCTACAGCCTGCCACCATATAAGCTTTTAATTATAAAATTATAATGCTTGACATTGGGGAGAAAGGAACATAAGCACCCAAAATGAGTCATTTTTGTTGACTGTATAAATGAGTCAGAGTTACATGTAAGGATGAGAATATCCTCCTACAATTTTGGTTTTTGGTCTTGATTTTTTCCCATTGACTCTCTTTTCTCCCCGTCATCTTCTCTTCACTTTTGCACTCTGTCTGCTGTTACTGATATTATGAACCTTTTACTGGACTTCAGTTGTAGTGACCCTTAGGTCCTAAACATAGAACTAAGAGCATAAGTGGACTTTAATAGAATACTTATTAATTTTATTAACTAGAGTTCATAATTTAAAATTAATATACAAGAATTTACTATAAATTAAAAGATGCTGTATACTTGCAATATTAGAACATCCAGTTATTTAGGACTGCCATTACTAATGCCAGTCAGAATACCATTCCTTTAAGATTTTTTTGGGGAAAAAAAAAAAGCTAATGAGCCCAGGTAGTTCCCATCTGTAGCTCCCTTCCCAGGCCAAGATTCTCTTTAGGTCCATGGCTCTTAAATTTTAATGGTTCATTAGAGTTATCTGGAGGGTTTATTAAAACAGATTGCTGGGCCACAACCTCAAGTGCCTGATTGAGAAGATTCAGCATGGGGCCTGAGAATCTGTGTTTCTTCTAACAAGTTTCAGATGCTGCGGTTGATCTTGGCACCACAGCTTGAGAACTACTACTTTAGATTACCTGGATTATGAAAACATGACCTTGGATGACATCTATTTCAGGATACAAGGGTTTATATTTACCCTGTTAGGATAAATTTAAAGTCATACACAGCTAGCTAGTCTATTTGTTATTTTTAAAAAATTAAGACAGGGTCTTGCTCTGTAGCCTGGAGAGCAGTGGTACGATCACAGTGCACTACAGCCTTGACCTCCCGGGCGCAATCAATCTCCCATTTCAGCCTCCCGAGCAGCTGGGACTATAGGTGCTTGTTGGCATCTATAGGTGCTGTTGGTATAGCCACTATGCCTGGTTAATTTCTGTTTTTTTTTTTTTTGTAGAGACAGGGTTTCACCATGTTTCCCAGGCTGGTCTCAAACACCTGGGCTCAAGCGATCTGCCTGCCTCGGTGTCCTAAAGTGCCGGGATTACAGGTGTGAGCCACTGTGCCCTGCCTAGCTGGTCTATTTGTGATAGTACGGTATAGAAACTATTGGCTGCTTGAAGAGATTTGCTTTTTTTTTTCTTTTCTTCTGGCTTTTATTTAAATTGTGTGTGTTTTAGCACAGGCCCAGTGTTTCTGATCCATTCTGAGTAACTGATCTCTGGCTGTATGAATCAGATTTAAATACAAGATTATTTTTGTTTGGATTATGGAAACCTTATATTGTTCAGATGCTTACTTGCAGTATGTATGATTGAATGTGAGAAATAAATTTCCTTTTTTAAATGCAACCCACATGCAGATAAATAAAGCTGAAGTTTGAGGAAATGCCTTCTGTCATAGGAAAACTCTATAACTAGACTGCCTGGCTGGCTCTGGTACTTATGTACCTAGTACAACCGGCTTTACATTTTGAGAGAATGGCTGAAGAAGAATATGATCTAATTGTAGACATTACTGGGTAAGCTTTTGTGACTCCAAAAGATTCATTTGTTAAGGCATATATTTCTCATGCATATGAATGTCAGTAACTAGACAGCCTTTTAAATCAGATACCTGTATAGTAATAGCAACATAATGGAATTAAGAAGGGGATCATTTAAAAAGATCCTTCACTTTGTGAGAGGATATTAATTATTATTGTATTTAACCAGAATGTGACTTAAAGGTCAGTACCTCTTTCCAGCTCCCCTGTTCTGAATATCAGTACCTGACAATTTAGGCTTGTAGGCAAAAAGCGTGCTACTTAGTCTCCAGGGAATATGTGAGTAAGAAAACCAATAATAGCCCCTGAGGAGTACAGAAATTTGCTGTACCAGAATGGCACCAACTTTGCCTGGACCAGCTAATTTACTGACCAGTAACCTACTGACCTGTCTGGGTCTTGATTTCCTGTGATGTCATTTTCTATTGAACAGACAGACAGAAAAAGCTTTTGTTGATACAGAATTTCTAATGCCACTCTTTTGGGAGAATGAGGTTTGCAGAGACATTAGATAATATTATCTAATAACAGTACTGTTCATTTATATAATAAACTTGGAAGATACTACAGGAGGGAGATATAGGATTGGCTAACTTTTATGTTTGTATTATGTTAATTATTTTTTCTTACATAATATATTGCAACTCAGAAGCAATATTTTGCTTCTGGGCTAACGTTTATAAACTTTTGCATGCGAAGATGGGCAATTTGTAAGACTTTTGGTTTATGGAAGAACAGAAATATTCCTGTAAAAATTGAGAAAATCTTCACATAGGCATTGGGAAATAGAATTCAGACAGCCCCTAAACCCTTTCCTCTTATGGTTTGTGGTTTGTTATTGTGCTACTTACGTTTGTTTTGAGCATGTTTTTAAAAAAAGACTTGATTTTTTTTTTTTTTTTTTTTGAGACAGAGTCTTGCTTTGTTGGCCAGGGTAGAGTGCAGTGGCATGATGTCAGCTCACTGCAACTTCCACCTCCTGGGTTCAAGCGATTCTCCTGCCTCAGCCTCCCGAGAAGCTGGGATTACAGGTGCATGCCACTGCACCAGGCTAATTTTTGCATTTTTAGTAGAAGTGGGGTTTTACCATGTTGGACAGGTTGGTCTGGAACTCCTGAACTCAGGTGATCCTCCAGCCTCAGCCTCTCAAACTGCTAGGATTTCAGGTGGGAGCCATGGTGTCTGGCCTAAGACTTGAATTTAAAAAAATTTATAACAGGATACATCTGTACTTAATCATTATGAATATTATTTACTCAGTTAATCAATCTGACTGCCTGTGATCATAATGGAAAAAAGAATTTGAGGCATTTTGCACACACTATTCAAATACTTGCCAGATGTGTTGGGGGAAGATGCATTAAGTTCTGCTTGTTTAAGCTAATGTACTTTGACACTGCCCAAGATTTCTGACAAAAGAATGATGAGAGGGAAGTTAAACTGGACTTCCTAATGCTCCTCGGTTTTGATGAGGAAGTCCAAATTTCTAACCACTGAAAGGGGAAAATACATCAGGCAGTAAGGTGTCTAAATTAGATAACTTATGTGGCTTGATGTAATTTATTAGTATATAGCATTTAATTACATGATAAAGTATATTCCTTAGTTTTATTAATGTATTTTTATAACTGTCAAAACATAAGTTGTTAAAGTATACTTTGACTCAAGCCTGTAATCCCAGCACTTTGGGAGGCCGAGATGGGCGGATCACGAGGTCAGGAGATCGAGACCATCCTGGCTAACATGGTGAAACCCCGTCTCTACTAAAAAAATACAAAAAACTAGCTGGGCGCAGTGGCGGGCGCCTATAGTCCCAGCTACTCGGGAGGCTGAGGCAGGAGAATGGCGTGAACCCGGGAGGCGGAGCTTGCAGTGAGCTGAGATCCGGCCACTGCACTCCAGCCCGGGCGACAGAGCGAGACTCTGTCTCAAAAAAAAAAAAAAAAAAAATGTATACTTCTTGTGAAGCCATTTAAACTGATACTCTTGATGCATGTGGGTGGGGGAGAAGGTGAATTTGTTTATGACATTTAAATTTGAAAAGTATAAGGATTTTCTTGGATAATTAAATAAAACTTTATTATTCAATAGTTTAGATTCTACTTTAGCCAGAAAGGGAAAAAACCACGTTGAATACCTACTCTATGTTCGATAATGCTGCAGGGTGTTAAGAGTACAACATGAATTAAGATGTGATCTCAATGAGGGAGGATGGGAGTTTATCAGTAATTTTTCTTTTGTTTTGGTGTACAAATTCTGTACAAAAAAATTCTGATTTTTAAAAATAATTAACATATCTTATGCAACTAAAAATATACTGTCAAACCTATTTAAAACATCATATTCTACCCAGCCTGTCCAGCTTTTGATGTAATTGGGGAAGAAGGTTCAGTAACAGATGATTTTAACATAACAGGTTGGGCTATGATTGATATCTTCATTGAGTGCTCTTCAGAGAAAGGTGATCCATAAATCCAATCTAGATTTTTAGGAAAGGTTTCTTGGAGGAAACGGGCTGAATCGACTCTTAAGTAATAATTACCAAAGAAAGGTGTGGAGCTCATTTCAGGCAGAGGTGTTGAATGAACAGCATGAAACAGATACGTTGGGAACTGTAAGTAGTGTGTTAGGCTGTTTTGCATTGCTCTAAAGGAATATCTGAGACTGGGTAATTAATAAATGAGGTTTATTTTGGCTTGTGGTTCTGTAGGCTGTGTAGGCATGGCACCAACATCTGCTTGGCTTCTGGTGAGGGCCTCGGAAAGCTTACAGTCATGGTGGGAGGTGAAAGAGGAAGCAGGCGTATCACATGGCATGTGAGCAACAGGGAAAGAGAAGGTCCTAGATTGTTTGAAACAACCAGATCTCATGTGAACTGAGTGAGAACTAGAACTACTCATCACCAAGGGGATGGTGCTAAACCATTCATGAGGGATCCATTCCAGTGATCCAGTACCTCCCGGCTAGGCCCTACCTCCAACATTGGGGATCACATTTCAACATGAGATTTACAGGGGATACCCATCCAAACTGTATCAAGTATTTTGTTAACTAATGATGGTTCTGGAGCTGTTGGGGCTTAGGAAGAGTGTGTTTACTCTTTGCTTAACAGTTTGTTCTAGTGAAGGACTTGAAGCAGGAGAGTAACAAGCTCATGTTTTTTTCCCTATACTTGTAAAAATTATTCAGCTTTTCACTCTTTAAATATACTAAAATGGGCACCTAAATGTTGTATGATATGAATTGGTTTCTTTTCTCTAACAGCAGAAGGACTTGGGATACTGAAGGAAATGTGACTTTTCTGCCTTTGTCTATTGGGTAGTGGCTCACGCCTGTAATCCCAGCACTTTGGGAGGCCAAGGCGGGCAGATCACGAGGTCAGGAGTTTGAGACCAGCCTGACCAACATGGTGAAACCCCATCTCTACTAAAAATACAGAAAATTAGCCAGGCATAGTGGTGTGCGCCTGTAATCCCAGCTACTCAGGAGGCTGAGGCAGGCGAATCACCTGAACCCAGAAGGCAGAGGTTGCAGTGAGCCGAGATCATGCCACTGCACTCCAGCCTGGGTGACAGAGCAAGACTCTTGTCTCAAAAAAAAAAAAAAAAAGGATTTCTCTAAGTGAATTACTGTGGCACTGTGTTAGTCCTCCTGGTAACATGAGCTGTAGTGACACTGGTTTTAATCTGAAAGGAACAGGAGGTGACCTGTCTGGCAGCCTCCTGTTGGGCTCTAATAATTTTACATCTGTGTGGGCTTTTGCCTTCTCTTGCCATTGGTGGTGTCTGCTTCAACTCAAATCTAAATTTCTGTATTGGCATAATACTAAAAACCCTTTTATTGATGTCTTGAGCCTTATCTTTCTGTTTTACTATCATGCCTGGCTAATTAAAACACGTTTTTTTTTGTAGGGACAGGGTCTCACTGTGTTGCCCAGGCTGATCTCGAACTCCTGGTCTCAAGTGGTCCTCATCCCTTGGCCTCCCTCAGCACTGGTATTACAGGCGTGAGCTACTGCACCAGCTAAGGCTTATCTTTCTTGACCCTAGTCACCAAGAGTGATGATTTCATTATCTGCAGGAGAGTCATAAGTGGAGCCTACTGCCAGGTTGTAGTAGATGTTCTTGGCCTTGGTGTTGTCTTTTGGGGTGAGGGCTTAAAGTAGAAGTCTCAGGGTGTCGTTTCTAGTTAGCAGTCCTGCCTCTTAAAACAATAACAATGTGCACTTTAGAAAGTGATTTAAAACTGTCTCTTCCTTCTGTATTATTGTGAAAGAATTTACCTTTTAGCAAGGGAGTCGTCGTCTTCAGTGTTTTTACAAAGGGGGTGGGTGGTGGGCAAGGAAGGTATTATAGTTGCCTGCAAAGGAGTGACACACAGCATGTCCTTTGTTTCATCCACTGCTTGTCCCTTGTTTCCTTTTTAACTGTTGTTTTACTGTTAGGTAAAGTGGCTTTGGTGATTTGGAGTATTTTTGTATCAGGTCATGAATTTTCCTTAATAACCAAGGAAACTTACGATTTTTCCTTCCCCTGGTTAATAGTTGTGTGTGTTTTACCCGTTTTGTAAGCAGACTTTGTCACAGCCTAATGTCTCCTCATCTGTTACAGTTGTCACCAAGTTTCCCTGCTGAGAGTTTGGAAGCATTTCTTTCCCATTCGTGTTATTTTCAACATATACCCAGTTCTGCTTTCCTTTATCTTAAGATTCTCAGCAACCTCCTATTTTCTAGATTCATTTTTTTTGCAATATTCTTCCAGAAACAGAAGACACACATTATAACAAGTTTGAAATACCCTACACACATACCTACTGTGTCCTACATTTTCCCCCTCTTTTTTTGTTGTCCATGTTCCTGCTAGTTTCTCTCCTTTAAGGTTCATGACCTAATATCTGTAGATATCAGTCACTTGGCATGTGATTCACAGATGTTAGTAGCTATGGAGTCATATATGAGGAATTAGTGACTAAAATAGAATAGGCACTTCTGTCTTATTTCAGATAGGTATGTGTGTCTCTGTGTAATGTGGCTTGGGTAAAATTGACCCTATATAATAGAGTAGCTTTAAATGGAAATATATTAAAATAACTGTAAAAATAATTCAAGGAGATGTGACAGGATTTTTGCTGCAAATGAAATAATTTCTCACTTTCTAGGTGGTTCAAGGAAATAAGATGAGTCTATATAATTTGTTGTTATATTTTAGTTAATTTTGGTGGGGACCGTTTTATAGTCCTTTACCATTTATTACCTTCATCTTTGTACTCTTTGGGAGAGATGCCCTGTGTTTCTTGTAGTTCTAGACATTTCTAGAAATATGATTTCTTTAAAAAGCCTCCTCTTCCTAAACATTCAGTATTTAAGTATATTTATTAGCTCCATTAGTTATAAAAATGGCAGAGTTAATTTACTGAATTTCAAGGTGTCAGACATTTGAAGAAACAGTTGAAGAAAATGCCTCATGTTGTAATTTGACTTCCTTTTAAATTATATGTATATTGTATATTTTTATTGGAAACACAACATGTGATATTTATGAATACATATATATGTTAAAACATTTTAACTGCAAGATGTGAGAACAGGGCCTGAGTCACTGCTGGGTTCTGGGCATGAGTTTGTAGGCAGGGAGCTTCATTTATATTCAGAGTAGTGGCACTTTTAGCCAAGAAACTCTTGGGGAAACTATTAGGAAGAGGAATGTAGACTCTGTGTATTTGGTGGGGAAGAGATTTGTAAGAAATCTGTAGCACGCATGTCAGATATTTTGACAACCATTACTGTAAAATATTTTCACATATATATTATCCTTGTTATATCAAGTTGTTTCCAGTATTATCACTGTGTAATGTGAAAGTTTAGTTTAACCCTGATTTGATACCTTTCCCCAGAGCTGCTAATAGTTTGTATTTCCTTTCAGTCATTTTGCTATGTATTTTTATATTGAATGTGAAATTGTATAGTTTGTGTGGATTAAATAAATAACATTTAAAATATGTCTTGGAGACACAGCTTGTATCAGTTCACATAGAGCTATTCATTTTAGTTAATACGTTGTACAGTCAGTCAGTCCTCCATATCTGTGGATTCAACTAACTGTGGATTGAAAATATTTGTGAAAAAAATTGCACCTGTACTGAACATATACAGATTTTTTTCTTGCCATTATTCCCTAAACAATATAATAGGACAACTATTTACATAGCATTTACATTGTATTAAGCATTAGAGGTAATCTAGAGATGATTTAAAGTATATGGGATAATGTGTGTAGGTTATATGCAAATACTGTGTCATTTTATATCAGGGAGTTGAGCATCCATGGATTTTGGTGTCCTTGGAAGGTCCAGGAACCAGTTCCCCACAGATACCATGGGACGACAGTATTCAGAATAGTGCTAGTAGAATCGGCCAGGTGTGGAGGCTCATGCCTGTAATCCCAACACTCTGGGAGGCTGAAGTGGGTGGATCACCTGAGGTCAGGAGTTTGAGACCAGCCTGGCCAACATTGTGAAATCCCATCTCTACAAAAAATACAAAAATTAGCTGGGTGTGGTGGCGCATGCCTGTAATCCTAGCTACTTGGGAGGCTGAGGCAGGAGAATCGCTTGAACCCAGGAGGCGGAGGTTGTGGTAAGCCAAGATTGTACCATGGCACTCCAATCTGGGTGACAGAGCAAGACTCTGTCTCAAAAAAAAAAAAAAAAAAAAAAAATGGTGCTAGACTCTTCCTTGGGTCCTTGAGTTTCCGGCAGTGTTGCAGCACACGTTTGCATTTCCCTAGGAGACATACCTCAAAGTGGAATTACTGGGTCACATAATAAGTGTTTCACATGTTGATAGTTATATCCAAACCATCCTTCAGAAAGTGTGCAATATGAGAGTGCTCTTTTTCTCATTCATCACCTACTTGATTCCTCAAGTATCTTAGACGTGAGATTCTTGTAAATGATCATCTGATATCTCATTGCCAAATCATTTAGCAGTTATCGATTGTCAAAATCTTTCTGAAATAAACTATGACTAATATACTTGGGAAAAGTTTATGTTCATTAAGAGGTCACTGCTCATGTATCCATTTGTAGCATTTGTATAGGATGTTTTAACTTTTTTTTTTTTTTTTTTTTTTTTTGAGACGGGGTCTCGCTCTGTCACCCAGGCTGGAGTGCAGTGGCCGGATCTCAGCTCACTGCAAGCTCCGCCTCCCGGGTTCACGCCATTCTCCTGCCTCAGCCTCCCGAGTAGCTGGGACTACAGGCGCCCGCCACCTCGCCCGGCTAGTTTTTTGTATTTTTTAGTAGAGACGAGGTTTCACCGGGTTAGCCAGGATGGTCTCGATCTCCTGACCTTGTGATCCACCCGTCTCGGCCTCCCAAAGTGCTGGGATTACAGGCTTGAGCCACCGCGCCCGGCCCGTTTTAACTTTTTTATAGGATCAGTCCATGTTTAAAGATTATCACAGAGGGGAACCTATGATATACTTCAGGTTAATCTGCTGTTACATAAACTTTATAATCAGGTAATAACATTTGAGAAAATGCCTCATGGTATGGTTTGATTTCCTTTCTTTTTGCCTTTAGAGTGTACAAAAAAGACAAATTGGTATTCGCTTAAAATGATTATTTACTGCACTCTAGCCTGAGTGACAGAGCGAGACCCTGTCTCTAAAGAAGAAAAAGACAATTTTTACATTGGCAACATGTATTTCTTCATGGATTAAGTCAAATTTCTTCTTCGTATATTTACTTCACACATTTTGCCACATGTAAACTGTACTTTGTGATGGAACTCCCCTGCCTGGAGATGGCAGGATTAAAGTTCCTCCTGGGTCTGTCTACCATTGACAAGAGTGAAATCATGGCACAGAAAGGAAGAGTTGGGAAGACTCAGATTTGAACCACAAAGAGATGTGACTTTATGAGCAAGTTACTGAACCTGAGAATCATTGTCTCTGTGTAAGCATGAGAGTTTTTGTGAAAAGTAGAAACACTGTGTATTAAGTACCTGAACATACTAAGTAACTTGTAACAATTATAAGTCTTTCAACAACCTTTCTGCCTTACAATGCTTTGGGAATCAATTTCAGGACGATTTTTAGGGGAAAAAGAAAATTCTATTCGTAGCAGAACCAACTTTGGCATACCTGGGGGAAGTGGTGGTATAGTAATAATTTGAAACATTTTTGAGCATTGGGCACTGTATAATTAAAAACAAACTGCTATTGCTGAACCATTGTGTCTCTTAGTAAAGTGATTGACTTTAGATAGCATTTCATTAGTTCTAAGTTTTCTTTTAAAAAAGCTTGCTTCTATTTCTGGCAACATGGAGGATTAGAAGTGCCTACTGATAATAGTTCAGCTAAACATGCTAGATGATACATTACACACACACTTGTGCATACTGTATCTTAAATTATATATACACATCTTGAAACACATATAAGTGTTTTTAGTAAATAGTTTAGTTGGTGGGAGAGTAAAGGGATTTTTCTAAGGCCTGCGTCAGTAGATCCAGTGTGGTCTTTGAAAGTATCTGCCGGTTCCTAGTGGCACAGACCCTGAGTTTTGATAGGCAGTGAACATGGGGCACAGATACAAAGGCTGAGGCCGGGGGAGAGGACAATAAGAGACATGTGGATAGTGTAAGAACTCCCGAAGAGTGGCAACATCCTCCCCGTGGGAGCTATTAAAAAGAATTCGTAAACACAGGACCACACTCACACTGGTCTGGAGCTAGAATTCATACTATTTGGTTTAGGAAGGAAAAGGAAAAAAAAGCTTGAAGTTTAAAGTGTATTGGTAGTGAACCTAGCGTAAGTGAACACATATCTTCTCTGGAAGAACTCTCCTTAAACCAAGGCTCAAAGATTCCCCTCAGATGGAGTGCCAGCGACATGACCTCATTCTAGTATAAATGGACTTACGTGGAAACAAGCTACCCTAAGTAACAGTCAGCAAATACAACAAATTACATAAACTCTCAGAGATTACAGATACTAGAATTACCAGGTGTAGACTAAAATAAGAGGAGATAGAAAATATGATGTGGGATGAAGAGAATCAAAGCTGGCCAAGCAGGTTTGGAACCAAAGGGATCTGTAAATGATACATATATGGTAATTTAAAATTTACAGTGTAACATATTAAGCAGATTAGATACAGCGAAGGGGATGACAAAGTGAAAGATACACCTAAAGAGACCTAGATGAAAAATAGAGAAGAAAGGGTAAGAGATGTGGAGGAATAGAATGCAAAGGTCTTACATGTTGAATCAGCATCCCATAGAAAGGTACTAGGATGGAGGATGCCCAGTATGCAAAGGTAATGGTTGAAGACTTCTACAAATTGGTGAGTCCTCAGATAGAAGAAGCCAACGGATACTAAACTAGAGCAATAAAAAGAAATCCTAGTACTAGACACAAGGCAGTAAAACTAGAATATTGATTGATGGGGGCAGGAGGAGAGGAAGCAGTTACAGAGAAGAGACAGATAACCCAGAAAGAACTGGCTGACAGGTGGCTTATATTTTAACAGCAAAAGCAGAAGCCAGAAGATAGTGCAATGATAGCCTCAAAGCGATGAGAAAAAAAGTCATCAATTTAGAATTCTGTACTCAGGAAAACCATCATTCAAGAACGAATGTAGGCCGGGCACGGTGGCTTATGTCTGTAATCCCAGCACTTTGGGAGGCTGAGGCAGGCAGGTCACTTGAGGTCAGGAGTTCGAGGCCACCCTGGGCAACATGGTGAAACCCTATCTCTACTAAAAATACAAAAATTAGCAAGGCGTGGTGGCGCATGCCTGTAATCCCTGCTACTTGGGAGGCTGCGGCAGGAGAATTGCTTGAATCCTTGAGGCGGAGGTTGTAGTGAGCTGAGATTGGGCCACTGAACTCCAGCCTGGCTGACAGTGAGACTCTGTCTCAATTGAAAAAAAAAGAGTGAATGCAAAATAAAGATATTTCAAATGAAAACAGCTAAAGGTGTATCTGTTTTGTGCTTTTTAACTTTGGAGGGTAGGGAGGAGGAAAGGAAGAAAGTCAGAGATGATCAGCTGGGTTCTTTGTGATTTAACCTCCTTCTGAGCCCCAAAATACTAAATTAAGAAATGCTTTATATGAGTTGATTGCTTTTGACGCTGATGAAGGCTGGATTTGATTGTGTCTTTGTGATTTATGGTAGGCTGAACATGGATGTGGATGTTGGAGCACAGAGGTAGTAGAATGCTCAGTTGGGGAGGGAACTCACATGCATGGAGGCAGGCGGGTGCAGGCAGATGGCTATGAATGCTCTCAGTGCCATGATATTGGGGATCAGGCCAAGTTTAATCAGCTCTGAAAAAGGGGTGCCCTGGCTGACAAATGTGAGGAAAAAAACATCATAAAGTTGCCATTTGAAATAGAATCCCAGGCCAGGTGCTGTGGCTCACGCCTGTAATCCCAGCACTTTGGGAGGCCGAGGTGGGCAGATCACCTGAGGTCAGGAGTTCGAGACCAGCCTGGCCAACAGGGCAAAACCCCATCTCTACTAAAAATACAAATATTAGCCGGGCATGGTGGCACACACCTGTAGTCCCAGCTACTCAGGAGGGTGAGACAGGAGAATCGCTTGAACCCAGAAGGCAGAGGTGGCCGTGAGCCAAATCATGCCACTGCACTCTAGCCTGGGCGACAGAGCGAGACTCCATCACACACACACACACACACACACACACACACACACACACGCACAAATATAATCCCATTCATAGTGAGTTATGTAGTCAAAATCAGTGTACTTAATAACTGAAGCTTGCTTATTGTTCAGCAGACTACCACTCAGAGTCAGTAAAAACAGCAGCATTTCAAAATACATTTTTCTCTCCATAAATTTTCTTCCTGAGATTTTCCTAAGATTTGGTTGGAAAGCTGGCTCACATTATTACTGTACTGTACTTGCCTTCATCAGAGAGGCTATAACGAAGTGAGATGGTAGTCTAGGATTGGTTAAAATCTAGAATTGGTTAAAATCTAAGGGCAGGGTTCTTAGGCCAGGGCCATAGTCTTAAACATTTCAGTGAAGTTACTATGATGAAAACAAACTGCATTTGGGGCCAGGCACGGTGGCTCACGCTTGTAATCCCAGCACTTTGGGAGGCTGAGGGCGACAGATCACATGAGGTTAGGAGTTCCAGACCAGCCTGGCCAATGTGGTGAAACCCCATCTCTACTAAAAGTACAAAAATTAGCTGGCGTGGTGGTGTAAGCCTGTAATCCCTGCTGTTAGGGATGCTGAGGCAGGAGAATCGCTTGAACCCAGGAGGCGGAGGTTGCAGTGAGCCAAGATTGCGCCACTCCACTCCAGTCTGGGCAACACAGTGAGACTCCATCTCAAAAAAAAAAAAAAAACCATTTGGGCTACTCCTTGGGATTTATTAGATCACCCATACAGATATTTAGTCCATTTGTGAATTCTGGCCATAATAAGATATCTGTAAGAGTTGTATCTCCTAGAGACTCCAATAGAGTTAGATTTATATGGAATATGAATAATTTGAATTTCCATTTTTTTCATGCTTTATTCTGTTTGCTTAATAGAAATAAAAGAGCATATTATGATCTGTTTGGTAAATTACTATGGATAAAGACGCAGACATTGAGATTGAATAGAATTACCCCTTTGTTTTTAATCCCTGTCGAAGTCATAGCCAGACTTCTTCACAAATTCTATACTGAATAAAATATGTTTTTGTATTCAGTGTAAAAAATGGAAACCAACGAATGAAATCACTCTATGGCTGATTCAGAGCTGTTTAAAACGATTACATTAGTTTGCAGTTTATGATTTTGTAGCACAGTGTAAAGGATTTAGTGAAACCTCACTTGCTTGGCTTTGAGAATATTTCTGTGATTATGGTTATGTTGGCTTGGTGGGCTTTGACAGTCCTTGAAATTGGCTTTTATTAACTTGCATGCTCGTCAATAAAACATTGAAACTATAAAATGTGCAGAGCTCTACTCTAATTATCTGATTTAAAATTACTATTCATATTGATCCATTTTGTGTGGTCAAATAGCAAGGTTAAAAAGTGATTTATTTTTTCCTCCTTTAGACATAGACTAAACCCAGAATAATTATTGGGTTTAATTATATAATCCCTGGTTGGCACAGGAAATTACAGAATTCTCTTTCTTAGGCATGTATCTGATTACAAAAAGACAATCAAAATTCTTGGTAGAATCATATATATATATGTATATGGGTGTGTATATATGTGTGTGTGTATATATGTGTCTATATATACACGTGTGTGTGTGTGTGTATATATATATTTTAAAAGTAATCCTTTCTTTCCCACCCACCGGCAGCTGCCAGACATACACACGTGACTTTCTAGTATGTGTGTTAGGAGGTTTTTCTCCTGTCTGAATTCAGGGAACCAACATCTCCCTTAAATTCCTTTTGAACAAGGTAGAATGTAATAATTACTTAAGAGCTTGTCCCTCTTGTTTTTGTTCTTATTCTTACGTAGGGAGAAGTGGTGGGGAGATGCATTCTAGTTATTTGCATGAGCATCTTTTCGTGGCATTACTTTCCCTGTGCCTGATATGCTTGCCTCTTCTGCATCAGTGGCTCATTCTGTATAAGCAAAACTTAGATCTTGAATGTTAGTGCGCTCTATTTTTCTTTTCTCGGAAGTGCCATAAAATTAAGTTTTGGAAGCATTCTGTCATTTTTAGGTGGGGAAGATGATGCTTAGATGTTTATAGACTCTAATATTGAAAGAAACAAAAGCACTGAATTTGGTGGGAAATGCAAGGCAAGATGTGTGCCCATTTAAAACACTAAATTTTTTTCTTCTTTTTTTTTTTTTTTTGAGATGGCATCTCCCTCTGTCACCCAGGCTGGAGTGCAGTGGTGTGATCTCAGCTCACTGCAGCCTCCGCCTCCCGGGTTCAAGCAATTCTCCTGCTTCAGTCTCCCGAGTAGCTGGGACTACAGGCGTGCACCGCCACGCCTGGCTAATTTTTGTGTTTTTAGTAGAGATGGGGTTTCACCATGTTGGCCAGGATGGTCTTGATCTCCTGACCTTGTGATCCGCCTGCCTCGGCCTCCTGAAGTGCTGGGATTACAGGAGTGAGCCACTGCCCCAGGCCAAAATACTAAAATATTAATATGGATGGAAAAAAGCAATCAACTTCTGAGTGTTCCCAAGGAGGTATTACATTATTCAGGGACTAATCCTGCAAGTGGAAAATAAAACTTAAATCATGGTCACGTAAGTGTGTATGTAATAAAGTCAAGGCAATTTATGCCAGTTATGACTTGTCAAGTATCATTCTTCTAACATCTTAGAAACGCTTGGCAAGTTTATTCTCATGACACATTACCCATCCTGAAAGTTTCAATAAAGTGATACTGTATAGAAATCTGACCTCAGGTCCTTCTTGCACTCTTTAGTGTTCCTGTCCTAATTGTCCCCTTACCCTACCCTTCTAATTTCTCAAGCTGGAGGGAGGCAGTTGTGTACACTCTGAAGCTAAGGAGCAGATTTATGAAATCAAGAATACTTTTGGCTCCTAAGAGAGAAAAGTAACATTTGTCTTCTTTTTCTTCTAGGTTGTCCTTCTACTCAGGCCACTCTTCGTTCTCCATGTACTGCATGCTGTTTGTGGCAGTAAGTACTCTGTGTCTATTGACATTAGGTTATGTGCTGTGTGGAATTAATGTGCTTAGTATCAGTGTCCTCTCCTGTCCTAATAAATTAGCCAGTAGCAAAAAGTGAAACAGATAATCTGCAAATCTGTAAGTTTCATGCTAAGAATTAGTTGATGTGTGCCCTTACTTTGGGACATTTCCTGAAGTGGTTTTCTGGAACACACAGCTTCTGTGTTAACATCACAGTGGATAACTAATCTGAAGGACTGGGCCAATGGGCTGCCGTTGCTTGTTAACCTCCTTCCTAACTGGGAGTCACTCTTCTCATCTCAGTGTGGGTGAACAGCAGCAGAGCTTCTTTCCTCCTGGGCTCTGCTGTAGTGAGGAGTTGGTTTTGATCATTGTAAGTGAAGGTAGCTGTCTTTGTTCCTATTTGAGCAGATTTTGTTTTCCTCCCATTTTCTAAAACATTCCCAGACTGCTCTGCAAGGGACCAGAAAGGTTTCAACTTCTGGGAAAGGCAGTTGCCACTTCTGGAGCCTGTCATCTATACAACTTCCAGGTCCAGTTCTGATGCCAGCCTGTAGAGCAGCAGCATAGCGATTTGCACTTGCATCATACAAAGCTGGCAGTGAGGACTTAGGAAGATTTGCACCCACATTTTGCATATCAAACTAGAGATGAATATGTAGTTTTTTGAGAGTAACTAATGCAAGACCAGGCTTCAGGACACATTGAAGGGATTTTTAAAGGTCAATTTTAGTTGATTTTTTTAAAATAATGTTCTCTTTAAAGTATTAATAAAATACTGTATATTTGGGTGTATTAATATGTCCTGCATTATCAATATTTTGGGGGAAAGGAGAGGAGGGGGAGAAAATCTGTACCCTAACAGATCCGCTATAATTTTATCTCAATTTTCTTTATAAGTGGATTTTTATACAGTTATCTTCTGTGTAAATTTGTCATTTCCTGTGTTTTTCCCTTTGATCACATTAAGTGCTGTATGCTAATTTAATGCTTAGATTTAAAATGCACGATATGTAACGTTGAGGGTAAACTAATGGGAATTAGTGTCAGAGATAATTTAAAGTGTTTTACTAGAATCTTGCTTTTATTTGAAAAACCAAATTCCAAACATTAAAAGAATATATAAATTGTAGATGTGTTATATGAAATTCAAATTCAGAACTTCAAGCCATTACAACAGCTGATTTTCAAAGCTTTCATCTTACATTAATTAAATTTTGTGAGGAAGCAGAGAGTATGATTCAGCAGAATTTAGGGCTTCCTTTTTAAGACATACACTCAAATGTTTCTGCGGATGGGGCATGGAAAATGTGACTTATCTGAAGGTAGTTAGCAGCAAATACTATTCTTTTATCTTCTGTTCATTTATGTTATTAGAAAAAAATCAGCATTCTTCTTAAGCGAGACAACATATTTTTTTCTTTTTAATTAGAGCATGAGGACCAGGGCAGACCTGGAAGGCTGGGCAATAGCTAGAGCCGCTACTATCCTGAGAGCTCTTCCCAGAACATGGGCCTGTGACTACACTGAAGGGCATATGAATGTGTGGGCATGCTTTGTACGCCCCGGGCTAGACCTCACTACGTCTAGCTTTTGTCTCACTAGCTTTTGTGGTTTTTCGTTCACCTGTGTGTGTTAGTGTCCAAGTACTTCTTTATGAGAGACCTGGGAATCTGAGTTTTGATTGATCATGATGATTTGCATTTTACACTACTTTTATTTTTGACTAAATTTCCATGAAAAGATGAGGGATGATTGCCAGTGTTTTACAAGTGAGGGAATAGGCACCTTGGGAGGGGGCTGCTGAGTTCTGTGAGCTCTGTGGGGTCTCTTGATAGTCAGGATCCCATGCTGTATTGATTGATTGATTACTTGGTCTGAACCCTAGTCCATTTATTTTGAAGGTTAGTTGATGCAGATCTCTGGAAGTAAAATGGCATTCTGGACGTGACTGACATACAACTTTGACCCACTGTTTGTAATTTTAAAGAAAATTCTCAGATATAACATATTCCATATTTTATCATTTTCTGCTCTTCTTCCTTCACCCTTCTCAGAACACCCGTTACGTGTGTATAATTGGTCAAATAGAAACTTGTACTGAGGGCTGTTTTGTGAAAGATTAAAATTACTATAGAGAAGATGACATTGATATATAGAGGGCCTCAGTGGTAGGCCTGCTCAGTGGACATGCAGCCACATATGAAGGATGTCAACTTGGGAAAAATGACGTCAACCATAGTGTGGTAATTGGGTCAGTATGAACCAGCTGTGTTAAAAGAACAACTTTAGATAAATTTAAGGGTTTCATTGGGCAAGGAAGAAATGACTCTCAAGTTGGGCAGCCCTCAGAATCACAGCAGATTTAGAATGACTCTACTGCTTCTAAGTGGTCAGGGAGAATTTATGGACAGAAAAAGGAAAGTGAGTACAGAAAACGGAAGCGAGGTGCAGAAACTGCCAGATTGGTTACGGTTTGGCCTGGGAGCCTTATTTGAGCATGGTTTGAATGGCTGTGAGTGGTTGAAATATGGCTGCCGGGACTGGCTGGGACTCAGCTATTGTTACAGAAGCACATTCCTGAGTCAGGCTTGCAGGTTTACTTACCAAATTAAGCTGTTCTTTGTACAGAAGAACTCAAGTATGTGAGCAGGGGGTTTTCAGGCCAGATTTTAGTTTGATTTAACAGATGTAAAGTTATAATGTCAAAAAAAGAAGCCTAGATAAATAGATTTGTTGTAGACCAAGACCTTTCTGGAGAAGCAAGCAGGTCAGAGCAACCATGCACTGCATTTTACTGACTCTAGGTAGTGGAAATATTTGCTTGATGTGGATGTAGGCCCCAGCTTTTATTTCAGCCCTGAATATACAGATCATTCTTTTCACATTTATGTACAACCTTTTTTTTTTTTTTTTTTAATAAGACAGAGTCTTGCTCTGTCACCCTGGCTGGAGTGCAGAGGTGCGATCTTGGCTCACTGCAAGCTCTGGCTCCTGGGTTCACGCCATTCTCCTGCGTCAGCCTCCCGAGTAGCTGGGACTACAGGCGCATGCCACCATGCCGGGCTAATTTTTTGTATTTTTAGTAGAGACAGGGTTTCACCGTGTTAGCCATGATGGTCCCGATCTCCTGACCTCATGATCCACCCGCCTCGGGCTCCTAAAGTGCTGGCATAAGCCACCGTGCCCGGCCTGTGTACAACATCTAACCTCTAAGGCCCACCCCCGAATTCCTTGGGCAATGACTCATCTTGTTTCTCTGGGCATCTTGGCATGAATCAGTCTCAGATTTGGGTAGAGATATAGTCAATTTAAATCCTCTCCGAGGATAGTCTTTGATAGCCAAAACTTCCCTGTCAATTCCTGACACCCGGAAATTAACTTCTAGTTAAAAATGGCTCTTAAAACACCCTGACCATTGTTCTTCTCTAGCAGCCAGTGCAGCCCTGCACACTTAACTGTGCCAAGAGAGAGTCAGCATCAGTGAAAACCTCCCAGGCCTGCGGGAGCTTAGGGCAGGGCTGCTTTGCACATAGCCAGTTTATATGCTTAGTGACTCCCCGTGAACTTGGCTGAATGCCAGAGATTCCAAATTTATTTGATTATTCAGGAGAACAGCCATGGTATGAATCTGTATTTTCTTTCAATACAATGAGGAGTGCTAAAATACTTTTCCTGAGACCATTCTATTTAGGCTGTAACCCCAGATTGTTTATATCACTGCCTGTTAATGAAATTCCTGTATCTGTGCTTCAGCCAGACTCTCCTCCCTCCCACAAAATGCCTCTTATCTGGGCCTTGCCTCCTGCCCTGTGTTTAGAAATCCACTCAGACTCTTTCATACTATCCACTTTCCTTAAGATTCGTATAATCCCTCATTTAGTATTCACTGTATACTACCTAGCATTGTTGATATTTCGTGATGTTTTCCAAACTTGATTATTGCTGAACACTGGGCAAATGATGAACAACTCATGGCCCATAGCCTACACAAATCTTGCCTGATTTTGAGGTGGGATTCAAGATTTAAATGTAGTGCCTCAGTGAACCCTAAAAATGGTGAAATAAAAACCCAAAGAAGACTAAACTGAGGCTTGCTTTCCAGTGTTCTTCTGGCCAGATCTGTCATCAAATGTAGGTGGAGCAATCAATCTGGCTTGCCTGGCTGGTCATAAAAGCACTATTTTAAAATAAGTAGACGAAGGTATATTTCTTTGTGTTGAGCCTGCTGTTGTTAGTCTAGTTCTGGCGTTGGCTTTTTTTTTTTTTTTTTTTTTTTTTAAGTAAAAGGTCAGATAATAAATATTTAGGCTTTGTAGGTCACATATTCTTTTTTGGAAAAAAAAACTCCTTAAAAGTGTTCTTAGCTTGCAAGCTGACCCCTTGACTCTAGTTTAAAATGGGGCAGGGAAAAACCCCTCTTTATTAACAATAGAATATTTAGAGGCTATGAGACAATAATAACATTTTACAGTTAATAAGTGTTAACAAGATTAGTCAAGGAAAGGCAAAATCGAATAAAACAGCTTCAAAAAATATCTTGTTCAACAATTATTTATTTTACAGGTGAGATATTCTAATTAGATCCTTTAATGGAAGTTAAATGTTTCAGAAATTTCAACCAAAAATGGTTATATCCTTCCTGTCTTAGTTTGGGCTGCTGTAACCAATTGCAGCAGACTGGGTGGTTTATAAAAAACAAGTTTCTCAGTCTGGAAGCTGGTAGTCTAAGATTAGGGTGCCAGCATGGTTGGGTAATGGTGGGGCCTTCTTCCAGGTTGGAGAATGTCCTCACACGTTGCAAGGGGCAAGGGAGCTCCCCTGTGTCTCTTACTAGTTCATTAATCCCTTTCATGAGGGTTAACCCCTTATGACCTAATCACCTACAGAAGTCCTATTTTCCTAATCCCATTGCCTCGTGGGGGTTAGGCGTTCAGTATACAGATTTTGGGGTAACACAAACATCTAGGCAATAGCACCACCCTTCAGTGATAGTGAAAGAATGAAAGAATGCTTAAGTAGTATCACAGATGTTGAATTTTCTAGTTTTTTTTTTTTAATATTAACTTTTACACAAAAGAAAAAATGGGCCTACCCTGTAATTTGTTCCTGATGTGGCTCCGTGTAATGAAGAGTCTTCCGTTGTTTTGACCAGGTCTTCTTTGTGCACTGTATAAAACTATCCTGAGGCCCTTCACAGGCGGAGCCACACGTTTTGGAGTGTTGGTTTATTAGTCTGTTTTCATGCTGCTGATAAAGACATACCCAAGACTGGGCAATTTACACAAGAAAGAGGTTTAATTGGACTCCCAGTTCCACGTGGCTTAGGAGGCCTCACAATCATGGGCGGAAGGCAAGAAGGCGCAAGTTACATCTTATGTGGATGGCGGCAGGCAGAGAAAGCTTGTGCAGGGACACTCCACCTTATAAAGCCATCAGATCTCGTGAGATTTAATCACCGTCACAAGAACAGCATGGGAAAGACTTGCCCCCATGATTCAATTACCTCCCACTGGCTCCCTCCCACAACATGTAGGAATTCAAGATGAGATTTGGGTTGGGACACAGCCAACCCATATCATTTGGGATTAGGAGGAAGGCCTCTGCACTTCTCAGTGATATTACTGAAATCTTTCTAGATTTTTGATGTAGGCATTTATTGGTATTAATTTACCTCCTAGCATTGCTTTTGAGTTTCGGTATGTCCTGCCTCTATTTTCATTTGTTGCAAGAAATCTTTTATTTCCTTCTTAATTTCTTCCTTGACCCAGTGGTCACTCAGGAGCATGTTGTTTAATTTTCATGCATTTGAACAATTTCCGAAGTTCCTCATTATTGATTTATAGTTTTATTCCATCATGATCTGAGAATAGTCTTTGGCTGGTGGGCTTTATTTTTCTTTCAGCACATTTAGTACATCATCCCATTTTCTCCTAGCCTGTAAGGTGGCTGCTGAGAAATTCACTGTTAGTCTCATAGGTGTTCCCCTTCTAAGTGACTTGATACTTTTCTCTTGCTGTTTTATTCTCTTTTGACAATTTGACTGTAATATGCCATGAATTTTTGAATTGCATCTATTTGGGGTTCTCTAAGCTTCCTGTATCTGGGTGTCCAAATCTCTTGCTGGACTTGGGAAGTTTTCAGGTATTACTTATAGGTTTCCTATCCCTTTTTTCTTTGTTTTCTGAGACACCAGAAATTTGAATATTTGATCACTTTATGGTGTCACATATGTCACATAGCTGTTGCTCATTCTTTCTTATCTGTCTGGGTTCAAAAGACCTATTTTTAAGTTATAAAGTTCTGCTTGATACAGTCTATCGTTGAAACTGCTGGATCTATTTTGCATTTCATTCAATGAATTCTTCAGTTTCAGAAAATTTTTTTTATATCTAGCTCTTTGGGACGTTTCTCATTCATATCCTAAATGGTTTTTCTGATTTCTTTGTATTATTTTTCTGATTTCTGTGTTTTCTTGTATCTCACTGAGCTTTTTCAATTTATTTTGAATGATTATTTTGAATTCTTTTTCTGAGATTTCACACATTTCTTCATTGGAATCTGTTGCTAGAAAATTACCATGTTCCTTTGGAAGTGTCGTATTTCCTTCTTCATGTTTCTTGAATCCATATTTCGGTATCTGTACATCTGCTTTAACAGTCACTTCTTCCAATTTTTTGAATTTGCCTTCATAGGGGAAGATATTTTCCGTAAGATATATATATCTGTGGTGTTGGTTGGGTACATCACTTTGGCTTTGATTCCAGATGCATGCATTAGTGTAGTCTCAGTACAATTTCTTTGGCTGTAGACAGTATCAGTTGTGTGTGATTTCCTCAGCAGCTTAAGGTGCAGTTGTTAGTTGCTGCAAGGAAGCATTTGCTGGAGATGGGAATATCAGGTGGGCCCATCCTCCAGCCCCAAGAGTGGCAGCAGCAGGCTGAGCATGCCTGTCCTTGGGCCCTGGGGCAGTGTATGCTGGCAGTGATGTTAGAGGGTCCAGGTGGGCTGATTCTTGGGCCTCCAGGAAGCTTGCTTGGATGCCAGCAGTAGCATGGTGGGCAGGTCCTCGGGCTTGCTGCCCATAGACAGCAGGTGTGGTGCGGGCAGTGGCAGGACAACCCTCTGATTCCCAAGTGGTTTGCGCTGGTGTTGGTGGTGACTGTGACGGCTGGGTGGCCAGTCTCCAGGCCCATAGGTGGTACAGTGGGTGGTGGTAGCAGCAGGTTGGGTGGTCCCTTCCTGAGGTCCCTGGAAGGAGTGCTCGGGTGTTAATGATAGGTGCACCCTCCAACGCGTGATGGTTGTGCTTGGGCACAGGGGTAGGTGGAGCCAGGCTGGATAGGTCCCTCGGTGGTGTGTATAGGGCTTGGCCATGGTAGGTAGGGGTGTTTTTCTGTGGCAGCAGCCATAAACAGGTGGGTTGGGAGCATGCACTTTGGCCCCAGATGGTATCTGCGGGGCAGGGTAGCCTGTAATCAGGCTTGACAATGCACAGTAGTGGCTCTGCTGGCTCACTCCTAGTGGCTTGTATACTTTGGCCCTATGGTAGCACCCATCTGTGGGTGGGGGACTTTAATGGGGTTTCAGAGATGTGGATATGCAGGGACTGTTGGGCCTCAGGGAAGGATGCAGTCTGCTGGGGCCTGGGCTCTCAAAATGGTGCCCTGCTGTAGCTGCTTAGGACTGGGGCAGGGGAGAGGGCGGGGATGAGCTCCCTCTCTGGAGCAGTGCCATCACGTAGTCCCCAGGCTCCCTGTTTGTGTGGGTTGAGGGTTTCTCCAATGGCTGGGATTGCAGGACTTCACAATGGGAATGTGGATGCTGTTGGAGGTCACTTACCCTTCTCCAGCATGGGAGAGCCTCCCCAACCAATCCCTGCCAAGCACCCTGCCTTGCTTCCCTCTCCTTACTTGCCTCAGATGTTTCCTGTCATTCTGTTGTTAAATTCCAGCAGTCTCTCTTAGGTGATCTATTCAAAGTGTGATTTATCTAGTACTGTTTTGGTGGTTCTTCAAGCAGAAAGCAAGTACCAGAGGCACTTTAGTCAGCCATCCTGAAACCCACTCCATTGTTTTCTACTAAATGGCTTGCTGTCCTCGACCATTTATGTACCCGTTAGGCATCTTCCTACTACTTTTGAAATTAGAGAACACCTTCATATTTCTGGTATAAATTCCAGAGACAAAATATAGCCCAGCAGATCTCTGGGTGACACCTGGTGTAAGTCATCTAGTCAGTGCAGGGAGAGGTGGGTATGCAGGGAGAAGGCAGGGCTATGTGGTCCAAATAGGACTGACTGAATGGGCAATTCTATCTAGAAGGGGAATTTAAAAGTAATCATGTTGCTCCTGAGCCTGTCTGGTACCACACACTGTATTGGTCATAGAGCTCTGTAAGTTCTTACTCTTAAAACAGAAGTAACTGAATGCCTTACCTAGAATGGGTTTAATAGATAAGGTTGGCAAATGGCATGTATGGGGAGGAGAGAAGAGTGGAATCTGCTAAGGAAGGAACCTATACAGCCTTTTTGCTATTAGCCTTGGCACTGAAACATGAGCTATGTCCCCTCTATCTAGTTCTAATGGAACAGTACTGAGAAGCTTCAGACATTCAGCTTTTCAGTGGCAGTTAGGGAAGCTAACGGAATGGACTTTCTTTTAAAGGAAGTCATGTCAAGTGTTTGCTTTGCTCACAATCAAAGTAGAGCCACCAGAAAGACACTACCTTTTACCTTTGTTGAACCTACTCATATAGGAAACTTTTGCTGGCAAGATGGGAGGGGAAAAGCCAGTCCGGATTTCTGGGCATGTCAGCTGTGGAACTCAAGTTGACCCAAGGTCTGAGAAATTCAGGGTGTCCACTTTCTTGAGCTCTGCAGAAATGGAAGTCTTCACAGAGCTACACCGAGTACCCTGACCCAGGGAAACACAGTATGGGCACATAGGAAGCACACTCAGGCCATGACTATTTGTCACTAGAGAAGCCAAAGCCTAGAGCACAAGGTTAGGTACAGAAGAACCACAACTGGGGAATCCCAGAACTCTCACGGTGAAATAATTTCTGGGTCTATGGTCAGAGTTTCACTGATGGGGGAAACCTCTATTCTTGGGTAGAGGTTCAAGGAGAAAACCAGCTATTTATAGGGGGAAAGACTTCACTTCAAAGTGTTGGAGCATGCTGGGTGTGGTGGCTCACGCCTGTAATCCCAGCACTTTGGGAGGCTGAGGTGGGTGGATCGCCTGAGGTCAGGAGTTCGAGACCAGCCTGACCAACATAGTGAAACCCTGTCACTACTAAAAATACAGAAAATTACCTGGGCGTGGTGGCAGGTGCCTGTAATCCCAGCTACTCAGGAGGCTGAGGCAGGAGGATCACTTGAACCTGGGAGGCGGAGGTTGCAGTGAGCCAAGATTGCACCATTGCACTCCAGTCTGGGCAACAAGAGCAAAACTCTGTCCCCCCCACCCCGCCCCCCTTCCCCACAAAAAGTGTTGGAGCTTAGTTGATTACTGATGATGTAAGTAAATGTTAATTCTTTTCACTGGCACGTTGGGGAAGCAATCTGGAGAAAATAATATTCAATATGAGTTTGCAGGCTACCTACAGTTAAAGTCAGGGTTCTTAGAATGAAAATATTGCTACAGGGATTTTAGAATCTTGAAAGAGGAAAGGCCTTGAAGTCCTGGCTCTGAGTTTCCTCCAGTTTGGAAGTAGCATGGGACTAGCTTAAGTCCATTTTATAGTTGATACTTTTGATTTTACAACTCACTTTTTTCACAGCTTGAACGACAAACAAAAATAACGATTCTGCAGAAAGCCAGTGGTACTTAAACTAGCTGATGAGTCAGACTCAGTTAAACAGCTGGTGTGTTCTTTTAGAACTAGATGGTTTATACTAACTACTTGATAAAATTAGATAAGCCCTGGGTCTTTGCCAGCTTTTGGGAACTGAACACCCATGGCAGTGCCCAGAGAGCTGGGAGTTGATTTGTGTCATCTATTTTAAATAGGCAGTGTCCATGGGGAGAGCTATGTATATTGTTTTCTAAGGACTGCATTTAATTAAGTCTACGAGTCATAAATTATTGAACAGAATTTTAAAGGGAATGTTAAAAATTATATTGTTATTGGACTCCCTAAAAAGAATCATTTCTGTATAAAATCTTTAGGGATGCACCCAAAGTCAAAGGCAGACTGACACGAGAAAGGGAAATTTCTTAGGTCTGATTAGTGTACAGAAAAGTCATAGAACTTAAAGGGGGTACAGGTACTACTGAAAGAATACACTTCTTTGCTGGATCGTAACTAACCTACAACCTGTATTACTTGCAAATACAGATTATTTAGTCTCAGTTGCCTTGTTAAATAGTTTGAGGGTAGAAGAGCTCTCTTTGGTGAATTAATCAAATAGTCCCACAGGTTGCCCAGAGCAAGGGCAACCTGTGCCCAGAATGCTAGCACTTTATCCCAAGACTCAGAATTAATGACGATACTGGGTCAGGTGGTGGCGCATGTCTGTAATCCCAGCACTTTGAGAGGCCAATGCAGGCAGGTTGCTTGAGACGAGGAGTTTCAGACTAGCCTGCGCAACATAGTGAGACCCTCATCTCTACAAAAAATAAAAATGAAAACAATTAGCTGGGCTCAGTGGCATGTACCTATAGTCCCACCTACTTGGGAAGCTGAGATGGAAGGATTGCTTGAGCCCAGGAGTTTGAGGATGCAGTGAGCTATGACTACATCACTGCACTCCAGTCTGGGCAACAGAGCAAAGCCCCATTTCTTTAAGGAAAACAAACAAACAAAAAAACCAATGGCAGCACTGGTCTTGACTATCAGAATTATAACCCAAATTGCAAGGGGAGGAAGTGTCCCTGAAATCCTGTTTAGAAAACCATAAACAAGGAAACACTTGTTTGTATACAGTTTGAAGGGTGTTACAGCTAGACTGGCAATAGATTCTTCTGAACAAGTTAGTAGGGCAATAGTTTTGTTTCTTTAAAGGATTAACATTTAGGCATTAATGCGTACGTGAATGTTTGCCTAGAAGTCCTGTTCCCTATATAATAATACTTCGATAACCATTTTAAATGCCAACCCTTCCTTAATATAAAACTTTTGTGTTGTTATGTTAAATAAACTATGTTTTCTCTTTATTCTTTTCTTTTAGCTTTATCTTCAAGCCAGGATGAAGGGAGACTGGGCAAGACTCTTACGCCCCACACTGCAATTTGGTCTTGTTGCCGTATCCATTTATGTGGGCCTTTCTCGAGTTTCTGATTACAAACACCACTGGAGTGATGTGTTGACTGGACTCATTCAGGGAGCTCTGGTTGCAGTATTAGTTGTAAGTATACAGGTCAACAGCCTACATCTTGATATTGTTAAACATTTAGATAAGTAAATAGAAAAAAAAAAAAAAATCCCCAGTGAGAAAACTGTGCAGTGGGCAAGAATCTCAGTGTTATTAAAAGTCACTTCAGGATACACAGCAGGTTAAAAACTAGGTTACTCTTTGTAAAACTTGGTATTTTTGTAAAATCTTAGTATTTTTATTGTAAAAAGCTCTGGCTAGAAATAGTTTTTTTAGGGGGGTATAAATTGAAAAAACTAATTCACATGTAGAAATAACTCTTTTATTAAGTATTGGCAAAATGAAGCTATTTGCTGAAGACATAACAAAGCAACTCTTACTTAATTTGGAATAATCTTTAAGAAATCCCAGTTAGTCTCTAATTTTTTATATGCTTTAATCTGTACACCCCCAAAGTATATCCTTTTGTTTATATTTATCTCAGGATGCTGTTGATCACAAGTTTTTAACTTGATCTAAATTAAATGTTTTGCACTGTAGGCTGTATATGTATCGGATTTCTTCAAAGAAAGAACTTCTTTTAAAGAAAGAAAAGAGGAGGACTCTCACACAACTCTGCATGAAACATCAACAACGGGGAATCACTATCAGAGCAATCACCAGCCTTGAAGGGCAGCGGGGTGCCCAGGTGAAGCTGGCCTGTTTTCTAAAGGAAAAGGATTGCCACATGGCAAGAGGATGCATCTTTCTTCCCAGTGTATAAGCCTTTAAAGACTGCTACTGCTGCTATGCCTCTTGGATGCCCACTTTGTGTGTACATAGTTACCTTTAACACAGTGGTTATCTAATAGCTCTAAATTCATTTAAAAAACTCCAAGCCTTCCACCAAAACAGTGCCCCACCTGTATACATTTTTATTAAAAAATGTAATGCTTATGTATAAACATGTATGTAATATGCTATGAATGATGTCTGATTTAAATACACATATTAAAATGTATGGGACAACCAAATCCACACTTGCAGGCATTTGTAGTCAACTGTAATCAAACAGGTGGTGAATAATTTAAAATCTCACATTCCTTTAGCTGACTCTACAAGTAGAGGCTGGCAGCAAACACAATATCTCTCTTGATTTTGGTGATTCCTAAGAGAAAAGAAAGTAAGGTTTAAACTTTCAAGACCACAAAACACCTAACTTGTCTCTACCGAAGTTTTAAAGCCAGTATACCAACCCCGATTCAACTGGTGAGAGAGCAGCCTGGAAAGTCAAACACCCTGCTGAACACCTAGAGGAATCTGCAGCTACCTCAGTGAGGTGGAAAACAGAAGCCAGACCCCCATTCTTTTGACTCTGAAATACTCCATGGGGGCTGGTCAGGAAGGCGGTATCTAGAACTGTTTAAAAAGATAAATTCTAGGTCGGGGGTGGTGACTCATGCCTGTAATCCCAGCACTTTGGGAGGCCGAGGCGGGAGGATCACCTGAGGTTGGGAGTTCAAGACCAGCCTGACCAACATGGAGAAACCCCGTCTCTACTAGAAATACAAAATTAGCCAGGCGTGCTCGTGCATGCCTATAGTCGCAGCTACTCGGGAGGCTGAGGCAGGAGAATCACTTGAACCTGGGAGGCAGACGTTGCAGTGAGCTGAGATAGCACCACTGCACTCCAGCCTGGGCAACAAGAGCGAAATATATGTGAATACCACTCTGTCTCCACAAAAAAATAAAAATAATAAAAATTAAAAATTAAAAAAAAATAAATTCTAGGAAGGACTAAACTGTCTAAAGAAATGTAAATCCAAAGACTTGGATTTTCAACCTATATCAGAAGACACTGTTTTTTTCAGTTCCCATGTTAAAGTCTTTCTAGGCTTAGGAAGGACAAATACAAATTTTGATTACAAATTATTTTTAAAACTTTGACACCTACACTTCAACTCTGAGTCATTAAACAGGCCTGCATTTATCAACAATGTGGAAATATAAGCCAGCTTTTGCAAACCTCTTCTTAGGACACTAAGTTGTTAATAGAAATCACTAGCATTGACTGACTCAGCAACCATGTGGTTACTATTCTTTGATGCTTTAACTTAGTCCTTTTTCTTGGTCAAGATTCAGTAGACATGACAAAACTATTTACAGACATGCTTATGCCCCTTGTCCCCCCACACCACCCCATTACTACTACCTTGGTTTAGCCATCCTTTCTTGATCTGGTCTCCCCGCTTCTACTGTGCTACTCTACAGACTTGCCCTGAATGTAAGAGCAAGAATTACCTTGTAAAGTCCAAGTTAGGGGAGGTCACTCCCAAGCTCCACACCTCCAATCACTGCAGATTTGAGAAGCCTGCGGCTAGGAACTATGGAATACTTTCCTTTCTCACTTCAACCCCTACTACTTTACTCACCCCCCATTCTACTCCAGCCATACTGGCCTCTTGCTGGTGTTCATGTATATTAAGCATACACCAAGGGGCTTAATTGCCACCTTCCCTGTGGAGGCCCTAGACCATTGTATCCATCTGCCAATTCTATTGTCTTTTCTGCTTATAGACTTTATCACCATCTGATTAATTGTTGACTTATTGTCTATCTCCCCACACTAGAATGTAAACTCCATGAAGGCAGGGGTGTCCTTCTGTTCACTGTATTCCCTAGTGCTTAAAACAATGCCTGGCATGTAGTGTACAATTAATATATGTAAATGGATGTATATGTAAAATCTCAACTTTTCCCCCAACACACTAAATTTTATAGAAACACCAGTAGATAGCTCTCCATGACAATGCAGTGAAGAACACCCCAAAATGTCCTCCTGGGTTGTGGTCCAGGGCTCAAGATTTGCTTCACAAAATTGGTCTAAATTAGAAACAGCTTATGCATTTGATACTGACCTTCTGCAAATTTATTTTCCAGCTCAGTGTTTCCAATGGCTTTTGCTGCTTGACACATTTGTCGAAGCAATTCCTCTAGGCGCCTCATACAACGAATTATGCTGCCTGGATAGAAAAGAAACAAAACACCGGTAAAATGGAAATAATCAGGAACAGCAGAATTTTTGTTAAGAGGCAAGGCAGGAGAACACAGGATAATACTCTGAGGGACTTCCCATGAAGTACATCAGGTAGCAAACCTGTTAGGTACTGGGGAAGGCTACAAAGATGAAAGGCTTTACTCCCACCTTTGACTAATGGTAGAGAAATACCTGTTTACTACTAACGTGCTGACACTTGGTATTAAGCAGGAAAACAAAATGCCCTAGGAGGAGGGAGCAACTATGGGTGAAGGCTGCAAGGACGACATAATCTGTGTAAGAACCAAGCAGTATCAACAAGGGAAGGACCACCATGACAATGCAGAAAAGCCTGGCAAACCGCAGCCATTCAAGGACCCTGAGTGGCCCAGTGAGGCATCTGGACACCATACCATCTCATAGAATGCAACAGACTGTTTTTAGCAGGAGAGTAACAAGATAAAATTTGTCATTTTAAAGGTGCATTCATTTTTCTTGACCTTAGATTCTTTCATTAGTGCGTTCTTTACAGAGTGTTCTCAAGGAGCACAAGGAAAGAAGCCTTTTCCCATGGGTCTAGAATCTGTCTGAAAAAAGTGTATCAAAGCTGGAGCTATAAACATAGTTTCACTTTTGCTAGACTTGTGCAAAGAGGGGCAGAGATTGTGAGATCCTTTCTCTAAAATGCTTGTGACTTCATTTTTAATATATGAAATACATTAGGAATACCAGTTCTCAAAATGCAATCTGTAGGAACAATGAACTATTTACACTATTATTAAATTAATAATAATTATTTATTTGTTATTTCTATTCTCAGCTGCTAGGAATGCAGGCTCCAATACTGACTTGCAATGAAACAGGAAATCCAATTGCAGAAACTTCTGGGTGTCAAGAGAGAGGGTAGGAATTGGGATAGAGAGGGTAATGTCATATACTTATACAATCAGATATTAAATGTTTATGCAAACAATTATATCCAAAGAGAATTAAATTAGGTAGTGGCTCAAAATATAACCAGATTTTTACCTGAGACGAGATTCTCACAGATCATTCAGGATTGAAATGAAATCCTTTACAAAGTCCTCTGCTGCGTAGGACATTGAAGAGCCAGACACATTCTCAAACATTGTTTTGACTGACTTCAAATGTGTACCAAGAAACACAATGTGATACTATATATTATTTCACAAATTTTAGTAACTCGTGTTAACCAGAATCTGCAAAAGTTATCAGAGACCAAGCCATTCAAAGTAAATTACTAAGATAAAAAGTAAGGCAAGTAAATGCACATTCAGGCCAGAGAGCACTGTCATGTCACATTTTGTAAACATTTCGATTCAATTTCTGGAAAATTTAGTTTTGACACAGTTTCAGGTAACAAGCAAATTAGGCCACTGGGCACAAGGTTGCATATACAATGGCTGTGGTTGTTGCCCACAGAGTCTCATCAACAAATCACTGGGTGTGTGCATAAACACCAACTGTCCACAGCTGCCTGAAACATAGAGGCTACCCGCCCAGGGATTAATGAAGACTAACGACTAAGTAGTGAATTGTCTAGCATCTCTCCTACCTACTATCGTTCTCTGTAATCCAAGGGCTCTCCTTACGCCCAGCTTTAGAAGTCATCCTGCCTCATCAGCCTGACTAGGTGCTAGACAAAAGTTTTAAAGCCATGACCCATCATAGGCTAAATGAAGCTGACCAAAACCGAAACAAAACCAAACTACATTAACCTACTGGTTTGTTACAATTTTTTTCTTTTGGTCCTGCCAGAGTAGAAAGAGAAATCCAATTCTTTCCAGTTATTGTCTTTAAAAAAATTTTCAAATAGTGGTAAAATATAAAACATAAAATCCACCTTTTTAACCATGTTAAAGTATACAATTCAGTTACTGCCCTTTTTTATATTGAGGTTTACTACATTCTGGAAAAACTCACATGGAGATAGAATTCACACACCATAAAATTATTTTAAATAAGTGTACAACTGAGTGGTTTTTAGTATATTCAGACTTGTGTAACCATCATCATCATCTAATTTTAGAGCATTTTTACCACCCCCAAAAAACCCTGTTCCCATTAAAGCAGTTACATGTCTTCCGGACAGCCCATGGCAACCACTAATATGCTCTGTCTCTATGAATCTGCCTATTCTGGACATCTCATATAAGTGAAATTATACACTATGTGGCCTTTGTGTCTGCCTTCTTTCAACTTAATGTATTCAAGGTTTGTCCATATTGTAGCATGAGTCAGTATGTCTTTTCTTTTTTATAACTGAAAGCTGTTCCATTTAATCTTTATTAAAATGGAACACCTTGCCATTTAGAATGGCAAAAACCAAATTTATTTTGCACCAACCTAATATATACCACACTTTATTCATCTATTGATGGACACTTGGAACTATATGCTTTTATTTAAGAGCAATTTTAATAAACATCACCATTACCCGGTTGATGAACAAAACAGCATCATTCTCATTAAGGACAGTAAGCAGCAGATTTTCCAGAACAGAATTTCTGCCTTCAGCTTTCTGGCATACCCTAAAGCAGTTTCCCACAGTTCATGCTCTGACCCTAATACTCCTGTCTAGCTTGGCCTGAGGTTAGAATCACACATGTATCTTGCAACTACTTACCGCTAAACCCCAGCTTAGGCTGAACCCTTTCTTGAGAGCAGAGGCTGCTGCTCACACTGTAACTAGCACGGTGCCTGATTCCCACTAGGGTCTCAGCATTATTCATCAAATGAGTAAGTATCAGGTACTCAAATTGTGCCAAAATGTAAAGACAGAAACATTACTAATAAATTGTTACTCTATTATTATTAGCAATAATACTTTTAAAGGACAAATCCATTGGAAAACCATTCATGACACTGATGATGCTAAGAAAGGGTTAAACTGCTACTTGAAAGGCATGTGAGAGAATGTGTGGTGGGGACAGAGTTGAGAAATGCACTTCACAGCATTTGCTTTCAAAACATGTGGCATACAGAGGGAGGAGAATTGAAAAAAAAAAAGCATATGGCAGGCAGAGGTACAGTAAATAGTTTCAAGAGATAATTCATCATAGAAGTTTTCCTAATGACACTTGCTCAGTGGAAAGCAAATCCTTTGTCATCCTTCACAGTTAAGAGTACAATGTTGTTTATGTAGAGTCGGAAATAAATAGTAACAGCCTCTGGACTGCTTGACTAAAACCCTAGGCATCAGCCCATACAAATATTTTGTTTAAACTATCATTCAAATTTAGTTTAATGGAAATAAAAAACAGCTACATTCTAATTTTTTTTCAGGGTGATAATAAATACTTAAATAGTCTTCAAAATTTCTCAACTGAATCACAGTATGAACTTTTCTTTTGCATTGGACACCCCCCAAAAACACAGTTTTAATCACTACAGCATTAACTGCCTCAGTTAATGTTTGAAGAATACTTAAAACTACTTCTGAGGCTCAGGATATGAAATGACCACTTTTATTTTCTTTTTTTTTTTTTTTTTTTTTTTTGGAGACGGAGTCTCGCTCTGTCGCCCAGGCTGGAGTGCAGTGGCCGGATCTCAGCTCACTGCAAGCTCCGCCTCCCGGGTTCACGCCATTCTCCGGCCTCAGCCTCCCGAGTAGCTGGGACTACAGGCGCCCGCCACCTCGCCCGGCTAGTTTTTTGTATTTCTTAATAGAGACGGGGTTTCACCGTGTTAGCCAGGATGGTTTCGATCTCCTGACCTCGTGATCCGCCCGTCTCGGCCTCCCAAAGTGCTGGGATTACAGGCTTATTTTCATATAAAAAGAAAATTAAGAATATTATTAGGAACAAATATGGTTTGCACACAGCACATTAGAAAGTTCCAATGCAATTATTATCTGCCTGTAAAAACAGACACACTGTACTGTGTGCTACGGCTTTGATTACCATATTTTTCCAATCATAAAACATGTATAGGCGGGGTGCAGTGGCTCATGCCTGTAATCTCAACACCTTGGGAGGCCGAAGCAGGTGGATCGTTTGATCCCAGGAGTTTGAGACCAGCCTAGGCTTCATGGTAAAATCCTCTCTACAAAAATTAGCTGGGCATGGTGGTGCATGCTTGTAGTCCCAGCTACCTTGGAGGCTGAGGTGGGAGGATCGCTTAAGAGCCAAGATCATGCCACTGCACTCCAGCCTGGGTGACAGAGCCAGACCCTGTTGCAAAAAATAAACAAACCCACCACATACAATAACGAGATGAGGAAAGAATGGCTATTCTTGAAATGGAAGCACTATATAACACTATAAAAATAAAAGAGATAATTAGTATCCTAAGATGAAGGGGTGGCCTGCCCCTCCACACCTGTGGGCGTTTCTCCTTAGGTGGAATGAGAAACTTGAGAAAAGAAATGAGTTTCTTCACAGAATTGGAAAAAACTGCTTTAAAGTTCATATGGAACCAAAAAAGAGCCCGCATCTCCAAGACAATCCTAAGTCAAAAGAACAAAGCTGGAGGCATCACGCTACCTGACTTCAAACTATACTACAAGGCTACAGTAACCAAAACAGCATGGTACTGGTACCAAAACAGAGATATAGACCAATGGAACAGAACAGAGTCCTCAGAAATAATACCACACATCTACAGCCATCTGATCTTTGACAAACCTGAGAGAAACAAGAAATGGGGAAAAGATTCCCTATTTAATAAATGGTGCTGGGAAAATTGGCTAGCCATAAGTAGAAAGCTGAAACTGGATCCTTTCGTTACTCCTTATACGAAAATTAATTCAAGATGGATTAGAGACTTAAATGTTAGACCTAATACCATAAAAATCCTAGAGGAAAACCTAGGTAGTACCATTCAGGACATAAGCATGGGCAAGGACTTCAGGTCTAAAACACCAAAAGCAACGGCAGCAAAAGCCAAAATTGACAAATGGGATCTAATTAAACTAAAGAGCTTCTGCACAGCAAAAGAAACTACCATCAGAGTGAACAGGCAAACTACAGAATGGGAGAAAATTTTTGCAATCTACTCGTCTGACAAAGGGCTAATATCCAGAACCTACAAAGAACTCAAACAAATTTACAAGAAAAAAACAAACAACCCCATCAAAAAGTGGGCAAAGGATATGAACAGACATTTCTCAAAAGAAGACATTCATACAGCCAACAAACACATGAAAAAATGCTCATCATCACTGGCCATCAGAGAAATGCAAATCAAAACCACAATGAGATACCATCTCACACCAGTTAGAATGGCGATCATTAAAAAGTCAGGAAACAACAGGTGCTGGAGAGGATGTGGAGAAATAGGAACACTTTTACACTGTTGGTGGGATTGTAAACTAGTTCAACCATTATGGAAAACAGTATGGCGATTCCTCAAGGATCTAGAACTAGATGTACCATATGACCCAGCCATCCCATTACTGGGTATATACCCAAAGGATTATAAATTATGCTGCTATAAAGACACATGCACACGTATGTTTATTGCAGCACTATTCACAATAGCAAAGACTTGGAATCAACCCAAATGTCCATCAGTGACAGACTGGATTAAGAAAATGTGGCACATATACACCATGGAATACTATGCAGCCATAAAAAAGGATGAGTTTGTGTCCTTTGTAGGGACATGGATGCAGCTGGAAACCATCATTCTTAGCAAACTATCACAAGAACAGAAAACCAAACACCGCATGTTCTCACTCATAGGTGGGAACTGAACAATGAGATCACTTGGACTCAGGAAGGGGAACATCACACACCGGGGCCTATCATGGGGAGGGGGGGAGGGATTGCATTGGGAGTTATACCTGATGTAAATGACGAGTTGATGGGTGCAGCACACCAACATGGCACAAGTATACATATGTAACAAACCTGCACGTTATGCCCATGTACCCTACAACTTAAAGTATAATAATAATAAATAAATTAAAAAAAAATAAGGCACAAGATACGGATTCAAGTTTATTTTCTTTTTTGGCATATGGGTATCCAATGATTCTAATATCACTTATTGAAAAAACTATCCTACCTCCATTAAACTGCATTTGACCCTTTGTCAAAAAAAAAAAAAAAAAAAAAAAAGAAATGAGACACAGAGACAAAGCATAGAGAAAGAAAAAGTGGGCGCAGGGGACCAGCGCTCAGCATACAAAAGACCCGCCCCGGCACCGTTCTCTGAGTTCCCTCAGGATTTATTGATCATTATCTTTACCATCTTAGAAAAGGGAAGTGGCAGGATAATAGGATCATAGTAGGGAGAAGGTCAGCAGTAAGATATATGAATAAAGATCTCTGTGACATGAATAAGTTTAAGGAAAAGTGCTGTGCCTTGATATGCATATGCAGACATCTCCTTAAACTAGTGCATGAAGAGCAGCACTGCTGCTAGCACACCCCACCTTCAGCCCTAAGACGGTTTTCTCCTTTCTCAGTAAATAGAACATACAATTGGGTTTTATGTTCCATTGCCCAGGGACGGGCAGGAGACAGATGCTTTTCTCTATCTCAACTGCCAAGAGGCCTTCTTTCCTCTTATACTAGTCCTCCTCAGCACAGACCCTTCATGGGTGTCAGACTGGGGGACGATCAGGCCTTTCCCTTCCCACGAGGTAATATTTCAGATTATCACATGGGGAGAAACCTTGGACAATACCTGGCTTTCCTAGGCAGAGAGGTCCCTGTGACCTTCCGCAGTGTATGTGTCCCTGGGTACTTGAGATTAAGAGAATGGTGATGACTTTTAACCAGCAAACTGCCTTCAGGCACTTGTTTAACAAAGCACATCCTGCACAGCCCAAAATCCATTAAACCTTGAGTCACCACAGCACATGTCTCTTGCAAGGGCAGGGTTGGGGGCAGGGTTACAGATTAACACCATCTCAAATACAGAACAAAATGGAGTCTCTTATGTCTACTTCTTTCTATATAGACACAGTAACAGTCTGATCTCTCTTTTACCCGCACTAAGAAAATGAAGGTTCTCATTTTTTGCTACTTATATCAAAAAATAGTTTTAAGGGTGAATACACAGTATATCCCAACTTTTAGAAAGGTTTAAGCTGATCTACTGGCTCACACACAAGAAAAATATAAAAATTATGCTGATGTTAGATCTAACTTCAAGTTAGAGCTAAAAAAATGAATTTCTCAAATTTTCAAACTGAGATTTCAAGCAAACTCTGATGTAGAAATAGCCCCTGAGTAACTGAAAGACTTCAGGAATGCCAGTATGTGTAAGGGTAAACTGAGGCTGGAGCCAAACCAGGAACGAAGACACAAAGCAAATGGCAGTGAGAACAGCTTTTATTAGGGCTTGCAGGTGAGGTTCCTCGGTCCAAAGGCGTGGGCCAAGGAAGTCGCGCTGAGGGAGGAGGGTACGGGCTTTTTAGAGGTAGGGAAGCTGGTTGTGCAAACAGGGCCTGGGGGGTCTTGAAGCTACTAGGGCAGGAGTTGAGTAAGGGTCACGGGGAAGGGGTCTTTGGAAACTGTTAACCGTAACTGCTGTTTACGAACTTGTGGAATGCAGGTGAGCTGCAGGTCATAGGGGAGTATGGTTGCCCAGCCGGAATCTCTGACGTATGTTAAGTCTGAGGGTGTGTTCAAAGAGGAAGGGAAGTCTTTAACAAAAGGCCTGCTATGCCGGGTAACGCTGCCATGTTGGGTCTAGATTCCTGCCTAACATTCCAACCTCTTTCTAATAAGAAAATGGGGCGACGTGTTCATCTGGCTGCTTCCTGCTGGTATGGGTCGTCGTGGGGTTCTTTGGAGGTCGGAACTCGGGTATGGGGTGGAGCAGCATCTGACTGAAAGTGACCTGGGAGACTTCTTTCATGCAGTCCTGGATGAAGTGGAGGACACAGGGAGCTATGAGTAGCAAGAAGCCAGTGATTAGTAAGGGGCTTAGAAAGGGTAGGACTTAATCGGCCACAGACGACTGCCACCACCTAAGTGAGGGCCTTGAGCCGAGGTTTTTCCCGAATCTTTTCTAGAGTGAGGAGATTGGTTTCTACTAGTCCTGACTCATTGATGTAGTGGTTCGGCCGGGAAGGGGAAAGGAGGCGGTTAGGTTAGAGGAGTTAAAAGGTCTGGGTAAAGGTACCGCAACCAGTGGGGGCTTATTCAAGGCTATACACAAGAAACAACGAGAGATGTTGTGTACCTCGGCCGTGTGTACCACTTGAGCCCCTTCCATGACTAAGGTTAGCCACAAAAAAGGGTTGCTGCTGTCCTGGGGCTTGCTGCCTGGGCTACAGCTGAGATGGCTTCCTCCTGTTGTCTGATGTCAGAGGCCAGGCTGACGAGGCTGCTTACGACCTTAATGTAGGCCTTAAAGATCCTGAGTTGGGCCACGGGATAAGACTCACTGTGCCCACCAGTCCTAGGAAGGACTCTTCCGCATCCTGAGGAGGCTGGAGAATTGCAATGAGGCTTATTCTATCTGCTGTGAGGCTTTTTGTAGTGGGTGTGAGTATGCCTAGGTAGGTGACAGAAGGGCTGCAAAGTTGAGCCTTAGCTGGGGTAACCTGATAACCTCGGTCGCCTAGAAAATTTAAAAGTGCAGCAGTACCTGCAAGGGAGCTCTCCTAGGAAGGACTACATAGTAATAAGTCATCGACATACTGCAATAGTGTGCTGTGGGTCAGGGGACGGAGGACAACATCCTGTGCCAGTGCCTGTCCGAAAAAATGGGGGCTATCACAGAACCTTTGAGGCAAAACAGTCCAAGTCAGCTGGGAAGAAATATGAGTGTCTGGATCTTCCAATGTAAAAGCAAACAGAAAGTGGCAGTCTGGGTGTAGAGGGATGGTAAAGAAGGCATCCTTCAGGTCAAGGACAGTGAAATGGGTGGTGTCAGCGGCAACACGCGAGAGGAGAGTATATGGATTAGGAACAACTGGAAAGGTAGGGACCACTGCCTCATTGATGAGGCGTAGGTCCTGCACGAGACGATAGGCCCCAGAGCTTTTCCGTACAGGGAGGATAGGAGTATTGCTTGGTGAGTTGGCTGGAACAGGCGTGTAATGATAGGTTTTAATCCCTGTTGATGTTCAAAGGAGATAGGGAACTGGAGTCTAGAAGGGAACTTGGAAGGATCTTTTAGCCGGATGCAGACCGGAGTGTGGTGCTGGGCAATGATCGGGGTGGAGGTGTCCCACACCTTAGGGTTAATGGGGACTGGAAATGGGAGATGGGGGTCAGGCTGGCGGGGTTTGTCAGGTGAGAGAAGGGGGAAGAGGAACGCAAGGTGTGGGGAGGGGTTGGGTCGGAAGTGAACTGAGGCCCCTAGCTTGGAGAGGAGGTCTCATCCTAACAAGGGGACTGAGCACGAAGGAATGATAAGAAAGGAGTGCGAGAAGAGGGAGCCATCCAGGCGGCAAGACAGAGGAGGAGTCTGGCGGTAGGTGGAGGGAGTGCCATCAATTCCCATGACTGTGACAGTGGAGGGGTGGCTGGGGCCACTGAAGGAAGGCAAAACAGAGTAGGAAGCCTCCATGTCCATAAGGAAGGATATGGACTTACCCGCTACCTGGAGCATGACCCTGGGCTCGGCAAGAGTGAGAGGGGTCCCCGAGTCTGGGCCTCTTCAATCTTTGTCAGTGTCGAGGAGCTGGAAGGCGCCTCCAACACCTGGAGGAGGGTCGTCACGTGGAGGCGCAGCGACTGTCCTTAGGTTGGGGCAGTCTGACCTCCAGTGGCCCATCTGCCGACAGTTCGGACAGGGGCGAGCTGGCTCCTTTGGGTTAGGGCACTGCCTGGCCCAGTGGCTGTCATTGCCGCTCTTGAAGCAGGCACCAGATGGCGCTCAGGTAGTACCTCCTTTCTGGGAGCTCCTGGAGCCGGCCGGCCTCAGGGCTGCTACCAAGGCCTGAGTTTGGAGTTGTACCTTCTGTTTTAGCCTGGCCTGTTGTTGGGCCTCAGCTGCTTCTTCCCTGGAGTTGTGGACCTTGAAGGCCAGTTTGACTAAATCCTGGATGGCAGTTTAAGGGCCTTCCTCTGCCTTTTTAAACTTTTTTTGGATATTGGGGGCTAAGAAATGAAATATGAGGCCAAGACGGTCCCCCCTGTGGGGGAGGCAGAGTCAAGGCAGGTGTACTGAATAAGAGCCTCAGTCAGCCGGTTAAGAAAAACAGCCGGATTTTCATCTGCGCCTTGGACTACCTCCTTTAGTTTGTTAAAGGTGACTGATTTGTTAGAGGCTGCCTGCATGCCGGCAAGAAGGCACTGAACTATCATGTCTCGGCGGCAGCGGCCTGCCTGCCCTACATGGTAGTCCCAGTCGGGCTCAGCTGAGGGCACTGCCTCGGTGCCAACCGGCCTGGCAGGGTCAGTTAAATGAACCTGGTTAGCATGTTGCCTGGCTGCCGCTAGGATGCGTTCCTGCTCCTCAGGAGACAGGGTTGAGGTCATAACGACATGAAGGTCATGCCAGGTGAGATCATATGCCTGGCATAGATACCTAAACTCTTTGATATAACGAGTAGGATTGGCCAAAAAGGAGCCTGCACGCTCCTCAACCTTAGACAAGTCTGCCAATGAAAACAGCACATGGACCCGGACTACTCCTTCAGGGTCCGCCACCTCTCGTAAGGGGCACAGGAGGTTGGTCCTGGACTGAGTATGGGTTGAGACAGGCGAGGAAGGGGAGGAGGTGGAGGTAGGGGAGACAGAATCTGTCCGGTTTGGTAAGGGCACAGGAGGGGGGAAAAGGTGGGGAGGCGTTGATGAGGATGGGGATAATGGTGGGTCAGGGTAAGGAGGAGGTTGGGCGGGAGACTGGAGGGGTGGCGGGGATAGTGTGTCAGGAGGCTCAGAAAAAGAGGAGGAATCATCCCTCTCCTTGCTCGCGGGAAGAGACTTTGTGAGCAGAACTTCAGCTAACGAGCATTGGGCGCAGAGATCTGGGTGAGAACGCAAGTCCTAAAAGGCCTGAACATAGGGTATCTCGGACCATTTGCCTAGTCTCTTGTAGAAGTTGGTCAGATCTGTGAGAATGTTAAAGTCTAGAGTGCCTTCTGCAGGCCACTGAGACTGATTATCCAATTTATATTGCGGCCATGCTATTGTACAGAAGAAAATGAGCTGCTTTCGTTTTACGTCTTGGCTGAGACTTAAAGTCTGGAGATTCGCCAAGAGGCACCCCAGAGGGGATTTTCAGTTTGGTTTGAACTGGGTAGTTCCCATGGTCTCAAGGCGGACGGTCCGGAGGCAATGGGAGTGTCCTCCCACTGCCACGCAGAGTGCGGGGTACGGTGGCTTCCGGGGAGGTTGGACGTCTCCTAGTCCCCAGTGCCGAGGTCACAGTTGACCAGAGAGAGCCCCTGACGCAGCCGCGCGTTTTGGACAGGGACTCCCGGAGGGAGCCTTCAGGACGGGGGGGGGGAAACTTACCCAGCAGTGATCAAATTGAGTCAAATTTGGTGAGACGGCTCCAGGCTTGAGGAGGGGATCCCAGCTCAGGGAGAGGACAGCCCGCCCGACGTGGCAGGGGTCCGGGGAGCGGGGTCTCCTCCCTGGTTTCGGCACCAAATGTAAGGGGAAACTGAGGCTGGAGCCAAACCAGGAACGAAGACACAAGGCAAATGGCAGTGAGAATAGCCTTTTATTAGGGCTTGTGGGCGAGGTTCCTCAGTCCAAAGGTGGGGGCCGAGGAAGTCGCGCTGAGGGAGGAGGGTACGGGCTTTTTATAGCCCGAGAGGTAGGGAAGCTGGTTGTGCAAACAGGGCCTGGGAGGTCTTGAAACTACTAGGGCAGGAGTTGAGTAAGGGTCACAGGGAAAGGGTCTTTGGAAACTGTTAACCGAAACTGCTGTTTACGAACTTGTGGAATGCAGGTGAGCTGTAAGTCATGGGGGAGTGTGGTTGCCCAGCCAGAACCTCTGACGTATGTAAGTCTGAGGGTGTGTTCAAAGAGGAAGGGAAGTCTTTAACAAAAGGCCTGCTACGCTGGGTAACACCGCCATGTTAGGTCTAGATTCCTGCCTAACAGTATGCTGTGGAAAAAGTCAACTCATAGCTGGCAACTAGTACGAGCTACAAACCATCTTCAATTTGGCAGTTTAGGATTCATCTTCCATACTGTGGTAACTTCCACTTAGGCAGAAAGAACAGAAAAAATAATCCATTAAGACAATTTTATATTCCTAGATTTTTAAAAAAATATACTCATCTGACAGGCCAGGTCTACTGCCCCTGCTTTTTACTTTTTTTTTTGAGACAGTGTCTTGCTCTGTCGCCCAGGCTGGAGTGCAGTGGTGGTGATCTCGGCTCACTGCAAGCTCCACCTCCTGGGTTCACGCCATTCTCCTGCCTCAGCCTCCCGAGTAGCTGGGACTACAGGCGCCCGCCACTACGCCCAGCTAATTTTTTGTAGTTTTTAAAATAGAGAAGGGGTTTCACCATGTTAGCCAGGATGGTCTCGATCTCCTGACCTCATGATATGCCCACCTCGGCCTCCCAAAGTGCTGGGATTACAGACGTGAGCCACCGGGCCTGGCCTGCTTTTTACTTTTCTAAAAAAAAAAAAAAAAAAAAAAAAAAGGCTACTCTTTGCCATGTACCACTATTGTTTTATGTCATTGTGTTTTGACTTTTCAGAGAAGCAGATATTATATAAATATGAGTATTGTATTAACAAGTCTTGGAATTATTTAGGCATTGAAGAGTTACTAATTTCATTCTTATGTTCCAAAAAGATGTCAGACTGAAGATTGGTGGTGCTCTATGTGATGCCTGAGTGCTGCTGAAACATACAATTGTCATATACTAACCTGTGCTCCTGTTTTAAGCAGTTTTCATCAGTAAGTACAAATCATCCCTCTTCTCACTGACTCAGCCAAACACCATTAACTATTAGAGATGTTGCTAAACATCATCCACTATTAGAGACCTATTTAGTATTACTCCAAGCATGAATTTTCTGTGGATGGAGATGGTATAGTCTAGTGTAGGGTTTAAGAAATTTTCAGGTGATCCAAAATTTAAGGATAAGGTGCTATGGTGCTTAAGTGAAGTTACATGTAGTTACAGAGACCAGAGTTTAAATCATCCTGCTGTCACATCACCTTGGCCAAACTGCTTACCATAGTCTCCTTGTGCAAAGTAGAGATAATATCTACCCTGAATTGCTATTTGGTGATTACATGTAAATTATACAGAGCTCTTAGCACAATGTTCAGCATATAATACCTACTTAATGAACAATGACTTTCCCAGTAACAGAATTCAAAGGATGCTTTGGGACTGTTTGACTAAATGATCATTTAGAGGAGACTTAGAAGTTTATAAACCCTAGAAAAAATATGTAAGATACAATAACGTAATTTTAAAAGGTGCTATAAACTTTAACATTAAAAACCTTAAAACCCATAAAGTTCAATATAGTCAATACAGTAAAGGTCCTCAGTTTTAAGTTTTTAATATTCTGTTGCAGAGCAGTTTAACCTATACAGCATAAAAATAACTGATTCATAATATCAGTAATCTATTACTTCTTTAAGAATATCAGTTGAAAGTGTCAGGCCTCTGAGCCCAAGCCAAGCCATCGCATCCCCTGTGACTTGCACTTGCACTTCAGGCCCAGATGGCCTGAAGTAACTGAAGAATCACAAAAGAAGTGCAAATGCCCTGCCTTACCTTAACTGATGACATTCCACCACAAAAGAAGTGAAAATGGCTGGTCCTTGCCTTAAGCAATGATATTATCTTGTGAAATTCCTCTTCCTGGCTCATCCTGGCTCAAAAAGCTCCCCCACTGAGCACCTTGTGACCCCTACTCCAGCCCGCCAGAGAACAACCCCCCTTTGACTGTAATTTTCCTTTACCTACCCAAATCCTATAAAACAGCCCCACCCTTATCTCCCTTCGCTGACTCTCTTTTCGGACTCAGCCCGCCTGCACCCAGGTGAAATAAACAGCCGTGTTGCTCACACAAAGCCTGTTTGGTGGTCTCTTCACACGGACACGCATGACAGAAAGGTCTATAATATTGGGCATGTTAAACATGTAATTTTTCTCAAACTAAATCTATAAGCAATAGTAGCCGTTCTTATTATAATCTCTATACAGAACTCATGTATTTTCATTTTTAAGAAAGTTCAATGTAAATTATCTCATTCAGTAAATACAACTGGCCATTTATAAACACATAAGCCAATCTTTTCCTACTGAATGCAGCATTTTAAAATATGGGTTTGTTTAAACAGTCTACTTATTTTTTTGCTTCTTATAATTCACTTATAATTTTTCCTTATATTTCTTTTGCCTTAGTTTTTTCATCTAAAATTTCTCTTCAGTTGAGTAACAATTATTCTTCAGTCTCTTAAAGTCCTGCTCATTAAATTTAATCTGATTCATGCTGCAATAACAGTCTGACTAAAGCCAAGTCAGTTATTACATAGGGAATGACTGATCATTTTCAGCTCTGCTATTTTTAGTGGAATTATATAGCTCACCAGGAGAACAAAAGTGAAAAGGAAAAATGCCCACATAAATATGACTTATTAGGGTCATCTGCTTGTGACTGTAGAAACTCATAGAATTATAACTGCACAGAATTATAAAGTTTAGATTCTAAAGGACTTCCTAATGAACAGACTATGCTTATTAAATAATACAAAGAATTTGTGGAGAATATTTTTTAATCTATATAATAGGGAGATTTCATTTAATTACCAAATATCAAAAATACATATTATTCTTGTTTAGTTAAAACAATACCATCCTAACTGTATTTCTTATACTGTAAATATATATATGTAAAATTTAACCATACCTTCAAAGACATCTGTCATTTTGCAGATATGGGCAAATGTAGCTCCAGTTGCCCAGGTATATACTACATCCATTAAGTGAGGTTTAAATGAGCTTAGATAAGTTTCCTCATCAATTTCCAATTTGGCTTCTGCTGAAACTTTTGCGATTCTTTTAGCACATTCCTTTAAAGATAAAAGAGTTAAAATTCCTTACTTATGATCTCCCATATCACCCTATTCTTTAGGTTTCCAAGCCAGTATTCCAGGAGGTCCCTTTTTCTTCCTAGGTATTATGTCTGCAATGTGGACATTCTGCTCCTAAGTAGGCACAGTGCCTGTTCCATTACTAAGTGATCAAACGGCCAATCTTTCCCATTATGTTGACGTAAATGTATCAAGAGCATGCTTTTCAGCCAGTGATACCTTTTCAACAAACAGACAGAACTCTTCATTAAAAGTATTCAAGAGCAGCATTTAACTAATCTCTATTTCATTACAAAACAGATTTAGAGAAATACAAATCCTAGAGGAAAATAAATTTTCCCCCAACAATGGTTAAAAATGTACATATCTTCATATTGTTTTCCTCTAAGTTGAGAAACTTCATTCTTCTTTACTTGGCAATCTAAAAGACCAAAAACTCCTAGGCCTATGAACCTATGAAGACTTCGCTGGTTCTAGAAATTTAAATTTCTTAGTGATTTTAACGCATGTTACATGTTCCATTGAACCAGCCTTTTTATTTTAATCAGAATTTTTTGAATTATTATTTTTAAAATATTTTAACTTTTATTTTAGGCTCAGGGATATGCGTACAGGTTTCTTATCTAGGTAAACTTGTGACTCAGGGGTTTGGTGTATAGATTATTTAGTCAGCTGAGTACTAAGCATAATATGCCACAGGTTTTTTACATTTTTTCTTCCTCAACCTCTCCTTCCTCCCACTCTCCTCCCTCAACTAGGCACCAGTGTCTGTTGTTCTGAAGGGGCCTTTTTATGACACATTTTTTTGTTCCTCTCTTGTAATTCCTTAGCTCATCTTTCCTTGTCTTTGTCTAATGTTGAAAAGGCAGATAAAATCGGCTTATCCTATGACATTAATGAGATAAATTTATTACTAACTATAAACTACTGTGGCTTTGAGGACCCAGAGACAAACAATTTCTTATGATAAAACAGATTTTAAAACTTTGTTATAGGCTGGGCACAGTGGCTCACATCTGTAATCCCAGCACTTTGAGAGGCCGAGGTTATTATTAAATTATTAAAGTAAAAATCACAAGAGATGTTATCAGAGTAACATTAAGTTACATGACTGACATCAAGTGACATATTTAATCCTTATAGCTTATCTCTATGAAATGATAAACCACTATGATTAGATTATCAAAAAAGTTTATTTTACAATCTAGTATTCATAAAATATGTAGTTCAAAAAAAAATTTTTTTTACCTGCATTTGACGAAGTGGTCCTGCTAATTGTTCTGTTAATTTGGGCATCTCACTAGACTATAAAAGAAAAGGAAAACAAGATATAAAAACCCACATTTAAAGTTCTTGGTTTTTCACACTACCTGTTTTAACAAATTAAAGCTTGTAAGACAGTCACATATCAAATTATAAGACCTCAGTCATTAGCACTTAGAGTTTCTAATCAATTCAGTTTACACAGACAAAATCACTATTCCTCTCATCCTAAATTATAATATTCTGTTATTACATTTCAGAGGAAAACACACCGCTACATTTGCAATGTGCTAACTAGCTGCTTTTTGTGATTATCCATGGAACTGTGGGAGGGTAGATACTGTAAACATATGCAGTAGTTCAGTTGCATCAACATTAAAGGGTTTTATCGTAGTTTATCTTTGATATAGTTTTAGTTTCTAGGCAACTTTCAATCTGTAGAAACTGAAAAGTTAGAAACTGAAAACTCAGGATAAAGTACGTTAAAAATAATGTCCCCAATTTTTATTTTACACAGATGTTCTAACTCTAATGAAGTGTAAGACAGCTAGAAGTTTAATCTGAGTTTCAGTATTCTTAGTATTGCTTTCCTACAGTTGAAAATTCTGTCAATTTCTGAATAATACAATGGAGTTTCAGGTCTATCACTAACCAGCCAAATTAAGTTGGACAAGCTGCTTAATTCTGTGTATTGGTTTTTTCCCTGTCAAAGAAAAATAAAACCAGATCCTCAAAATGAATAGGTTTATCATGAGAACAACAGACATTATTTGTGAAGAAATTTTTGACAAAGGTAGTTACTGTACAAAAATAAAATTACTATAAGAATGGTATGTATGTATGTGTGAAACAGGGTTTAAAGTAATTATAGCTAATTTTTTTTTTTTTTTTTTTTGAGACAGAGTCTCACTCTGTTGCCCAGGCTGGAGTGCAATGGTGCGATTTCGGCTCACTGCAACCTCTACCTCCCAGGTTCAAGCGATTCCCCTGCCTCAGCATCCTTAGTAGCTGGGATTACAGGTGCGCGCCACCATGCCCAGCTAATTTTTGTATTTTTAGTAGAGACGAGGTTTCACAATGTTGGTCAGGCTGATGTTGACTCCTGACCTCATGATTTGCCTGCCTCAACCTCCCAAAGTGCTGGGATTACAGGCATGAGCCACCATGCCCGATCCCTAAAATTTTTTTTTTTAAAGCAACTGTAGGTTAGTTGCGACATATCTGCCTTTATTTTAAGCACCTGTACTTACATAGGACTTGATTTTGATTTGCATCATGCATATATGTTTAATAAATCAAGAACCAGATTCTATATTATTGTTGCTAAAACCAGAAATTATTCATGAATGGCAAAAAAGCAAAATAGCCAGAATGACCTTAATATCTCAGTTTAATAAAGAACCCAAGACTGTGAAATGTGTTGGATATTGTGTCTATTCACGGTCAACAGTTACTCATCACATTCCTCTCTGCTGTTCACTATAGGTAGAAGGCACCAGTTCTGATATGAGGAGGTTAACTGTGATTTTAACAACGTTCTCCCACCAGGTATGTACAGTTTGTTCCCTCATCTCTCCTGTAGGCCTCAATGTAAATTTCACTTCATTAGTGAGGCCTTTTCTAATCATCTTATTTAAAATAGTAACCCCAACCCCCCAGTGATCTGACTCTTCTCACTTCTCTCCAAAAATCTTCACCCCCATTTGACAGAATGTATGTGTATTGTATTTCTTTATCTTCATCCACTAGCATGTAAGTATCAGGAAAGCAAACATTTCTGCTGCATCTCTGGTGCATAGATCTGTACACTGCTCTTGTTGGGCGCTTAATAAATTTTTGTGTGCACTTGATCTTTATATTATGAAGATTTATGTAACCTTTTAAATATTACTTTTTAAATGTTGAGATAGTTTTATAAATACATTTTAAAATAGAAGTTATTATATTGTGAATTTCATCTTTACTTATAACAAGTATTTTACTATATTTACTAGAAGACAACATTCTTTTTGGCAGAAAACATTCTGTTAAAAGCATCAAGAAAAATCCACATGACAATTAGTACAATCTTTCATCTCAATGTTAAAAGGCGCCACCACAAGAATTGATGACACTGTATATAACAAAGTGTGGCTTCACTGAATAAATGTTAACTGCACATATTGACATCTTGCCCCAAGATTTAAGAGCTGTGGTTTGGCTTAACCAACTCCTTTGAAGAGGGAATATAATTGGCCTCTCAGAAAAAGGAACTACTGTAATAGTGCCACAGTATAAAACAACAAGAACACGCAAATAATGAAAAGTAAGACAAAATGTGACATGGGTAGAAGACCACCTATCCCCAAACTATTTACAAACCTAAATCCCTGAACCTTCCTATTCCAAGTTTGACAAATGTTCTTAATTATTTTTATCTTGGAAATTGATATAGTAAAATTTTGAGCCTAAGGAAAAACACTATTTTGTATGCATATTTCACAGGTGCATAGTAGGCAATCTCAGGAAAGCATAAACTGTTTTTGGATTATTGTCCTATTTGTTATCATTGCCACTAACAGCTGTGATTCTAATCAGTAATCAGGGACCTGAGAAAAGTACCTATCTACTTCAAGAAGTAATATATTTGATCTGATTAATAAATAGGGAAACAGTTAACAGGTAAACAGAGCAATTAGGTGTAGTTTCAATGAATAAATCTAAACTCCTTATACTGACATCTTGCCCCAAGATTTAAGAGCTGTGGAACTTAAAAAAAAAACTCTACAATTTGTCCTACACAATTTACTTAAAAGTTAAACTAAGTATGTATAGTAAAAGGTCTTCCAAAAATTTAGAATATTAAATTATTTTTAGAAGGCAGATGTCCTTGTCTTATTCTCATTCTATCCACTTCATCTACAATAAATAAAGTCTTAAATTTTAAATGTAAAACAACACATCTTACTTTTAAAAATGAATCATACTGGTTTTTGGAATGCAGTACAAGGATAATCAGTGTTCTTATGTGTTCCATTCAGCACTCCATTTTTTGATTTCTTAAGAACTGTTGAAAGTGAACTAATTACTCATATAAAAAAAACTGCTGCCAAACCAACAAGGATCTTATAATCACTAACTCAAACCGTGCCCATGAAAACTAATGTTTCAGTTCCTAGCAGGACGGACTGCTTCATCATTATTCTTCAATACTGGGGAGTAGAGTTAATTCAACCTCACTCCCCACTTTCATTTTTATCAGACTTTCCTAGTTTTATTCTCATTCATCTTTTTATTTCTAGGACTGTCTAGGACTCGGCCAAATGTTCAATGAATTAGGTTACAGAACAAATTTAAAACTTAAAATCTAATTAATAGTGATTGTTAACAAATCTTATTTTATTCTTTCTAATAATATGTATTTAATCATTCAATTTTCTTAGTACATTTGTGTTAAAGTTGCTGTGATTTCCAATTAATATTAACCTGTAATATGTAAGTATTAGTAATATTTGATAATACAGCCATAACACTATTGGATGTGTGAATTAATAAGATGTGCTAAATCAATTAACTCACATTCTCTTGAAACACAAAGCAGCTTAATAATGCTGTTGCCTGTTCTGCAGAAAGGTCATTGAAAAGGCCATTAAACATCATCTCAGTTAGAAGGAGCTCATCAGCACTACAACGGCAAAACAAAAGAATAAATTTAAAAATGTCAGAACACACATGCACACACACATATGCCTTTAACATGTAGTTTTTAATAAAACATATTATTTGACCTTAAGGAGTAATCAATGAGGAATGACAATGATTTAAGGACAAAGCAGATCTTTGTAATTACTGATAGATTACATAATCAATGTAAAATGGGGATTTCACATAAAGATTTCAAATATCAAAATGCAAATATTCACTGAAATAAGAACAATTTCTTAACCTTTAGTACGCTAGGAAAAATCATCACTGTCATTTATTTTCTAGGGCCAAAGGACTCTTATAATTACTTTTCAGTTATTTTACAAATAATCTGTAGACTAAAAATAATGAAAAACAATTTTATTAGAAATCTTAATTAAAATGTACTCATAAGACGACCCACTTTTTTTATTTTTATGTTGCAATTTTTTAAAGTTTTCATATTATAGTAGAGATGGGGTCTTGCTATATTGTCCAGGTTGGTCTGGAACTCCTGAGCTCAAGCAGTCCTCCTGCCTCGGTCTCCCCAAATGCTGGGATTACAGGTGTGAGATGCCACGCCTGGCCAGAAGACTCACATTTTAATTCATATTTTCTAAAGGCTGAAAGGTATATAACCAAGATGGGCAAGAGCCTTTGAATGCAACAAACTGCTGGTCACCAATTGTCATCCACGAATCTGAAAAATATCCATCTAGGAAATACAATTCTAGATTTCAAGTACATCTTTAATAGGTAGGTACTAGCTCATCGCTACTTCTGTTTCTTCTCACACTTGCCCTGTCAAAATTACAATTCCAGATTTATATCTCTTTTAAGTCCTAGCTTACTACTTCTGAGTCCTTTTTGCATCATCAAAATACATTTTTTTAAACTGACAACTTGATTTTGTTGAGGAGAGGAAGGTCACCTTCTTTCCTCCATAACTGTAAAACATTTTCATGTACAGACTTATAAGGACAATATATTTATTATTACAAAGATTAGAATGATCAACAGGTTTTAAAAAATTTCTTCATCATCTGTTTCTTTCCAATTTCCTTATATACACAACTGTGTATTTGACTACTTGTGGACCATATAAGGAAACTTTGGTGCACAAATCATAAAAGATGAGACTACTATTACAAGTCCTTTTAGCAAAATGAGATGGTCCAGGTTCTCATCATAGACATTACATAACTACGTCCTTTCTGTTGAATGATTAAATGAATAATCTCATAAATATATTTAAATATATACGTGTGTGTGTGTGTGTATATATATATTTGTCCCTAGAAATATATTGTTCAGCTGAGCACAGTGGCTCATGGCTGTAATCCCAGCGCTTTGGGAAGCTGAAACAGGTAGATCGCTTGAGCCCAGGAGTTTAAGACTAGCCTAGCAACATGGCAAAACCCTGTTTCTACAAAGCAATACAAAAATTAGCTGAGCGTGGTGGCACATGCCTGGAGTCCCAGCTACTCAGGAGGCTGATGTGGGAGGATCATTTAAGCCCAGGAGGTCAAGACTGCAGTAAGCCATGATCTTGCCACTGCATTCCAGCCTGGGTGACAGAGCTAGACCTTGTCTCAAAAAATAAAAATAAAAAAAAAAAGAAAAATATTGTTCATGCACTAGTTATGATGTCTGAGAATTTACCTAGGGTCTGAGACTTTGCTTATATAATCAATCTCACCATTACCACTTTGACTACAGTACGTTTTGTCCTGTTGTGTTTATCTTCTGATTTGAGTAACAACCGCAAAATATCTTCACTTATTTTTCTCCTTGGGTGGAAAATGAAAAATTCTGAATTTGCAACTGTGTTCAAGCTAAAAAAGGAACACTACAAAGATGATGTTTCTAGACTTCTATAATCAGGGTTCAGTTGACCCATAAAATAATTGTACTGTATTGTTAAAAAAGTAAACTTTGCCTTTACTTTTTGGAAAGTCTTTAAAAAAAGAATGAAGTCATGAACTATTATAATCTTTACCAACAGTTAAAATATTTATAAATAAAAGTCGAAAACTAAATTTGGGTCTCTAGTGTTAAGCTAAGAGTTAAGTCAAGCAAAGAGGGCAACAATACAAATGAGGAAAGAATATTTCAAGAAGCTACAGTCTAACGTGGGGGGCAGACAAGCTGATAATCACAGAACAGTGATCTAACAGAGAGCTCTAATAGACTTATACAAGTGGCTATGAGGGGGAAAAAAGGGGAGGAGCCTAAAATCAGATTGAAGAAGTTCAGAGCAACTTTCGAAGTTCTTTGCAAAAATATGCAAGAATCGCAGGACATGGGGTAGAGGTTAAAGGTCATATGAAACAAAAGGAAAAGCAGTGTGGGATGTGGCAATAGACTGCTGGAGAGGGAGAGTAAGAATATACTAAATTATGGAATCTATTATAAAAGCAATAAGGAATCACTGAGGGACTTTTACCAAACAGAATGGCACAAAGGGGTGCTGGGTGAAGTGGCTCACACCTGTAATCCCAGCACTTTGGGTGGCTAAGGTGGGCGGACTGCTTAATCACAGGAGTTCAAGACCAGCCTGGGCAACATAACAAGACCCCGTCTCTACAGAAACTTAAAAAAAAAAAATAGCCAGCCGTGGTGGCACACACTTACAGTCCCAGGTTCTTGGGAGACTGAGGCAGGAGGATCACTTGAGCCTGGCAAATTGAGGCTGCAGTGAGCCGAGATTGCACAAGTGCACTCCAGCCTGGGCAACAGAGCAAGATCCCATTTCAATAAGAAAAGAGGAACGACATACCAGATTTGTGCTTTGGGTTTTGAAAACTTAAGAAGGGAGGCAATGAATAATTAGAATGGCAACTGCAGTAATTGAGGCCAAAAATAATGAAGGATACACATTAGCCAGTGGCAATGTTTAAAAAGGCAAAAATGGGTGAGAGAAGGAGTCTAGGAAGATGCCCCAGTTTTTGCAATTTGGGGAAAGTTAACAAACTTTGATATAATATTGTTATCATTATAAATGAAAAATGTATCTTGGAATAAAATCAATTTCCATTCTTCTAACACAAAATCTAATTGTGGATATCTAAAGGAAATTTCTGTATTAATTGTAAAACAATAATTATTAGAAGGAAATAATCCCAATAACGTTAGCATATGAATCAGTAGACTAGTACTGCAGTTTAGATTTAATCCCGGATATGTTATTAATTAAAATTCAATAGCACATTATCCTGTGATAACAACTAACTAGGGCTGGGTAGTCACTGCCCCCTTTTGGTGGCTAAGAGTTGTCCTGTTCACCACAGTCTCCTGGTTCTATGCAGACATCTGAGTCTGTAACATCTGGACAGATGAACGATATAAATACATTTTTACTAAGAAAGTCTGAAATCATTTACAAGGCCTGTAGTTCTCTGGTCCTGTCCATCCTGGCCATGCTGAGTACATAAAAAAACTGTTTCAAAAGTGTCTTTTATATATTCACTGAAAATGATGATTATCACTATATAGACAAAACAAGATATATCTTCAGACTGGATATTGCCTGAACTACCAGCTTATGACTTTCCAGTTAAGGAGGACAGAGGCAAACTGGCTCCTAAGTCAGGAGACATTCCTCATGGTGGGAAATAACTAACACAGTTTTTAGAACAGTATCATAAATTGTATTTTCTAAAGATGGCCACAACAGCATCTCCTATACCACATGTTCTTCTAGATTTGCACTGATCTATAAAGACTGCCACGTGCACACGTGGAAATTTCAATTTTAATTAAAATGATATAAACTAAAAAATTCAGTTCCTCCGTCGAAGCACGTGTCAAATGCTAAATAGTGGCTACTGTACTGAACAGTGTAGATACAGAACAATTCCATTATCACAGAAAGTCATATTGAACAACAGCCACTTCCCCATTAAGAGGTGGAATCTAATTATCCCCCACTTGAATCCAGGAGGGTTTATAACTCACCTGTAATCAAGAGAATGTGGTGGAAATGATGCTTATGATAACAAAGCTAGGTTACAAAAGGTAAAGCTAGGTCAGAAAAGGCAACCTTAGCCAGCTAGAAGACTCACACTGGAGCCCTCAGCTACCATGTAAGCATCCTGAGGCTGCCATACTGTGAAGAAGCCCAAACTAGCCCATGTAGAGAGACCACATGGAGAAGCTCTAAGAGAGAAAGAGGTCCTAACATTCCCCAGCTGCTCCGGACTCCTACTGTTACAGCTTAACCACCTGTCTGACAGCAATCCTGGGGGACACTGAGCCAGAACCATCCAAATGAGCTCTTCCTGAATTTCTGACCCATAAAAACAGTAAGAGCATAAAGTAACTGTTGATGTTGTAAATAATTTAGTTTTGATGTCATCTGTAATGTGACAGAAGATTACTGAAACAAAAAATAATATAAGTAGTTTTAAACTGTGGCTTATAATAAGTGCTGTTGTAAAATCCTATTATTAGTCCAAAATCTCATTACAGTTTGCTACACATGTAACAAGATAATGGTTACTAGGTTAAGTTTCAAGGTGGGAAAATGTTAATAAATTTTAAAAAGTATACAAAATTATATATAAACTAAGATTATGTAAAAATCCCGCAAGGCATTAAAAAAAGTCAAAGGAAATACATACAAATGCTAGGAGTGCTCGTGTTAATTACTGAGATCTAAGAGATTTTTCTAATTTCTCAATTTCACGGTTCAAAACTGTATTAAGTGTGGAAGGTACTGTACAAACTTTATATTTTAAGAAAGCTCTTTCTTCCTAAAGATAACAGTTATTTTAAAATCACTTAAACCTGCGAGGAAGAGTTGTAGTGAGCTGAGATTGTGCCAGTGCACTCCAGCCTGGGTAACACAGTGACACTCCATCTCAAAAAAATAAACAAAAATTAAAATTAAAAATTAAAAAAAAAAATCAACTTTCTAGAACAACCAGATTTTACCTGCTTATCTCACAGGCCACTCGTCCTTTCATCTCTATTACATCAGAAGAAGTAGCAAATCCCAACCTTCTTAAAACACGTTTGCGACATTTGAGTTCATCCATTTGTAGGACTGTTCTCGCTTTCTTCAGTTCTCGCTTTGCAGATTTAATATCTATTGCAATCTATAGCACATAAAAGTATAAAGAAAGTTCAATAATAAAGTGAACAATGTACAAGGAGATTTATTCATGAAATCAAACAAAAAATATTTTTTAAGAACATCTTACAGTATACTTCTGGGTTAAAGCTTCAGTGCTGGGGAGACTGGGGAAAGTGGAGCTTAGATACGTTCCCAGAACATTACACAAGAGTAATGATTTATCTGAAAAGTTATTAAATACTACCTAAAATATTAAGTACAAAATGTCCATTTGAAAAATCTGAGGCAGAGCAGGCAGATATTAAAAAGTGTAAAAAGCATAAGAAGACAGAGAACAGAGGCCGGGCACAGTGGCTCATGCCTGTAATCCAGCACTTTGGGAGGCTGAGGTTGGCGGATCACAAGGTCAGGAGATCAAGACCATTCTGGCCAACATGGTGAAACCCCATCTCTACTAAAAATACAAAAAAAAAAAAAAAAATTAGCTGGGTGTGGTGGCGGGCGCCTGTAGTCCCAGCTACTCAGGAAGATGCGGCAGAATTGCTTTAACCTGGGAGGGAGAGGTTGCAGTGAGCCCAGATTGCGCCACTGCACTCCATCCTGGTGACAAAGCGAGATTCTGTCTCACAAAAAAAGAAGACAGAGAACAGAGCATGGCTCATGCTTAAATGAAGAGAGGTAAGGAGGAAGGCTAGAAGGAGGAGAGTGAGCTGGATATTGTGAGCTAGACAAGGTAGGCTGTAAGAGTAGAAAAAGTCAGTGGTGAATTTAGGATAGGCTCTCCCAAGACAGGATTCAATGTACAATTAATCACACTCCTGAAGTACCAATCCCAGCAGCTCTAGCTTTTCATCCTTAGGGCATCAGGGGATAGCTTAGAGAACAGGGAAAGAAAAATGAGGGTACAGAAATCTTTTCTCTTGACTATCTATATTTCCCCCATGATGTCCTGAAAACTATTCCTTCTTTTTGCCCTTAAGTTAAATCATGAATTTGCCTAAGCTGGAAATGGTTTTAGCAAAGAGAATAGGCCTTTATTCAAAACATAGATGAAACCTTAAAATGAAAATGTATCATCTTGATGTCATCCTTTAGAGTAGATAAGTTTTAAAATTTAGTTAATCAGTAAATATTACATATTTTCCAACGATGACAAGCATACAGTAGTACAAGAACAAAGAACAATGGTATCCTGAAGTGGTTGTTCAGAAAAACACTGACAGAAAAGTTTTGTTAAGTTGAAATTTTTTAGACTTTATTAAACTTCTACTAAGGAGGAAAAATTATGAAGGTGATCAGCAACTGATATTTATTCAGAGATTACCTATGTCCTCTATTTCTAGTGCTTTACATTATTTCATTCTTACAGCAATCCTAAAAGGTAGGGAAGTAATATTAAATCTGCATTTTACAGACAAGAAAACTGAGGCACAGAGTACTAAGTAAATTGGTCAAGAATACAGAGCTACTGAGTGATAAAGATGGAGTTCAAACCCAGGCTAGCAGACCCTAGAATCCAAGCTATTTTCAATTATTTCTATTGCTGTGAACAGAACTACTGAGTGATAAAGATGGGGTTCAAGCCCAGGCTATCAGACCCTAGATGCAAGCTCTTAGTGATTATTTATATTTCTATGAACAGATGTGTAGTCACAATGCCATGTCGTAGGAAGCAATGCTTTCCAAGCTAGATAACGAATGCTACGCTACCTAGCATGACTTATCAGGCCTATCAGAATAAAACAAACAAACCATTGTTTTTTAGGGTTTGACTGAAGTGACTGAGGATGCCTATGTGAGCAGAGCAAAGCATCGTGCTAATAACTGTGAGGCTTATAAAGCTTACAAGGTAGAAGAGAGTCCAACATTTAAGATTTTTTTTTTTCTTGAGTAATGTTTGTATTTTGAATATAAAAATGTTAAAATATTTTAGATATAATGGGTTAAATAAAAATATTACTAAAGTTAATGCCACTGGTTTCTTCTTTTTTTAAATGTGGCCACTAAAAAATTTAAATGTGGCTGACACCAGACAATGCTGTACAAGATCTTTTCCAACACATTTATAAAACAACACAGACACACAGTTGGCCCTATCTGTGGGTTCCACATCCATGGATTCAACCAACCATGGATCAAAAATATTGGGGAAAAAACTGTCTGGACTGTACATGTATACTTTTTATTTTTATTTTTTTTAAAGAGATGGGGTCTAACTCTATCACCCAGGCTGAAGTACAGTGGTGCAACCATGGCTCACTGTAGCCTCAACCTCCTTGGCTTAAGTGACCTTCCTACCTCAGCCTCCTGAGTACCTGGGATGACAGGTGCATGCTACCATGCCTGGCTAATTTTTAAAATTTTTTTGCAGTGATGGGGGTCTTGTCATCTTGCCTAGGCTGGTCTCAAACTTCTGGGCTTCAAGTGATCTTCCTGCCTTGGCCTCCCAAAGTGTTGGGTTTACAGGTGTAAGCCACTGTGCCCAGGCTGTATTTTTTTTCCATTAAAAAATTTTATATATATATATACACACACACACACACACACACACACGATGTGCTTATATGTATATAAGCATGTATATAAGCATGGGAAAAAAACTGGACTATACATGTACTTTTTTTTTTTTTTTGAAAGAGATGGGGTCTCACTCTGTCACCCTGGCTGGAGTACAGTGGTGCAACCATGGCTTATATGTATATAATGTGCTTATATGTATATAAGCACATTTTATATATATATATATATATAAGCACATTATAGACAATGGTGGGCAGGGGGCAGGAAAAGAAAAAAAAAAGACCACTATACTCTTATTGCTGTAACACAACCACTTAAAGTTTTCCTTTCAGTCTTTTCTGGTGTATTTTATATTTCTGCTAAATAGTAATCATAGTCCACTTCAATTTCAGATCCTTTTTTCATGTAATGCTCATACATGAGCCTTCTTACATGTTATTGCAGAGTCTCCATAACAACTTTATTTAGCCAGTCCCATCAGCCAGACAATGTCTTTTTCAGTATATTTGAGCAGCTCAGACAATGCCTTCAAACCACCTCCAAGGAGGCTTTCCAGTCATCATTCAACCACGCTCAAGTCTACCTGTTCTTGTGTTATGGAAACATAATGCTGACCCTGGTGGCCATGGAGGGACTGACAGCAGGGAGAGAGCTGCTGCAATGGTCCTGGTAAGAACAGGTGAGAAGCACAACTGGATATCTGTGTAAGTAATGAAAGCTTGTTGTGTCCCAGTTTCCTCATCTTGAGAAGCACCTGGCAAGCTTCCTGCCTAGCAGCACTTCAAGGTGGGTCACAGCATGGATGTGTTCACTAAGCATGCAGCCAATATTGTCTATCTGCTACAGCACCATATGATGTAAGTTCACAAAAAGCTAGAAAGGGAGACGGCTTTAAAACTATGAACTGAACACATTATTAAAGGAGTTTCTACTCATGTATTTATCCAACAAATACTGGGCATTTACTTTATAAAAATAGACCATTATGAGAAAATGTAAATAAAATGAAACATCTGACTCTAAGGAGCTTAAAATCTAGTTTATGAGACACAAAGACAAATGTATTGATAAAAGTGGTATGTGATAAAAGTTGAAAAAGTACAACAGCAAGGAGTTTTAAGTTTCACGGAGGAAGGGAGATTTGTATAGTGTAATACATTCCAGTTGAAAAAAAGTAGGTAGTGGAAAGGATTGTGTTCACGTCAAAAAGCTTTTTCTAAATTCGCTATACAGAATGATTATAATAATGCTTTTACTGGTTAGACATGAAAGCTAATTATCCTAAAAAGCTGAACTACTACCATTTGACGCTATTAAGATGGCTATAGCAAAAACAATAGACAATAACACGTGCTGACGAAGATGTAGAGAAAGCAGAAATCTCGTAAATTGCTAGTGAGAACATAAAGTGGTGTAGCCACTTTGGAAACAGTCTGGTAGTTTCTCATAAAGGTAAATATAGAGTTACCATAGGATCCAGCAATCCTACCTATTTCCACTCAAGATACTCAAAACATCCATACCAAAACTTGTATACAAATGTTCACAGCAGCATTATTCATCATAGCCAAAAAGTTAGAAAAAAACAAATGTCCTGTCCATCAACTGATGAACAGGTAAACAAAATATGGCATATCCACACAACAAAATATAATTTAGTTAGGCCAGGTATGGTGGCTCATGCCTGTAATCCCAGCACTCTGGGAGGCTGAGGTGGATGGGTAACCTGAGGTCAGGAGTTCAAGACCAGCCTGGCCAACATGGCGAAACCCTGTTTCTAATAAAAATTCAATAATTAGCGGGCATGGTGGTGTGTGTCTGTAATTCTAGCTACTAGGGAGGCTGAGGCAGGAGAATCGCTTGAACCCGGGAGGCAGAGGTTGTAGTGAGCCACAATCACGCCACTGGACTGAAGCCTGGGTGACACAGCAGGACTCTGTCACACATACATATAAAATTTGGCCATAAAAGGAATGAAGTACTGATTTATGCTACAACAGGCATAAAGCTTGCAGACATGCTAAGTGAAAGACAGCAGACATAAACATCATATATTACATGATTCTATTTTAAGAAATATCCAGAATAGGCAAAACCACACAGATAGAAAGTAGACTTGTGATTGCCAAGGGCTGGAGGATGGGATAAACAGAGAGTGGCTGCGAATGGGTATAAAGTTCCTTCAGAGGGTAAGAAGAATGTTCTGAAGTTACATAGTGGTGATGGTTGCAAGTATGTGTGAATACACTAAAAACCAGTGAGCTGGATATTTTAAAAGGGTGAGTGCTATGCTGTGTAAATTATATCTCAATTTTAAAAAGGAAGAAAAAAACAGAACATCCTATGTGAAATATCAAACTACAGCAAAATAAACTTTATCTTGTCTTGCTGATGAGAGCTGACAGGTTCAGAGCTGACAGTTTATTTAAAAGATAGCTGATAGCTGGCCAGGCGCGGTGGCTCAAGCCTGTAATCCCAGCACTTTGGGAGGCTGAGATGGGCGGATCACGAGGTCAGGAGATCGAGACCATCCTGGCTAACACGGTGAAACCCCGTCTCTACTAAAAAATACAAAAAACTAGTCGGGCGAGGTGGCGGGCGTCTCTAGTCCCAGCTACTCGGGAGGCTGAGGCAAGAGAATGGTGTAAACCCGGGAGGTGGAGCTTGCAGTGAGCTGAGATCCGGCCGCTGCACTCCAGCCCGGGTGACAGAGCAAGACTCCGTCTCAAAAAAAAAAAAAAAAAAAAAAAAAAAAAAAAAAAAAAAAAAGATAGCTAACATTTTCCTGTTTTAGCCAATTAAACCAACAGGACAAGAAAAATGACAAACACATATTTATTCAGTGAAACATATAAAATTCTACTATAAAAACCAAGTTTCTGCCATACCTGTGCTTTTTTTTCACAAAGCGTATACACAGTTTCCAAATTTGGATCATTGTGAAGTGGATGAGAATACATTCGATGCTCAAAAGCTTCTACTTTCTGAATGACTTTTTTCAGCCCTTGATCTTGAATGCCCATATCATCAATAGGGTCTAATAAGGGGATGCCGTCAGGAAAACGTTTCTGAACTTCCTGAAAAAAAATATATAAAATTCATTTTCATCTTATAGTCAAAATTAGTAAGACCAAACCAAATCCGTGTTTCCTTTTTTTTCTATGCACATGGACATAAAAGGTATACTACATATATAATTTTGTCTTTTGCCAATTTAAATTGTAGGGCATTTTTCTTCTGCATTTATTTTTGAAAACTCTTTTTCAATGCTATCCTATGATTTACAGATGTATTATGATTTACTAATAAAACTACAAGTCATAATTCGATCATAGTCCTGAACGTGGCACAACTTACTGATAAATTCATTACTGTATAACATTGTTGTAACTTCTTGCCATCACAAGTAATCTTGTATTAAACATCTATGTTTAAACTGCTTTCGGATTATTTCCTTTGTGTTGATGCCTAGGGAGGGCACTATTGACTTGGAAAGTACAGACTTTTTAAAAGCTCCTGAGACCTTTAGCTTAAAAAAAAACATGAATAATGGTTAAATGCAATAAACATATTCGTACACAGAAGAAATAGCTCACTGTAGGCTGGCATCCTATTGAGAAACTTTCAGGGTCTTGGATAAGCCTTAAAGATAAGATAGGATTTGGCTAGTTAGGAACTGGGAATTGGGGAGAAGAAACACATTAACAGTAAAAAGCAAATGTAAAGGGTTCAAAGACATTTGCAGATTATTGTCCTAAATGAGCAGATAATGCTAGCTCTTTCAAAAGACTGGTATCTCCGGTAAGTGCATATGGTACAGTTTCAAGATATATGTCTGCCCTAATCAAATGGGGCTAGCGTCAGCGCAAAAATCTTACACACGAGCCTGGCCAATTTTTATATATAAAGAAACTGAGTCACAGGTGTGAGGTTCCAGAACGGAGAAAACACTAAAACTGTAGTTCTGAAGTTTAAAAAGTATAATTAATGTAGCTAAAGGGAAATCTTTATACATTATGTGAAGGGTTCTGTTGGCAGGCTAATTTCCCCAATTTTTCCTCCTGTGGCTTCTCACCATGTGGTGACTATGTAAAGGACTATGAAGGACCAAGAAAAAAAACAGTCTAACTTTGTTTAAATCATGATGCAAAACTGAGACTCAGGTTATCGTGAAATTAATGTGAAAGCTGAAATATATCAACACGATATAGCACAGGGATGTTTAAAACAAATACAGACAAGCCTGAAATTTGCCAATAGACAAAGAAATTAATTTCAATTTTAACTTTAGCAAAATGAGAACTGACCTAACCCAGAAGTATAAAACAATTATTTTTTTCAAAATAATGGCATTACTTAATGCTAAATTAATAATGATTAATGTGTATTTCTGCTCAAAACTGTACTATTCTGAAAATATTAGAAAAAACAATTTCAGTGGGACTTTACGCTTCAATGAACTTATAAGATATATTTATTTACTACCAGACCAACAGTGATAAAAACTTTCTAGAAGTGATTATTTTGGAAAAGATATCCACATCTACATAAAAATTTTGTAAAACTGTCAGAGAATCATTCATTTCATGAAGCCCACCATCGGAACACAGCTTAAAAATTCCTACTCTACACTGAAAGCATCCTACTATCTTTGCTTTCTCAGATTTTAGTACAGAGCCTTCACTGCACAGTAAATGCTCTTCAAACTATTAACTAAATAACTTTGTTAAAATCACTTCCTTTTTTTTTTTTTCTTAAAAGAGACAAGGTCTCCCTCTGTTGCACATGCTAGAGTGCAGTGATGTGATCACAGCTTACTGTAGCCTGGAACTCCTGGAATCAAGTGAACCTCCTGCCTTGGCCTCCTGAGTAGCTGGGATTACAGGTGCATACCACTGAGTCCTACTAATTTCTTTTTAAATTATTTTTTAAATTTTTTGTAGAGATGGGGGCCTCACTATGTTGCCCAGGTTGGTTTCAAATTCCTGGCTTCTGGTGATCCTTGTGCTGTGGCATCCCAAAGAGTTGGGATTACAGGCATGAGCCACTGCACCTTGTTTCTACTAGAAAATTAAATTTACTACAAAATCTTAATTTTCCCTATTGAAAATTAAACAATTTCATGTATTTATTAACTATATTAAAAAATGGTTAAAAGTCCTGTCAGTACATGATTTTATACATAAAACTTGTAATACAGTCTATAGTTTTCACTCATAATGAATAAAGTAAAATGGTTTTCCTTCTGAGTCCTCCTTTACTAACTCACTTTGTTGGCAGATTCAAAGAGAGGACAAATCCACATGAAAATCTGCTGCCATTATTTTTATGAAAAATAATTGCCACTATTGGCAGTATTTATAGGTATTCTGAAAGAAAGCAATATATTTAAAAGCATTTCAGTTGCCTCTTTATAAACACTATCTGTATTTACATAAAATTTATATTTAGTTTATAAAATTAACACATACCTGTATTGATTTTAAAACACTCTGTCTATTGTCCACTGGCCGAAGGTCTTTAGGAATGTAAAGCCTAACACTGCTGATAGCAGACAGGAGATGCACCAAAACTGGGACAACCTATGACCAAAAGGTTATACAGTATTACAGTTAAGCTTGCACATGTTCATATTCTACTATTTCCTAAACTTGGATCCTTACAGAGGAAGTTGCATTTACAGTATGTAACAGGTATAAGTACATAATAATTACTGGGAAGCATTCTCTCATCCTGAAGCTTTTATCGTAATAGAGACTGTATTTAAAAAGTAAAAACTAGGCCGGGCGCGGTGGCTCAAGCCTGTAATCCCAGCACTTTGGGAGGCCGAGACGGGCGGATCACGAGTTCAGGAGATCGAGACCATCCTGGCTAACACGGTGAAACCCCGTCTCTACTAAAATACAAAAAAAAATTAGCCGGGCGAGGTGGCAGGCGCCTGTACTCCCAGCTACTCGGGAGGCTGAGGCAGGAGAATGGCGTGAACCCGGGAGGCGGGGCTTGCAGTGAGCTGAGATCCGGCCATTGCACTCCAGCCTGGGCAACAGAGCGAGACTCCGTCTCAAAAAAAAAAAAAAAAAAAAAAAAAAAAAAAAAGTAAAAACTAGTTCAAATCTCTAAATAACAGGTAAATAAATGGTACATAAAAATAAGAGCTCCCCTCAATACAGAAGCCACACTTTATTCATTTTTATGGTCTCAGATATTTGGCAGTTCAAAAATATTAATACATAAAGGTACTATAGTACTAAAAATGAAAGATTCTTGTTTAATAGGTTTAGGAGGTCAAGAAAGATTCATATAAGTTCTGGATGGGCAGGAATGAAGAAGTATTTCAAAGAGAGAAAGCAGCATATTCCACTAGACATAATCTTGAAGAACACCTATGTGCAAACTTTCTTCCATGCTTTCTCTTGTCGAAATGGCAAATTATCAACATTAAATTTTGCTTCCTTTCAAGTGATCTTGAATCCAGAGAGCCTCCATAAACTGAGGCAAAGTTAATGTTTCCACAGGTCCAAATCTGTCTCCCACGGCTACTTTTACACTGATCACTGATGAAAACACAATTTCCACTGGCTTGCTGATAACAAATATATTCATAGTGCTTTAATGAACAAAAATGGTATAGCAGTTGAACATGTGAATGCAGTCTTCAGCTAATTGTGTGACCTTACACAAATTATCTAACCTTTCTAGATTTTCTAGTAAAGGTAGAAAGGTTCGATAATTTGCCAAACTTGCCAAAAAAGGTTTAGTTTGTCAAACCATTAACAGAAGTTTTTCTCTCTCTAGTTAAGTTTTTGGGGTGGGGTGTTTTTTCTTTCTTCCTGCCTGCCTTTTCCTCCTCTTTTTTAATCATTTGAAACTAACTTGCAGACAACAATCACTTCACTTGACCAGCAAATACATGTATATGTTAAGAACAAGCACATTCTCCTGCAAAGCTACAATATTGTAGGAATATTGTATATGATAAGGAAATATCATATACAATCCCTATGCAGATTTCCCCACGGACCCCCTAATGACCTTCATACATTACTACTACCATTATACTTTTGGATCCAGCCAAAGATCACAAACTGGATTTAGTGGTCATGTCTCCTTAGTCTTCTTTAATCTAAAAATATACCCCACCTTTCTTGCTCTTTTATGGTACTGACATTTTCACAGATTTCCAAATTTACAGAAAAGTTGTAAGAATGAAATAAATCCCACATACCCTTATTTCAATTATCTAATTGGTTATATTTGCCTATTTGCTTCATTGTTCTCTTTCTACACACATAAAGTACAAGTGTTAAATGAGGGAAATCTAATGTCGAGACAATGATATCATCTAATCTGTAGTCCATATTAAGATTTCACCCTCTTTCACAATAATGTCTTTTATACCACTCTATCTTCCCCACCACCACTCCACGGAACCAAACTAGGATCACACACTGATGTCACCTTTCTTCTTTAATCTAGAACAGTTCCCCAGTTTTTCTGTGTCTCTCAAGACCTTGATTTTTTTTTTTTTTTTTTTTTAATAATAAAGGTTATTTTATAGAATGACTCTCAGTTTGGGTTTCTCTAGTCATGAGGAATCGTAAGATTCAGATTATGCATTTTTGGTAGAAGTCATGTTCTGTTCTACTCAGTCCACTAGTCAACATTATTAGAGATAATGTTGATCACTTTGATCATTTGATTAAGGTGCTATCTGCAGGATTCTTTATTATAGTATTATTTACTATTTTACTCTCTACAATTAAGAAATTGGTAGGGAGAGCCTTTAGAGACTTTGGAAATATCACTTCTTCATTAAACTTTCAGTTTACTAGTTTCAGCATCCATGGATGATTCTTGCCATAGTCAATTATTATTTGTGGTAGTTGCCTAATGGTGACTTTTCTAACTTTTATTTTATTTATTCTTTGAGATGAAGTCTCACTCTGTTGCCCAGGCTGGAGAGCAATGGCATGATCTCGGCTCAATGCAATCTCTACCTCCCGGGTTCAAGCAATTCTCCTGCCTCAGCCTCTTGAGTAGCTAGGATTATAGGCATGTACCACCATGCCCAACTAATTTTGTATTTTTAGTAGAGATGGCATTTCGCCATGTTGATCAGGCTGGTCTCGAAATCCAGACCTCAAGTGATCCGCCTACCTTGGCCTTTCACAGTGCTGAGATTAAAGGCGTGAGCCACCATGGCCGGCCATTTCTTTTATATTTTATATATCTCTTTCTGGATTCATGGATTATTTTATTTTCATATGGTTATAATCCTTTACTATCTTTTTTTTTTTTGAGATGGAGTCTCACTCTGTCACCCAGGCTGGAGTGCAGCGGTGCGATCTCGGCTCACTGTAACCATCACCTCCGGTTCAAATGATTCAACTGCCTCAGCCTCCCAAGTAGCTGAGACTACAGGCACCTGCCACCATGCCTGGCTAATTTTTGTATTTTTAGTAGAGATGGGGTTACACCATCTCTATGTTAGACAGGCTGGTCTTAAACTCCTGACCTCAGGTGATCTGCCTGCCTCTGCCTCCCAAAGTGCTGGGATTACAGGTGTGAGCCACCATGCCCAGTCCTTTACTATCATTTTTATTTTTACTTCCAAACTCCCTAATTCAGGGGTCCCCAAGTCCCAGAATGGTACCAGTCTGTGGCTTGTTAGGAACCAGGCCATGCAGCAAGAGTGGTGGGGGAGCAAGCATTACCGCCTGAGCTCCCCCCTCCTGTCAGATCAGCAGCAACATTAGATTCTCATAGCAGTGCAAACACAGCGCATGCAAGGGATCTAGGTTGCTTGGTCCTTATGAGAATCTAAGGTCTGATGATCGGAGGTGGGACAGTTTCATCCCCAAACCACCCCTGCTCCACATTGATCCATGGAAAAACTATCTTCCATGAAACCAGTTTCTTGTGCTAAAAAGACTGGGGACTGCTGGTCTAATTCATTTTAGAAACAACATTCTGTAAGCTGCACTGGGTTTTGGGCCACCAATTTGTGAACCAGCAGTTGATGCACTGTTTGGACAGAGAAGACTCAGGACATGAAAAATTATCAATACCACATAGCCAGCATCCAGAGTTAAAGATGCACAATCTGTATGCACTAAGGTACATCTAAAAAGGTAGAAAAATTAAAAATGATTCACTTGGCTTTAGAAAGAATATTTTTATATACCTGTAGTTGAATTCAATATGCACAGGTATCTGTGAATTTCCTTCAAAACAGAGTAAAACCATTTTGTGAAGACGAGATTCAGAAGGAAGACAAAAACTGTCCAATTTCAAAGGCTGCTTTCCATAATAAACTCCATCCAAGAAATGGTCAACTAACACTTTAATGACAGGAAACAGATTACAAAGGCCATTTATAAATGTCTCCTAAAGCACAGAAAAGGGAAATCCTAAGAGTTCCCTAACTAGAAACATGACATTTTATAAACAAGAAGTTAAATGCTTAAAAATTGAATGTATAGTTGTCATGAAATTATAAACATCAAATTTCAGATATTTTAAAACATCGTAATATTTGCATATGGCAGTTTATTCATTTTTCTAAACCCAATTACTTTCATGATATAACTCAGAATTCAGGTTCAACATGATGCGTCTTTATAAGTCCAAATAACCATGTGAGCAATCAGTGGAAACTTGCTAGAATACCAATAACAGGAAGTATTTTTATCCTTAGACCTTTTAAATCTTTTAAATTTTCCCCTAAATAAGCAAATGTGGTAGATAATATAAGAAGTAAGTTTTAAGTCAATACATTTTAAATACATTTCAAGCTATATAATTTCTTCAAATCAAGACTATCAGCTGAAACATGGTTTTTGAATTTTTCATTCAAACAAGCAAGTTGTTTTTTGAACCAACTGAATTTTAATCAAGTAATGGCAGACACAGTTATTTTATCCAATGTGCTATTGATTAATTCACTATTAAAAAACTGGACGTATGTCAGTGAAAATGGTGGAGTAAGGACCTCCAAAAATCCTCTTCTCCATAAAAGCAATGCCAACACTGAGAAAACTTGTCAAAATCAACTTCTTCAGAATTCTGGAAATTAACCAAAGGCTTGTAGGAATTCAGTGATCATATATTCAAGAAAAATGCTGACTTTTGGTAAGAACAGCAAGCTTTGTGGCAAATTTAACTTATCCTACTCCATCTCCCACTCCTCAGCTTTCTAACAGCCTGAAAACCAAAGAGTAAATCCCACTGAAAACCAGTATTGCAGCCACTGGAGGGGAGAGAATAGGGTGGAACCTCTTCAAAGGCCTATTCCCATAGAATTGTCATTATTCTTGTCTGGTGGTTCCCTGGAAGACTCCATTCACAAGGCTGTTTTTTATTTGACCTGACTGAGAGCTTACCAGTGCAAACCTTTTTCCTGGATGTGTTTGTCAAAAGTAGTAAGAAGCAACTGCTTAACACCATGGCTGCCTGAGGTTGTGAACGACAGCTGGGACAAACAACAGGTTAACCAGAAAGCTTAAAAGGAAAAGCTGGGGAGTAAGACATTCATGGGGAATTAGAAAAGCTCCCACACATTTCTGGAAATCTAGAAGGCCATGACCAGGGCTGTGTGCATGCCCAAGAAAGCCCTGAAAAGACTCTAAGCTTTCACTTCTGTCTGACCATGAAATTGTACATCCAGGAAGCGGCTAAGGTAATGTTGTTAACTGTGTAGCTGAGGGTTGATGGCTTGCTGCAATATGTATACAAAGCCTCTAAATAAAGACTGGGGAACTTTTTTTTATTTTTTAGACAGAGCCCTGCTCTGTCACCCAGGCTGGAGTGAAGTGGCACAATCTTGGCTCACTGCAACCTCCACCTCCTGGGTTCAAGTAAGTCTCCTGCCTCAGCCTCTTGAATAGCTGAAGCTACAGGCGCACACCATCATGTTGGCTAATTTTTGCGTTTTTAGTACAGATGGGTTTTGGCCATGTTGGCCAGGCTGGTCTCGAACTCCTGACCTCAAGTCATCTACCCACCTCAGCCCCTCAAAGTGCTGGGATTACAGGCATGAGCCACCACGCCCAGCCAGACAGGAGAACTTAATGATTGCAGACATTTAAGGAAGTCTCTGCACAATTATGAGCTGACCATTAAACTAACCAAGCAGAGATCTTTGTGGCCACACACAATTTAAAAATACAGACTTAAAAGAATTCAGAAATCACAAAACAAACCAATGACAACAAGTAACAAGAATAAACTCTGGGAGAGCAGGAAAACTCTTGCCAATTTCCTTAGCAGCACAGACTGAAATAAACATAATAAAAAACGCTACAGGAGCAGAGGAAAGGTCCTCACTTTGCCTTGGTTTCAGGACTGCCTATATAATTTTCTTGGAAGAATCTGAGCTTTCAGTGTGAGAGTGCTGTGCCTTACTATCAATGTCTGCCATGAGAAAGGGAGAATGTTGAGATGTGTGGCACACATTTGCTATTCCAACTTGCAATAACTCCTAAAGGCCCTTTGGGGACAATGAGTATATGCCGAACTGTGGGAGTTTTAGCCTCATTTATAGTTAGGCAGTCAGTCAGTAAAATAAATGTTAGAAAAAAACAAAAATCACACAAGTTTCACTTGGTGGTGGAATTCTAGAGGTGAACAAATTAGAAGACTAAGAAAAGGAGGCCAAAGTTTAGGTAATATTCAGAATTATAAATAAACATTTAAATCGTCATTTAAAAATGTTACAGTGAATTGTCTTTTTAAAAATACTGCCAACTCCAAAACCCGTAATTTATCGATCCAAAGAAGAAGTCTATGATACTACAGTGGTAGATTTTACTTTCTACAAACCAATCTCATAATAACAAATTTCATTGCAATGACTTTTTGTAAAAGACCTATCCAGTACGCCACATTTTACATTTAATAAAAGCACATGTAAATTAAATGATTTTAACTAAGGAAATTTGGGTAGAAATTTTTCATTGTTAAAATAATGCTTCAGTCATTACAGAGCCTCCTCCTTAAAATTGGGTTATGTTCTGATAAACTAGTTGTAAGTTGAAAATATTGTTAGGTCAAAAACGTATTTAATACATGAACACCTAATCTACCAAACATAACTTGGTGCAGTTTACCTTAAACGTGCTAAGAACACTTACACTGGCTTACATTTGGGCAAAATCATCTAACACAAAGCCTATTAATCTCATTAATGTATTGATGTATTAATCATCTCATTAATGTATTAATGTTCTATAATACTTAATGATTATCGCTTTTGCACTGTTGTAAAGTCAAAAAATCCTAAATCAGGACTGCCTATATTTCCACGGGAATGGGAAATAAACAGCATGAATGGATTCAGACTGTAAAATCACTCAGTCACAAGCAAAGATAACGAAAAATCTTTACAGCCCTGGTAAAATCCACATTCATGTAAAATTTCAATGACTGAATACTTTTTCTTTCACTTTGTCACGATTTATCTTGTAACTTGATAAAAGAAAAATAAAACAAATCTCATTAATTATCCTACTGATATGTTAGATGGCTTTACCTTAAATATACCTTAAAATACCTTGAAAAATTCTGATTTAGAGATCATGATAGTATGTTCATTACCATCACATTGGAGAACTTTGGTGATTATAAGTAAGTTACAGAATATCTGAAATCTGAAGACAGAAAGTTATGAACAAACCTGCATCTCTCCTTTCTCATCAGGTTTAGCTGGTTTTGCAGCTTCTGTAGCTGAATTTTTCAAGCTCTCTTTGCTACAGCGAAGAAGTACTTCTACTACATACAAAGGATCCAGTTCACCAGAGTTAGGCTAAAAAACAAAACAGAAGATGTTCATTCATTCTTAAGAAACTGGCCCACAAATAGTTCCATCTGTACAGGAACTATTTTCTCAGCATTTAGCATTATGACTGACACAAACTGTGTAATACATATTTATTTTATGAAACGAAAACTGTCTCTCTGGATTCAACATGTTCCACTGGATGAGAAAACACAGAAATAACTTTGTATTTATAAATTTTCTATTTATAAATTCTAATTTAATAGTACAAGCACTGTCAAGTGTGTCACAGAATGTTTCTAATAATGTTAAGAAACTAAAATTTTCAGTGTCAGAAAATTAATTTGTATCTTCAAATCACTCTAAATAACATAAAAGATAGATTGAGAAGAGATTATTTTATTGCTTATTATGCTAGCATTTCTATAATGTGGTTCCAATTTTGATTGTCTTTTAGTCTTTAATATTCTGTAATAAAGCTATAATTCTGAAGATCTAACAACTACTAAGATCTCACCACTACTTCTGCACTATGATAATGTATGTTTGAGTAGTATCTTTCAAGCAATAACAGAAGATATTTTTTCAGTACAGAATTCTTTTTAAAAATATTTAAATAATCTATTTTGCATAAAATACATAAAAGGAAAGTTATATGGCAATGACTTGACTATGTGGCCTCCACCCAGGACAGTTCCTACTAAAAAAATGAAAATCTGTCAATAGATGACAATGAATCCATTTCTACAATCTATTTCTGCAATAAACTACCAATAGTTTAACAAGAAAACGTATTTTCAAAGAAAAAAGAAATCACAATTATTTTAAATCAAGTTCAAATTTCCTCAAAGTATACGCTCTATTATTACAATATGAAAGAAAAACTTTTTCTCAGCATACATTAGTTCAAAATGTGGTTAAAGGAAGTTGCAAAACATTCCTTAGTTTAAACACAAAGCACAGATGAAGATAGTATTTTGATTAGATTATTTTTATCTGCAAAGATTGTGTTCAGTCATTATGAAATGAGTTTTACAAACAATGAGCTAAACAAATAGCTATGATCAACTATCAAGTCTTCCTAAGGAGCCAATGATTATAAGAAGACTCAATGATTATCATATTAGCTTTACAGAGGAGGAAAAAAACCCTCTGAATAAGATGCATAACACAATTTGATAGATGAATTAGCTCCAAAGTGCTAGGAAGATGTGAGTATCTGAAAAAAAAAAACCCCACAGGCATATGAGCAATCTTTAATGTTTCTAGATAACTCTGTTGTTGGATTTGGTCCCAATTTTGTAGATTTCATTAATAAATTTAATACTCTCTGTAAGATACAACAATCACAGAAGTGACTATTTTAACTCAAGTATATCATACATAATCATCTATTTATGCAGAGCTACTAAAACCAACTTATAGCATTATGGAAATATTCTCAAGTGTTACTATGGAAACACAATAGGAAACCATCTACACTGTAACATTAAATGAAAATTTGATGTTAAAAGTATTTCCTAAGATTATTAATTTTTTCTCAGCTAACTTGCTTCAGTTTTGCACTCTGTAAAGACGGATCAAGTCTTCTATTATCTTAATTTAGATTTTTGTTTATAAGTCCTAATTTTTACTTCTTAACAGTATAACTGAACTTGTTTTTCCCAGCTTTTCTTTATTCCTTTTAAAGTGTGGCTAATTTCTGGCTATAAACTGAAATTACCTAATTAAAACACAATTTGGTAATCCCAAGCTTGTAGAACGCAAAGAAACAAGCAATTTAAAATAACAATGACAAGTACAATTACATTTTTATTTATTTAAAATGCTTCTAAGTTTTCTTTGTTGGTTTGTATACACCCTCTGCCTCTGGCAAGCTCTACTGGCCACAAAAATCTTTGGATTTGTATTCTGACTTAGATCCCAAAATTAATAAAAATGTACTTCACATTTTTAGTGAACAAATTCAAGTAGTGAAATGGAAAAATTAGTTTCACCACCAATAGAAACAGAAAAAAATGAATGTGTTCCTCTCTAATCCTCATTTTATCTTTGCCTAAAAGAACTCTCATCGACTGATTCTACCTTTATAGTTAGACAGTCACATGAATGAATTTAGGATCAAAAGAGGCAAGTGATTTTTAAAAAATATGTCTTCTGTGTGTGTATGCATACTTGTAATTATGTTAGCTATAATTTTTCTCTCCTGAACCTCAGACTACCAGAGCATGACAGTGTGATCCACAAGCCTGCTCCCCAGCAACTGGAAAAAATTATGAAAAACCAATCATTTAAAGTTTCTGGAAACATCATAAGGGAATATATCAAGTGAAGAAAGATCTAGTCCAAAAAAACCTCTAAAATTCATTAAAGTCTTTGATATCTGAACAAAGACCGCTCCCTCCCTCACTCTTCCCACTTCACTGAAACAGAAACTCCAGACTAGTGAAGCCAAAAATACAGAAGGGCTCAGTATCCCTGCAGCTCTTAGTTGAAGAGGGCTAACTTTTAGGAGGGGCAGGATGTGAACATTTCTCATCCTCCTCCCACCTACCTGTTGCTGCTGCTAAGTCCTCTGCAAGTAAGGCTGAAAGGTACAGGCTCCCCTACATTCATCTAGCCTCTACTGGTTGGCCAGAGGCTCTATCTTGGTGTGGTGCTGCTGAGAAAAAGGGCCCCAACAGCCCTTCCCCTGGTTCATAAGGCAATGGGTCCATGTTGGAAGAGGCAAGATGAAAATACCTGAGGCTTCCACCCCAACCCTCCGCCTATCCCCCAGCTTTTAAAGCGGGGATGTTACTCAGAGAAAAGTGTGCATTGTCCCTACCCCCAATTTTAGAATTTTGACTCAGAGATTTTGCCTGGGTGAAGAAATAGGCCTTAAAACAGACAACTCTTAATATCTTCCCAAAGGACCAGATTTTATTTGTAACAGAGCCTGAGGAAATTCAAGACTAAGATTAACTTTCAGAAACAGCAGAGGCTGTGGTGAAATACAATTGGTAGATCTGTATTCCTTGGAGATATAGGCTAAATTGTACAGCAGAGAGTTTGCAGAAGAGAACCTGGTTTTAAAAATGATAGTGGGAGGAGTCCTCCTGCTAATAGAGCTTAACTGTTGGGTATGCCCAGAGAAAGGTAAAGTCATAGAGACCCCTGTCCAAACCATTGTCATCTCAGGGTGACTGTGGGCATAACCAGGGCTGTGACCCCCAACTCTACCCCAGAAACAAACTAAAAGGCTAAACACTATAGGGGGTAAGACGTAGAGACTTCTATCAAATAATCCAGCCCAACACTAAATAAATAAACAAGGAAATAACAACAGTGGCCTGCAAGAGGTGGAGGCAGGGAAGGCAATACCTAGAGTTACTACAATATATTATCAAAAAAGAGACATGCAAAGAAACAGGAAAGTTATGACCCATAAAACAGGGAAAAAAGTAGGCAACAGAATCTGCTTATAATAGTGATCAGATGTTAGGGTAAACAGACTTAAAAGTTGCCACTATAAATATATTCAAAGAATCAAGGGAAATCACAATCAATGAAGTAAAAGATACAATAACAATGTTGTATCAAATAGAACATATCGATGACGAAATAGAAAATATAAAAAGAAACCAAAAGCAAATTTTAGAGTTTAAAAGTCTATTTACTGAAGTGAGGAAAATTACTAGAGGGGCCCAACAGTAGATCTGAACTGGCAGATAATATCACCAGTGAATTTGAAGATAGACTATTGATGGAGATTATGCAATCCAAAGCACAGAGCAAGAACAAACAAATAAAAATGAACCAAGCCTCAGAGGAATATAGGACACCATTAAGTGCAACATACCCATAATGGAAGTTCCAGAGGAGAGGTTTAGAGAAAGGAGCAGAAAAATATTCAAAGAAATAACGGCCTGGGCACAGTGGTTCACACCTGTAATCCCAGCACTTTGAGAGACCAAGGTGGGAGGATTGCTTGAGCCTAGGAGTTTGAAATCAGCCTGGGCAATATAATGAGACCTGGTCTCTACAAAAACTGTTTAAAGTTAGCCAGGCATGGTGCTGCACACCTGTAGTCCCAGCTACTCAGGAGGCTGAGGTGGGAGAATTGCTTGAGCCCAGGAGTTTGAGGCTGCAGGGAGCCATGACTGAACCACTGCACTCTAACCTGGGTGACAGAGTGAGACCCTGTCTCTAAAAATGACAAAACAAAACCAGAAATAGTGGCTGAAAACTTCTCAAAATTTACTGGAAAAAAAAAAAGAATTCATCTATATAGCCAGAAAATTCAATAAAGTTCAAGTAGGATAAAGGCAAAGAAGTTCAGTCACTTTCTATGCAGATACATTTATAATAAAAATGCGGAAAGCCAAACCAAAAAGAGAAAATCTTGAAAGCAGCAAGAGAAAAATAGATTAATCTCTTACAAGGGAACTTCAACAAGACTAACAGCGAAAGTTTCTCAGCAGAAACAATGGAGGCCAGAAAGCAATGAGTTGACATATTCAAAGAAAAAACAACTGTTAACCAAGAATCCTATATCCAGCAAAGTTACCTTTCAAAAATGAAGGCAAAATAAAGACATTCTCAGATAGACTAAAAACTGAGAAAATCTGTTTCTAGTAGACCCACCTTATAAGAAATACAAAAAGAAGTTCTACAGGCTAACATCAAGTAATACTAGACATTTATTTGAAACTACGTAACAAAATAACACTGGTAAAGGTAATTATATAATTATAAAAGATAGAAATAAAAATATTTTTCTCTTCAATGATTTAAAAAGCAGTTGTATAAAACAATATGTCTACATTGTATTATTGAGCCTGTAACATATCAAAATGTAGTATCTTGGCAGTAACAGCATAATGGAGGTAGGTGGGAGCAAAACTGTATAAGACTAAGGCAGTAACTCCAGAGAGTAACTTGAATTCACAGGAACAAATAAAACCAAAAATGATAAATAAGAAGGTTAATATAACAAAAGCGATATATACACACGTGCTTTCCTTTCTTCTATAAGCTTTAAAAGTAATAAAAAGTGGCCGAGCATGGTGGCTCACACCTATAATCCCAGCACTTTGGGAGGCTGAGGTAGCCGGATCACCTGAGGTTAGGAGTTTGAGATCAGTCTGGCCAACACGGTGAAACACCATCTCTACTAAAAAAACAAAAAATTAGCTGGGTGTGGTGGTGTGAGTCTGTAATCTCAGGTACTTGGAAGGCTGAGGTAGGAGAATCACCTGAACCTGGGAGGCGGAGGTTTCCCTGAGCTGAGACTGTGCCACTGCACACCAGCCTGCCTGGGCAACATAGTAGACTTCATTAAAAAAAAAAAAAAAAAATAAAATAAATAAATAAATAAATAAATAAATAAATAATTTTTTAAAAGTACATAAAGTATTAACCATAATAATATATTGCTGGATTTGTAACATTTATAGATGTAATATGTATAACCATGAAAAGAGAGAAAAAGGAATAGAGCTATACAGAAATAACACCTCTATATCACACTGGAATTAAGTCAGTGTAAATCTAAAGCTTATTCTAATAATATGTATATGGAAAGCCCCAGCAAACACTAAGAAAATCTCTCTGTTGCTATATACATATACATATATACACATGTACACACATATACATACATGTATATGTATATGAAATCTTTAAAAAATTAAAATGCCACATTAGAAAAAATTCACATGATGCAAAAGAAAGCAGTGAAAGAAGAGAAAACAAAGACACAAGACACAGAAAACAAAAATTAAAATGGCAGCTGCTAAACCAACTACATCTGTAATGAAACTCAATGTGAACAGATTAAGCAATCCATAAAAGGAATAGAATTTCAGATTGGATTAAAAAAAAAAACAAAATCCAACTGCTGTGTATGCTGTGTACAGGACACACACTTTAAACTTACTGATATAAACAAGACTGAAAATTTAAAAATGGGAAAAAATATTATGCAAAGAAAAATCAAAAGAAAGCTCAAATAGCTATGCTGATACAAAACAAAATACATTTTAACACAGCTTGAAAACACATGAAGCAAAAACTGACAGAAATGAAGGGAAAAATAGACAATACAACAATAATAGTTACAAGACTTCAATACTCCACTTTCAAGAATAGATAATAATAGACCAACCAGACAGAACTGTCTGCAAAGAAAGAAGTTGAAGACCTGAACAACACTCTAAAAGAAGTTCTAAACCAACTACACCTAAAGGACATCTATAAAACATCTCCCACCTTAAAGCAGCAGAATATACATTCCTCTCAACTGCACATAGAACATTCTGCAGGACAGACCATGTCAGGCCATTAAACAAGCTTAGAACAATTCAAAACTACTGAAAGAATTCCAAGTACACTCTTGACAAAAACAAAATTAGAAATAATAAAGACAAAAATTTGGAAAATTAACAAATATGTGAACATTAACACTCTCCTAAATAACCAATGGGTTAAAGAAGAAATCAAAAGGGAAATTAGAAAATACTTTGAGATTAATGAAAATGATAAAATATACTAAAATTTATGGAATACAGCTAAAGCACCTGTAGAGGGAAATTTATAATTGTAAAAGCTCTATTTAAAAAGAAGAGGTATCTCAAGTTAATAACCTAATCTTCTACCTTAACACATTGAAAAAAGAACAGCAAACTAAACCTATAGTCAGAAGAAAGGAAATTAAAAAGATGGGGCATAACCTAATGAAACAGAGACAGAAAAACAGAGGGAAAAAAATCAATAAAAACAAAAGCTCACTGAGAAGATTAACAAAATTGACAAACTTTACCCAGATGAAAGATTTAAACGACTAGGTCAGATATGAACGAGACACTACTAATGACCATACAAAAATAAAAAGGATTAAAAAACAATACTACGAATAACTGTATATCAATAAATCACAGAAAATTTGAAGAACATGCCATACCAAGTAGAGATGGACTTAGTAATCTCTAAGTAAACTACCCATAAAGAAGAGCACAAGCCAAAGCGGCCTCATTGCCAAGTTCTACCAAATATTTTAAAAGTTTTGAATGTCATGAAGATATTGGGGAAAAAAAATTTAATACCAGTTCTTCAAAAACTCTTCCAAAAAATGAAAGAAAAGGGGAACACTTCCTAACTCATCCTATGAGGCCTGCATTACCCTAATACCAAACCCAAACAAAGATGTCACCAAGAAAACAACAAACCAACATTTCCTATGAATAGTGGCATAAAAAATCCTCAAAAACATACTATCAACTGAATCCCGATACATAAAGAGAATAATGTATCATGACAAACTGGGATTTATCTCAGAAATCCAGTCATATTAACATCTGAAAACCAGTTAATGTAATATATCATATCAAAATACAAAATAGAATAAAGAGCAAGAATCACATGATCATCTCAATGGGCACGTAAGAAATATTTGACAAAATATTTATCTTTCATGAGAAAAACACTCAACACACCGGGAACAGAGGAAATTTTCTCTACTTCTGGGGGATATGGAAGGATAGGTGAATGACATAGGTTTCTTTTTGAGATGATGAAAATGTTCTAGAATTGACTGTGGTGACTGATGGTTGCACATATCTGCGAATATACTAAATGTCACTGAGTCATATACCCTAACCGGGAAAATTGGACAGTGTGTGCATATCATCTTCATAGAACTGTTTAAAAAACAAAAAATGTAAAACCTAGCATGAAAGGAATCTATAGCACTTCAGTACAGGTTAAAATATTCTGCCCTAGCAAAATTCTCTTATAGACAAGTTATAGAATGAGTAAACTGACAAAGGCATGCTAGCTGTTCCATCTTGGGTTACATAAATGTCCATGAAACCACTGTATTTAGCATTCAATGTCTCACTTCAACTCCACATAAAAAGAGAATTTAGTAGCTGTCAGAGAGGCTTAAATAAAGACTACTCTGTCCAGTTAACCTCACCTCCTGCAAGGAAGATCATAGCTACATGAAAATAATGCATGTGTCTCTCTGAGTGTGTGTGTGTGTGTCAGGGGGATTTGGGGAGTGGAAGGAAAGCACTACCACCATTTAACAGTTTTCTCATGGTTGAGGTGATACACAGAAAACATAAAGGACTGGCTGGGCACAATGGCTCACACTTATAATCCCAGCACTTTGGGAGGCCGAGACGGGTGGATCACCTGAGGTTAGGAGTTCAAGACTAGCTTGACCAACATGGCGAAACCCCATCTCTACTAAAAATACAAAAATTAGCCGGGTGTATTCCAACAATTAATTCCTCATGGCAGAATTTATTACTGCTTCTCTTCAGGTAATATTATTTCTTCTTAGACCGATTTCATAAGCCTGAAAAAACATTTCACTAAAAACTGATATACAATTCTAGTTTAAAGACAACAGTTTACCTTAACATTTGACTTTTTTGAGAAATTCACCACTACTCCCCAGCCAAAGTCATCTCCTTCATTCTTTACCTAAAAAGAAAAGCAAGTAAGCAAGATCAAATGTATATATACAAGGCAATTTCAGTCTTTTGTACCCACATTCTAGACTAATAAAGCCTTCTGAATTTTCTGACAAAATATCTTTAGCAAAAGCATTGCTAAATTTAAGAAACAAGATATTAACCCTGCAGGAAAAAAAATCAATGACAAATTTCATTTTAGAAATTGCCCCTAGAACAGCAACAACAGGAATCTCTCAGTTGGCAAATGAATGCTGAAAATGACAGTATGTTTCAAGGATATAAATATTTTATATCTAATGAATTCATCCAGAACTTAAAATTACCTTATTTTTCATATAGTTATATGAATAGTTACATGAATATAGTTATATGAAGTTATAGTTAGCATTTCATAACTAGAAATATTTTATATGTTAATCCCAAAACTATCTACTTCAATTTATAGTCCTCAAAATAAAAACCAGTGGTGATTAAAAGGCCTTTGCATAAGCCCCTAAGTTAGTGCCATGTGAAACAGGTAAAATACTATGATTAATATAGATCAATTATTGTAGCAGGGAGCATTTTATCAGGATAAAAAATAAATTAGAATCTTTAACAAAAATATGTTTAAATATTGAATTATTCAAGTATTTTATGAAGAAACAATGACATACCTTTACCAAACGACCTGGTTGTAGAAAAGGTAAGCAGTATTTTGGTTTGTGAATATATTCTTCAATTTCTTTACCCAATTTGGCAAGCTGCTGTCTAATCTTATAATAGATAACCACACTTTCTTCATTGGGAATTACTATTTTATTATACTGTTCTTCTGAATTCTTTACCTCTGTAAATAGAACACATGTACAAAATTAAAAAATTATATATCTTATTTAAATTATATCCAAGACACAGGATTTTTTCTATTAGGTTGGTGCCAATGTAGTTGCGGTTTTTGTTTACTTTCCACCTTCCTGTAAGTCTCTATGTGTTCAACTATCCAAAAACTCCTCAAACCCTGTCCTCTTGTGCCCTTTATGGAGACTTTATTGGATAGACATGACTGACAACTGCGAAGAAATGTGGCTGGTCACAATCTATTACTAATAGACTGAGTGGGAAAACCCAGCCAGATCTGCCCATTACAAGTGTTTTTTTTTTTTTTTTTTGTGCCTTTCTGTATAGCATTTCTTCCTCCAAGGTAGGAGGCAGGATCTCTTTTGAAATGGATGTCTTGTGACCTAAATTCAGACAAGGTAGGTCAGAGAAATTTTTTAGGTCGGTCTCCAAACAGAAAAGCTGGAGATGATTCCTGCCTTGGGGAGAAAAAGCAGCAGGTGAAAGGAAGGCAGCAGCAGATCAGAGAGAAATTCTATCTTCTGGCACCTGCTTCTGACCCAGCATTATAACAAAAGACTATACAAAGGCTATGGGAGTTATAAATCAGGAACCATGAACAAAAACCAACCAATAAATCATAGGCCACACCCTGGTTTTTTGTTAATAGGGATCTCATATTAACAGGATATATCATTTCAAAGATATTGGCGCATTATTAGACGTGTATTTAGTCATTAATTAGATCAGTCTACCATTAAATGGTATGAATATGTCTCTTAGGCTGAGGCCATGCAGGTTTGTAGGCTTTTATTTGATCTTGTCTGGTTTTAAAAGTAGGAGACATCTTGGCAAATACATAGTTTTATATTTTTAGGCCTTTGGTATAATTGAACTAGGATATAATTTTTTTGTTTTGAGCTTCTTTAGAGGTATTAATATTGGATTTTTAAAATGTGTAATTCCATTTTTAAAATCAATAGCCTTTTTTTTCTTTTTTTTTAGAGATGGAGTCTCCCTCTGTTGCCCAGATTAGAGTGCAGTGGTGCAATCTCGGCTCACGGCAAGCTCCGCCTCCTGGGTTCATGCTATTCTCCTGCCTCAGCCTCCCGAGTAGCTGGGACTACAGGCGCCCACTACCATGCCCAACTAATTTTTGTATTTTTAGTAGAGACGGGGTTTCACCGCGTTAGCCAGGATGGTCTTGATCTCCTGACCTCGTGATCTGCCCACCCTGGCCTCCCAAAGTGCTGGGATTACACATGTGAGCCACCGAGCCTGGCCTTTCCTTTGTGTTTTTTTTGAGATAGTCTTGGCTCACTGCAACCTCTGCCTCACAGGTTTAAGTGATTCTCCTGCCTCAGCCTCCTGAGTAGCTGGGATTATCGGCATGCGCCACTATGCCCAGCTAATTCCTGTATTTTTAGTAGAGACGGGGGTTTCACCATGTTGGCCAGGTTGGTCTTGAACTCCTGACCTCAAGTGATCCACCTGCCTTGGCCTCCCAAAGTGCTAGAATTACAGGTGCGAGTCACCACACCTGACCTATAAAATCTATAGTTTTTAAATACCCTTCCTTCTTTTTTTTTAAATCTATGGAAGGGACATTAGAATTGACCACAATGATGGTCTAAATTTTAGGCAGCAAGAGTAGCCTAGCACATATCTCCTCCACATTGTATCTCTGTTTAGATGTGATAAGGTTATACAGGTATAGAACTAGTGCCATTTTTATAATTAGGCAAATAGTAGTATTGATTTTCAGTCTATTTTGTCAGATGGGATGAAGGTACAATTCATCCGATATGGCTCTTAGGAATTTTGATAAAAGGGTTAAATATATAGTTGCAGTTTTCTGTTTAGGAATTATCTTTTTAGCATTTGTAGTTGTAGCCCTGGTGTTAGGACCATTCTATCAGGTAAAGAAAGAAAAAAAGTTGTTCTTTTGAGGTAATGTGTTTTAAGAAACACAAGTGTTTTTCCGGCTAGGCACAGTGGCTCACACCCATAAACCCAACACTCTTGGGAGGCCGAGGCAGGAGGAGGATAGCTTGAGCTCAGGAGGTCAAGACCAGCCTGGGAGAGACAGTGAGATTCCATCTCTACAAAAATAAAACATTAGGTTGGTGTGATGGTACACACCTGTAGTCCTAGCTACTTGGGAGGCTGACGTTGGAGGATTCCTTGAGCCCAGGAGGTTGAGGCTACAGTGAGCTATGATTGTGCCAATGCACTCCAGTCTAGGCAACAGAGACCCTGCCTCCAAAAAATAAGTGTTTTAAATATATTTTTTATATTTTTTTAAATGTTTCTTGAGACAGTCTTGCTCCATTGCCCAGGTTAGAGTTCAGTGGCACAATCTCGGCTCACTGCAACCTCTGTCTCCTGGGTTCATGCTATTCCCTACCTCAGCCTTCTGAGTAACTGGAATTACAGGTGTGCGCCACCACATACAGCTAATTTTTTGTATTTTTAGTAGAGACGGGGTTTTGCCATGTTGGCCAGGCTGGTCTTGAACTTCTGGCCTCAAGTGATCCACTCGCCTTGGTCTCCCAAAGTGCTGGGATTACAGGCATAAGCCACCATGCCCGGCATTTTTTGTATTTTTTATGTCACATAACAGTAACTAACGCAGAAGAAGCCTTCTGTGACTCAATGTGTGAGGGTTTTTCTTCCCCACACACCAAGCAGTGGATGTCAGCTGGGTGTCCTCTAATTTAATTTTGACATTATCCACCTGGAGATAGCATCAGGTCTCACAGGTTGAGAGTTCAGTCCCCAAGACTGCCCCCACCCCTACCCCAACTAGTCACAAGTTAAGGCCTCCAAAATTTTAGACACTAGTCACAAGTTTAGACACCAGTCACCAGTTAGGCCTCCAAAAATTTTAACAAATTGAAATTTTTACAACTTCCTATTTAGGTCTGATTTGTGTGTGTGTGTGTGTGTGTGAGTAGCTCACGAAACTAAAAAAAAAACAAACAAACAAACAAACCACATTATCAGTTTATTACAAAAAATATTTTTAAAAATAGATAAAAAAATATAAGACAAAGCCTAAAAAGGTCCCAAACAACAAGAGCTTTTGTCCCCACAGAGATGGAGTACACCATCTTCCTCAACAAATAAATTTTTGTTTCCTTCCTATAAGTCTCTTCATATTTAGCTATCCAAAAGTTCCCCAAATCCTGTCCTCCTGGACCTTTTATAGCGACTTTTAATTAGATGGATATAATTCACAACTATATATAAACAAAAAATACATAATCTAATATTAAGAGAGTAAAAAAACCCAAGAAAGCCCATTTATTTAAAATTTTTGAATCTCTATAACATTTCTTCCTCCAAGACATAAGACAGAACCTTCTTTAAAATGGTGGTCTTATGAACTATAAGACAAAATAAGTCAAAAAAATTTATTATGAACAGATCTAAGACAAAAAGGCCAAAAAAAAAAAAAAAAAAAAAGAAAGAAAAGAAAAAGAAACAACTCTGCCTTAAAATAAATAAGTAAATAACAAAACTAGGTTTAAAATAATCTAATTTTTAAGGCCTATTGTGCCCTAACATTTTAACAAGACTATAAATAACAAAGGGTATAAAAATTATAAGCCAAAAACCATAGACAAATACACCACACACACACCCCCACCCACAGTTTTAAATTCTGATAAAATCCAATTTATTTTTTTCTTCTGTTGTTCATGCTTTTGGTGTCACAGCTAAGAAATCACTGCCAAATCCAAAATTACGTAAATTCACACCTATGTTTTTTCCTAAAAGTTTTAAATTTTTAGCTCTTATATTGACAGCTTTATCTATTTTGAGTTACTTTCTGTATATGGCGTGAGGTAAGGGTGCAACTTTATTATGCATGTTGCAATTCTGTTGTTTCAGCACTACTTGTTGAAAAATCAACTGACAACAGATGTATGGGTTTACTTCTGGACTCACAATTCTACTCCATTGATCTGTATCAAACTCTATGTAACCTGTGTGCTTCAGTTTCTTAATCTGCAAAATGAGGATAACCATAGTGCACATAACTCCACAAAGCTTTCCCAGGGACTGACAAAAGACAAAGAATATACTTAGCTAACAGTATTGCTCATGGTAAACAGAAAGGATATTGCTCCTGTATTATTATGTTTATTATTATCATCAACCTTTTCACAGACTGTTCCTAGAGCTCTAAGTTCTAGTCTTTTGTACTACCTTGGGCACACTGCATCATCCTGGTTCTTTTTAAATGAACTGCATCACTGCTTACAGGAGCTGTACTTCAGTCATTAAAGACTAGAATACCATCCGAAACAACATGCATTATGGCAGTAAACATTATCAGGAAAAGAAAATTAAACCCTATAAAAGAATATTTGACAGACTAAAGTCATTAAGAGTTATAAGAAAACGAAGACTGCACACTGAAATGATGATCCTGCTGCCCCGCCCAGAGTTACATGTAACATTATATTTGTAGGAATCAGGTGAGCACTAAAGGCAGCACAGACAGGAGGAATTTAAGAAAATGATATAAGGAAATTTCTATGGGGTTTTAACAGGGAAGCATCCAGAAAGATTTTTTTTATATCACTCCAAATCACTTCAGTGCTCAGACTATTTAACTAGAGTCAAAAGTTTGAAAGATATTTTAAGAAGTCACATTTATTCTGTATCCAGGACTCTTTACAGCCAATTACCACTCCAGAAAATTATTAACTTTAGGTACAGTCTTTTTTCGCCAAATTAAACAAACAAAAATCAGTTTCTCTAATCTTTTCTCGTGTTAAAAAAAAACTGGTTTTGTGTCTTTCAAAATTGATAATATACATGTAACAAATTAGAGTAGAAAAACAAAGACATAAATTAATGAGGCAACTTGCTTGTGAGACTGCCACTATGAAGCAAATTAACTTAAGGATAGTATCTCTTCCACCCCAATCAGACAGTTGAGGAACTTTAGTATAAGAAGCTGGTTTAACTACAGTGCAAATGAGAAGACCCCATGGGTCATCGCCATAGGAAAGCCTCAGAATTTCAGAAGATAGCATGTAAAACATGCCCATAAACTCTTAAGACAGCTTGTAACCAATTTCTTCCTTTAGAGGAAGATGAGAGATGGTGGTTGCAAAGACATATTTATAGCATACAATATAGTGTATAATAGTGTGTACAACAGATAAGCCTGGGAGCGACTGGGAAATGAACTGCCATGCTCAGAACTAAGCAAATTTTACAAGTAAAAGCATAGATTGCTTTACTGCTCTATGGCAATACTATCAGTTTTTGCAACAAGCACTTACTGAGCATTTAACATAGATTATCTCATTTAGTTCTTATAACTTGGATAAACTGGATATTATCCCAACTTCATACACAAACTAAGGCCCAGGTAGCCTTGATTCAAACCCTCATCTAACTGCACAGCTCTTTCTATTACCACTGGCATTATTAATGAAACTAAATAAAAAGACTAAGATTAAGTATGCATTTTTCTTTTCAGTAAGGGTAGAGTACAATCCAAGGACCTCTACTCTTATGGCTCACTGAAAAATGTACTGTTGATTAGATAAATCAAAATGAAAAACATCTCACATATGTGAGCCATCTATTTGTTATAATCAATAAAACATTCTACCAATTCTACACTTCCAAAGACAACAGCCCACATTTTAATTTTGGTATATTTAAGGCGGTAAAATAATACCAGTGCCTTGAAAAGGCTCTAGCAGTATCTGCAACAAAAGAAGTATATTCCTGCAAGTAATGAGTGAAAATAGGAATGAACTGCATTCAGGACGTATTCTCTCATACTACATGCTCTGTTTGATCGCAGCACTCAGCTCTGCAAACTGTACTACAGGTGTTTCAATTCCCTTATTTCTCTTTCATCAATCAAGTTCCTACCTCTTCCATTAACAAGTATTTTATATTTTGGACAGTATTTCTACTTACTGGTTTCAGGAGGTTAGAAAAACAGCTTGCCCCTTTAAAACCAGAGGTAGAGAAATGCAGGGCTAATTCAATTCCAAGTAGATACAAGTATCCAGAGGCAAGGCCAGAGAACAAAGATCATGTTACTCACAATCCTCTTAAAAAGTAAGTCAGAACCAAATTGAAAAAACAAAACAAAACACAAAAGCTAGGGACTGAGGAGACAGCGGACATGAGATGGAAATGTCTACCTAAATGGAAGAAACCGAGGCAAAATTAACAGTTTATGTGGGCCAAGGTTGATGACTGCAGCCAGAGATACACTTCTAAGTTCAGGAAGTGCTCTAGAGACAAAGGAGGGGCTCAAGTTTCTGAAGAAAAAGGGATGAATCAGGGACAGGTGCAGTGGCTCATGCCTGTAATCCCAGCACTTTGGGAGGCTGAGGTGGGTGGATCACCTGAGGTTGGGAGTTCGAGACCAGCCTGACCAACATGGAGAAACCCCATCTCTACTAAAAATACAAAATTAGCTGGGCGTGGTGGTGCATCCCTATAATCCCAGCTACTTGGGAGGCTGAGGCAGGAAAACCACTTGAACCCGGGAGACGGAGATTGCGGTGAGCTCATGCCATTGTTGCCATTGCCTGGGCAACAGGAGTGAAACTCCATTTCAAAAAAATAAATAAAAAGAAAAAAGAAAAAGGGATGAATTAGAAGAGGGGCTAGATTACAGAAGGTGTCAGGAATTCATTGGTTAACAGAAATAACACCGGTTAGTGACTGGCTATACAGTGGCTTCAAAAGGTAATTATTTAGTTCCAAGGGTAGGAGACTTGAGACTTGACTTCGGCTATATTTTAAGTGACTTTCTCGGCCTAAAAACTGAAAGCGGCTCCCATTCCCCACGTAAAAGGTTTTCTTTTTAATTTCTCAGTGAAATGGTGGAATGTTTAAGTTCACTGAGTGAGTAGTAGAATCTTGTTCTAAGTCATATTGAACAATCTCTGGGTCCAGCCAGAAGTCAGAAAATAGGCTTTAAAAAAACAGGGTAATACTTGGGAGTTTCCCCTCTGTCCTCCACTGTACCAAGGATGCTTTTAAAAAGTAATTTACTGTTTATCAGAATGTAAAAAGAAAATGAAACAAAACAAAGGTAAGTGCACCAATACACACTTCTGTTTCACTTGGTTATTCAGTCTCCAAACCAGTCTAACTGCTAGCTGTGTGTGTATGTACAATTATCCTACTCATGCATGACTGTGCTAATTGCTTAGGAGGAATACTTTAATTTCCTTTTAAGTACTAAACTAGCTTGTAATCTTACACCTGTTTCAATGACAGCATCTGAAATTTCCATGATATAAGGTAAAATTAATACTGCTAATTTGATTTTAACATCTCCTTAATTCACATTCAAATCCAAAGTGTATTTAAACCTTGTTAATCTTTTTTATTATTAATTTTATTTTTAATAAAATAAAATAAAATTTATTATTAATACAATTTTTGGTGGGATAAGGGGATTTATAGCTCTTTTAAAAATACAGTTCTGAGACTAGAAACATATTTTTCTATCTCTTTGCTAAGACCATAGTTTATCAGCCAAACACGAGGGGTATTATTAATAACTTTTACAAAAAATTAATAAATGTAGTATGATTTGAAATTATACATTTGCCATGTTATAAGGTTTTAAAAAATATATTCAAAAATCTGCTTATGGAAGTTTACTAAAGGTGATTGTTGAGATCATCCAGCTCACATTTTAAGAAATTGTCTGTCATCTTTGATTTTTTTCTTAATCAATTAGAGAGGTTATTACATCTATTTTCATCACTTTATTAATGGTGAAACCCTGTATCTACAGAAAATACAAAAATTAGTCAGGCATGGCGGCACATGCCTATAGTCCAGCTGAGCGGGAAGGATCAACTGAGCCCGGGAAATTGAGGCTGCAGTGAGTTGTGATGGTACCACTGCATTCCAGTCTAGGCGACAGAGCAAGACCCCATCTAAAATAAAGTAAAATAAGAGTGGAATTGTCCTATACACTCATAAGAAAGGAATCTCAAATTTGTCTTGTTAAATAAATCATGATACAGTTATAAAATGGAAATATTATTCAGTCATTAAAAATCATACTTTCTTGAAATTAAAACTTTTTTTTTTTTTTGAGATGGAGTCTCACTCTGTCGCTCAGGCTGAAGTGCAGTGGTACAATCTTGGCTCACTGCAACCTCCATCTCCCGGGTTCAAGCAATTCTTCTGTCTCAGCCTCCCAAGTAGCTGGGATTACAGGTGCCCACCACTACACCCGGCTAATTTTTTTGTATTTTTAGTAGAGAGGGGGTTTCATCATGCTGGCCAGGCTGGCCTCGAACTTCTGACCTCAAGTATCTGCCCGCCCCGGCCTCGCAAAGTGCTAGGATTACAGGTGTGAACTACCACACCTGGCTGAAATTAAAACTTTAAAAGTCAGAATAAATGAGCTACTAAATACAAAGCATTTAATAAAAGGCTAGGCATAAGGTAAATATTTAACAAATGATATTAATTATAAGCATTATCATTACCAGTGTAAGTATCATTATTACAAAAACCTCACATCTAATTTTGCCTTTAAAAAGCATACTTATTCGTAAAACAAAATAGAAAAACTACAAAGTGTTAACAGTGGTTGGGTAGCTATTTCTGTGTGAGATTACAAATGATTTTAACTTTCCACTACCTTTGTCATATTTTCTTTTTCCTTTTTACAATGACTACACACAATATTTTTATAAGATTTACCCAAACCAGTGGTTTATTTTTTTTCATATTCAAGTGAAAACCAGTAGTTTAAATCGTTGCCTTCATTTTAGCTTTTAATCAGCTCTTATGACCATTAGTCACGCTACCCTCTAAGGTAAGAATCAATGTACAACTCCACTTGAATATAATTACCATAGGACATTTACTTTTTGTGCTTTTGCAAGCATTACCTTAATATTAAGAACTGAAAATTCCAAAAAAGCTAAACTCTAATCCAAGTTAAAGCATTGCATTTCCCTAAACATTCACAGGCTTATGCCAGGGCACTCTTTTATAATGAGAAACGATGAAAGAACAAGGCTAATATGCATGTGATTCTCTTTTTTTTTTATTTTCTTTTTGAGTCGGGAGTCTCGCTTTGTTGCCAGGTTGGAGTGCAGTGGCGCAAACTTGGCTCACTGCAACCTCCGCCTCCCATGTTCAAGTGATTCTCCTGCCTCAGCCTCCTGAGCAGCTGGGACTACAGGAGCCCGCCACCAAGCCCGCTAATTTTTTGTATTTTTAGTAGCGACAGGGTTTCACCATGTTGGCCAGGATGGTCTTGATCTCTTGACCTGGTGATCCACCCGCCTTGGCCTCCCAAAGTGCTGGGATTACAGTCGTGAGCCACCGCGCCCAGCTGCATGTGCTTCTTACAGGTCAAGTTTTAAAATACTAGGCTTTGTGTTATTTCATTATTCAGGACCATGAGTTATACGATACATATGCACAAGACAAGAATTATACTAAATTTGAGCCAACTATAGAAAAGTTCCCTGCCAGCGTTTTCTTTCCTTCATTTTGAAATGTTCTATTCAGTTACAATGACCAGACTACAGTTGTGCAGTCCATTACATATGAACCAAAATTTACCTTACAAAAAAAAGCCAAAGCAGCCAATAATGTAGACATTTTGCTAGTCTCCTAGCTACATTAAGCTCTGTTACAATATTTTATACTTACTCTCTACTACTCCTGGAATTGCTCGATAATGCTGAAACTGATAGAAGGATTTTTCCAACATGTACTCAGGATTAATTTCTTCTACACGTAGTAAGTTCAAAACCATGTTGTAGGTCAAATGGAAAGCACTATTTAGAGGATCAGCGGAGCCCTAAGAGAGAAAAAAAATGTCAATTTTGTAGTTTTCCAAATAAATTTACCCAAGTACCTTAAACCTACTATAATACATAATACATCATAGCAGAAGTGTATTAAGAAACTTTTATTTCTCAAACACATACCACACAGAAGTGTACTGGACATGTGTAAACTCTATTGTTTTCTAAAGATAAGGGTAAAAATGGAAAATACTGAGGCTCAGAACTGAATACCCAATTTAGCAATCAAGTTAATAAGCTTATGTCTCTCATCTATAAGTATTCACACAAATCCTTTGTTTTAGCAAAACTAAGAACTCCAAATACATGTTAATTCTTGATTCTAAAGCCTCTCCTGTTTCCTAAAATATCATTCTTTCTTTTTAGCCATGAAAATTAAAATATAACCCCCACTCTGATTCCATTCCTTTGGAGCTTGCCCCACCTACATTCCTCCATAAAGCCTTAAACCACAACCATCTAGTCCAGAATCATCTCAAACATCCCAGAACTAGAATTATCAGAACTTATATTCTAGCACTGGGCCATATATTGCTTCTTGCTTGCTTTGTATGAGTGTAAATATATTCCTTAAGTTTAAAAATGATCACCATTTACTGAGGGCTTAGCATATGCCACTCACTAAATAAATACTAAATCTTCAATTCACAACATTCGTAACAATATTTTGTCTCCATTTTAAACAAGAAACAGAGGCTCAGAGAAATGCAGGGACTTGCCAAGAGTAAAGCAGGAGCTAAAATCTAGGAGTATCTAGGCTTAAAGTCTTCATGGAGGGCAAGTCATATTGGAACTTATTTTATATACCTATCAATCCAACGCATACCTCACATTACTAAAAATATAGGAACCCTTTGAATGTTGATCAAGTACTCTTTTAATGTATTTAATTTGATCAGTTAACTAAAACAATGTATCAAGAGACAGCCTAATAAGAGGATCACCTAAAATTTAACTGAAACAAGAAAGGTAACCAATGATAAAGATATTATGTAAACTTTGAAGGATTCCAGGCAAACTTTGAAGAATTCCTTTTTGCCAATTTGCTTACTAAAAAGATATTGAGAGAGCCAAACATACCACTTTTCTAGAACAGTTTTTGTAATATTTTATAAATACTAATATAATGATCTCTTACATTTTAGAATATATGGTTCATTTAGGCAAGTAGTTCTAAAAATTAACAGGCTAAATATTCTTGCATTATAAACCATAAAGGTGGAAGATGGAGAAATAAATGTGAGCCTTCCCACTTCTTCAAAAAAGGCCTGTACATAGTTATCTTATGTACAGTTACAGAACCAACTTTAATAGAATAGGTATATGCTTTTTACATTTACAAATAATTTAAATAACCAGTAAGGTCAAAATTATTTTTCCTTCAATTCAGGAAAATTTGATTCATTGTTGAAAAGAACACACCACTGACTAGAAATATCATACTATTGAAATGAGCACTTTATGTACTCTAAGTAACTAGTATGTTTATTTAGTAATTTCAGAAAGTATAGAAATGGTTTCATTTTGATAAAACTAATAACATCTACTCAAAATACTGTGATATTTTTACATTCTTTGGAAAATATGGGCACCATATTGGAGCATGTATTTCTTCTAGTTATAGTGGAAAAATATAATACTTAACTGCTAACAAATAAAAGATGCATTCACCAGTCTTTCTGAAAAGCTGTTTAATAACACACTTTCTCATTTACTCAACTTTTCATTTGAACAAACATTATGAAAAATGATTTTTTTGTGACTCTTCTCAAGTAATCAAAAATGTATCAAAAGAACCGCTAACTTGGCTGGGTGTGGTGGCTCATACATGTAATACTAGCACTTTGGGAAGCCAAGGTGGGCGGATCACCTGAGCTCAAGAGTTCAAGACCAGCCTGGCCAACATGGCGAAACCCCATCTCTACTAAAAATACAAAATTAGCCAGGCATGGTGGCACATGCCTGTAATCCCAGCTACTTGGGAGGCTGGGGCAGGAGAATCACTTGAACCCAGGAGGTGGAGGTTGCAGTGATCCAAGATCGCACCACTGTACTACAGTCTGGGTGATAGAGCGAGAAACCATCTCAAAAACAACAACAACAACAACAACAAAAAACCCCAAAAAACAAAAAAACTGCTGCCTTATGTCAAATTCTGTTTAAGCTAATAGCAGATACTTCAACAATAGCAATACTGGAAAAGTTGAACAGGTTTCTCTATTGCTCCTTTAAAAATTAGCCAAGTTAGCCAGCATGATGGTTCATGCCTGTGATCCCAGCACTTTGGGAGGCCAAGATGGGCAGATTGCTTGAGCCTGGGAGTTCAAGGCAAGCCTTAGCAACATGGCGAAACCTTGTCTCTACAAAAAATACCAAAAAAAAAAAATTACCCAGATTTGGTGGTGCATGCCTGTAGTCCCAGTTACTTGGGAGGCTGAGGTGGGAGGGCTGCTTGATCCCTGCAGGTCAAAGCTGTAGTGAGCTGAGATTGCACCACTGCATTCCAGTCTGGGCAACAGAGCAAGGCCCTGTCTCCAAAAAAAAAAAAAAAAAAAAAAAAGCTGGGCATCGTGGCTCACGCCTATAATCCATAATCCTAGCACCTTGGGAGGCTGAGACAGGAGGAAGATCCCTTGAGCCTCAGGAGATCGAGATCAGCCTGGGCAACAAAGGGAGACCCTGTCTCTATTTTTAAAAAGGCTGGGTGCAGTGGCTCACGCCTGTAATCCCAGCACTTTGGGAGGCCGAGGTGGGCGGATCACAAGGTCAGGAGATCGAGACCACGGTGAAACCCCGTCTCTACTAAAAATACAAAAAATTAGCCGGGCGCGGTTGTGGGCGCCTGTAGTCCCAGCTACTCGGGAGGCTGAGGCAGGAGAATGGCGTGAACCCGGGAGGCGGAGCTTGCAGTGAGCCGAGATCGCGCCACTGCACTCCAGCCTGGGCGACAGAGCGAGACTCCGTCTCAAAAAAAAAAAAAAAAAAAAAAAAAAAAAAAATTACTCAAGCCATAAAAATGAAGGAAAAAAATTATTAAAATATTTCAAATTCACAATCATTAAATTATTTACATGCTCAAATATATAAATATGTGTGTGTGTATGAATGTACTGAGAGTTTGAAAGCTCTAGCAGGCAACAAACACATTTTGCCATGGTTCTAACACCAATAGGAAAAATAAATACATATGACAAATAGACTTGAATTATATACTAATGTATAAAGTAAACCTACTATTTCTACATATAAGGTAACTATGAAGAAGTTACGTATTTTAATTTTTGAGAAAATAACTTCAAGTACTCAGTATTTCTATTCAAGTTCTGAAATTACTTAAGAATGATCAATTATTTTTGCCTATAAGAAAACAAAATATACCTGACATGACTATTTTTTAGCCTATCTACTTTAAGTACATCAAAGAACAAACTGCTGTCTCATGTCAAATTGTGTTTAAACTACTAGTTGAAAAATCTATTTGCGAGAGGTACTGAGAAGCAGTACCATATGGTAGTTAGAAGCATAAACTCTGAAATCAGACTGCCAGAGTTCGAAAGCAGGATTTGCCATTTAACAACAATATAGCTCTGGACAAATTTTTAACCTCTGCATGCTGTATTTATAAAACGTAGATAATAACAGTAATTATTATAATTAGTATTTGGAACACACTGAACATTCAATAAGTATTAGTTGTTACATCCCAGCACTTTGGGAGGCCGAGACGGGTGGATCACGAGGTCAGGAGATCGAGACCATCCTGGCTAACACAGTGAAACCCCGTCTCTACTAAAAAATACAAAAAAACTAGCTGGGTGAGGTGGCGGGCGCCTGTAGTCCCAGGTACTCGGGAGGCTGAGGCAGGAGAATGGCCTGAACCCGGGAGGCGGAGCTTGCAGTGAGCTGAGATCCGGCCACTGCACTCCAGCCAGGGGGACAGAGTGAGACTCCGTCTCAAAAAAAAAAAAAAGAAAAAGTATTAGTTGTTACAAATACTGAGTAAGTTAACTATAAATTCCTTAATGATAGTAAAACTACCTAGAAAAAATCCTAGAGGAAATAAGTTGTATGTCAGTCTTGATAAAAGAAATATGCCTGGAAATGCAGATACACAAACAGGTACTACATTCTTTCAATCAAACTAATATTCAAAGTGAAATGTTCTCCTTCATATCCCAAGGATGGCTATGAACCAAAAAGGCAGCTAACAAGTGCTGGCTAGAATGTAAAGAAATGAGAAGCCTCATACAATGCTGGTGGGAATGCAAAATGGTGCAACTACTTAAAACAGTCTGGCAGTTCCTCAAAAGGTTACACATAGAATTACTCTATGACCCAGCAATTCCTTTCCTAGGTGTACAGTCAGGAGAAAACAAAACACATATTCAAGTAAAAACTTGTTTAAAAAAAAAAAAGTTCATAGCAGCATTATTCACAGTAGCCAAAACATGGAAAAAATCCACATGTCCATTCACTGCTGAACAGATCAAGTGTAGCATACATGCTGAACAATGAAATACTATTCAGCAATGAAAAGGAATGAAGTTTTGATAGATGTTACAACATGGATAAAACTTGAAAACATTAGGCTAAGTGAAAAAAAGTCAGATACAAAAGGGTACACATTACATGAGCCTGTTTATATGAAATGTCCACAACAGACAAATCCATAGAGACAGAAAGTAAATTAGTTGTTGTCTAGGGCTTGGGGTAGGGGTGGTCTTCTGAAGAAAGAAGAGTAACTTATAGGTTATAGGGGTTTCTTTCTGGATTGATGAAAATGTTCTAAAATTGATTGTGGTGATGGTGACAAAACTCTATGAATATATTAAAAACCATGGAAATGAGTGACTTGCATGGTATGTGAATTATAGCTCAATAAGTCTATTAGAAAAGTAAATTTAAAAAATGCAATGAAAGGAGATACAACTTTACACATACAAGGTAACAAATCCAGAAACGTCAAGTATATGGAATGAAAACTCCGCACTAAAGGAACCAGATGCTGTCATTAAAATATTACCTCCTATAATCTGGCAACCTGATTCTGTTCTTTCCACACACAGAGTACAAGGAAAGAAAAATAGCATGCGTTATATCCGGCACAATTAGAGAAAAGAATAAAAATTTTCAGTCTTGTTTAACTTTCCTTTCATGGAGCACTAAAGAGGTTTCCAAGTGTTAATCTCTAAAGTTGAAAATAAGACACCATACGATTATTATGAATATGTACAGACAAGCTTTGTCTTTACTTATGTAAAGACATATAAAGATATACACACCTTTATCTATTTTGCTTCAACATACCAAGCTTCATTATGACTATATCTCAAATTCTCCACAAAGTTCCCAAGTCTAAAAAGTTAGACACACAATCTGTTTCATAGATACTGACCTAAGTGGGTCTTAACATGTTTTGAAGTAGCTACTTTTAAGTAGCTAATGAGCTGGCAATTAATTTTGTTTTTAATTAAAGTTTCCTATCTTATTAACATTTTTCTCTATATGGATAAGAAGAAAAAAAGCAACCAGGCCAAACTTCCTTTAGAAGCTCTTCAAAACAAAAATAAAATTCTAGACCATCTGAAGCACAAATACTAAGCAAGCAAAATAAAAGTCTAATCTGCAATAAAGCTTAAAATGTGTTCTTTATGATTGGGATATTTATAATCAATAGGGTAAACTGTAAAGGTAGATTGCTGAATTAACCTATTAAGCTATCTGGGCTTGCAAAGGCAGAGGAAGCTCACTGCCTGCCCCAAACACTTGATTATCAATCATGTGTCCCACTTCCTGTTCTGACAGGTAAAGAACAACTTGTGCAGTGGATCGGTCAAATAAAGAGATTTCTTAAATTTGGAGGAGAAAGTAAACATTTCTGCCCTCTCTGGAGATCTTCACACCCTATCCATTATATGAGTTGCTCTCCACCTATTAGGTGAAGTAGGATACAAGATGTTAGTATTTTGAGTAGTCACACCCTTCTATCTTCCCAAGCCCAGATAGTTTCAGTATATTAACTCATTTTAGTTAGGTATCTGACTGACACAACCAATTCTGAAATGGTTTCTGAAGCATATTTCTGGAATTCTTGGTAAAGGTACAGAATCTTAATGTAGTTACCTTAAGTAATTGTTTTCCAATTGTTGGGCTCATCTTTTCATCTACCATAAGAATTACAATTCCTCTATCATCCATTCCTCTCCTTCCAGCACGACCAGACATCTGAATGTATTCACCAGAAGAAATCTGAATGAACACAGTTAAAATTCAGAGTTTAGGAGAAAAACTGGTGAAAAACGTATTCTTAAAATTTATCTTATTGTAAAACTTGTAACAAGTTATAAACCCTAAGAAAGGAAACATGATTAAAAACATGAAGTTTTAGAAGAGTTAAAGTCAAAGCACAAAAATGCAAAACATGTGAGAATAATGTTTCAAACCCATATCGCACCAACATAACAAAACTAAATTTTAGACTTATTGTCATTTTGGATCTAAAATTTATGCTTTTAATCTAAATTTAAAGCCTAAAATTTAGGCTTTTAAAAATGTTGGCTTTTCACAGTAAGCCAATTACTGTTAATTATGCTTTCAAATATATGACAGCTACTGGGAAATACTGGCTAATTCACTGGCATTTAAAAAATACCTTTGAGCTAGATATTCTGGAAAACGGCAAAATCTAAGAATGCAAACAATGACCCAAACTCAACCAAATATCAGTTCTGATTTGATCATAATTACCTTTCTGAATCTGCAAAATGAGATGACCATAACTCATGTTTTTTGAAAAAACAAATTCTCTCCTATTTTATTGGTATTTATGCCTGGAGTTTGGTAGAGTCCATTTGTCATCAGGAACAACCTGATAGAGGAAGGTCAGTAAGGCTCCTGTATACAGGCTTTCAGAGCACCATTGAACCACTTCAACACTGGGCAAAGTTTTTCTTTAAGTGCATGTGTACTTTTCTCCTGTGGAAAGGGTCCAGATTCTTTTTAAAAAATTGTAACTCAAAGAGTTAAAAACCACTACACATCACAATGCTGATGCCTCAGGATGGTGGTGGCAGTCCCAGCTCAGACATGGTTAGCAGAGCTGCTGAGACACTGAAAGCCCACTGCCTGTATGAGGTATAGCTGGAACACTGCCTACAGAGCAGGTTCCACCAGCCTCACCGGAGAAGATGCCCTTATGTCCATGATGGGCTGAGAGAAAAGCAAGGTCCTTCTCAAGCCATCCAACAATATCCAGCTGGATCTGGTCAAGAAGGTGCAGCTATTCAGTGGCACTCAGAACGGTATGTATAAGCACTTCATCATAGAGGCAGGCAGGTTTCCAGCAGCCAGTCAATAGGCATAGTGCTCCCAATACTGGTCACAAAGAGCCTGCCTTGTGACTACACAGCCAGGATGGCTAAATACAGGGCGAAGTTCGACCCATAAGTGACAGTTAACTTTGACATGAAGACCCCAATTGGCCAAAGGAGATTCTGCCAAGTGGTATGCATGGAGCACTGAGCCACTTGGCAGCATATGCCATCAAGATAATTGAGATCAAGTACCAGGAGGGGTAGAAGGTGTGGGAGCCAGAGCCATATGTGCTGCACCAGGTGCGTCACGCCAACATCATCCAGCCGGTGGAGGTGTTTGGGATGCGGGCGCATGTATACATTTTGATACAACTGGTCCCTGTTAGCAAGGAGCTGTTCAACCACATCATCACCAAGGGTTCCTTCACTGAGCATGACGCCATGTGAATGCTGCAGATGGTGCTAGATGGCATCCAGTATCTGCATGCACTGGGCATCACAAACCAAGACCTCAAGCCTCAGAATCTGCTATACCATCATCCAGGCACTGACTCCAAGATCATCATCACTGACTTCAATCTGGTCAGTGCCCACAAGAACAGTAACAACTACAAGTGCCTCATGAAGATCACCTGTGACACACCAGCATCCCCTGCCCGAGAGGTTCTGGCCTGTATTACACAATTCAGTGCACGTGTGGGTCCCAGGCACCATTGTCTACATCCTGCTGAGTAGCATTATGCCCTTTGGGACAACAATCTTACCTCAGGGGCAAGTATAGTTAATCGAATGAACGCTGGCTACCCAGTATGTCCAACCTGGCTAAGGATTTCACTGACTGCTGATAGTGGACCCTGGAGCTCCTATGACTACACTGTAGGCCCTAAGACACTCGTGGGTGATAAGCATGGCAGCCTCTTCATCCAGGCAGAATCTGCACCGTTCATCTCCTAAAACCTCCTCAAATGTGCCTCCTCACACTGCCAGAGCACCAAATATGCCCGGTCCACATGTTAAAGCCACTTATCAGGCTCCAAGCTGACACACATGCAAGAGCATGAGCTGCAGAAACTCAAACCTGTGTTACTAGCAACAGTACAGTGGCTGATCCACCTGGCTGTGGTACAGACATAGCATGATCTCAGCCTGGCCATTCACTGTTGTGCCATCTAGGCCTGTTACCCTCTCTGGAAACAGGTCTATACAGCAAGCAAAAGGTGAAGAATGTCTGTGCCTTCTCTGTGCCACTTTCTTCTCTGTGCCTTCAGCAGCTCCACTCCTTGCCATGGGCCTGGGCCATGTGTGACAGAGTAGAGGTGGCACAGGGGGCTGTCCATGACTCCCTGAATGAGGTATCTGGCCTGGCAATGACACCCATTTTGGTGGGAAACTGCTCTGGTATGAGTTGGGGGAAGGACGGAACCTGGCCTTCACTGTCTCCCTAACCCTTTGACTCTTCCCCAGAACAGGGGGGCTGCAGTGCTGGCTGAAGAATGTTCTATAGCCTCAGGACTCTTTGGGACAGTTAATTCTAGAATCAACCCCCATTCCTCCACAGAGCCTTCTTCCCTGACTCTACATTCCAACGCATCTTGATCCTTAAGATTATGCTCCAGTGGGAGGCCCAGGTAAACACAAAGCTTATGCTTTGACTGGACTCGTAGCCCCTGGCTAGATCCAAACAGTCCCCTACCTCCCAGTCAAGACCTTTCTTCCTTCATGGTGCCCCTGCAAAGACATCTCCTGACCCCAGGATTCGCCAAGACCTCTGGTGGTAGGGCAACAGCATGGACCTTAACCCTTCTAGATGATGTGGCCATGCTGGTGGCAGGGTTGCCCCAGGCTCCAACCTATCTCTGACTATGAGAGGGTCCCTGGCCCACCAGCCTACCACGCTCAGTGTCTTCTTTGCAGAGCCCACCTTTACCTCCCTTTCCCCTTTGGATGTCCATTCCATTCCCCAGGTACCTCCTTCCCAACAGTGGAGGGGTTAAAGGGAGTCCCACTGCTGCTACCTGGGGAATGGGGCCCTTAGGGGCCAAAGCAGAGGGCGGGGGGTTCACCATTAGGATTCCATTGTCAGCCTGGTTCAATCCTTTGATATGGCCCATAGCCCTTTCCCATCAGGCTCCACTGCTCCCTCTTCTACAGTGGCATGAAGGTGCTATCTGGCATCTGGCATAGTATAGACAGCCTGGGAGTAATCACTGCACATCCATCATACACACCCATTGTGCACACCCGCTGTGCTCCACAAGGAAGCAGGAAGGAAAGAGTTGCTTTGTTAGGGAGGGTCCCAGGCTGCTTAACTCTCTCCTTCTCTTGAGCTTCTACACATCTCTCCCCAAAACTTAACCATATTGTGTGAAATGTCTCTGAACCCTGGGTGGCTGGGCACTGGCCTTCTCAGAGGTTCCCTTGCCCAATCCACCCTGTGCCTGCTTCCTCTAATGGCATTAGCCTTCCAGTCTGGACCCCGATGAGTCTCAGGCTAGAGGCAGCCCCTGTGGGATGTGGGTGGGGACAGCTGACTGCTTTCCCCTAGAAATCATCATCAAATCTGTCATGGTACCTTCCCCCACCACAAACCAGGCTGGAACCCAAATTCCCTCTCTCCACAGCTGCCTTTATTGGGTAGGAAGGGGCTAGGGCCCAACCTTTGCCAGACTGCAGGGTCCCTGCTAGCATAGAGGGTTTGGCTCCCACTCAGCAGCTCCATTCAGCTTTTGCCAGGGGGCAGCCTTGGGCCAGGCCCTCCTGGTCCAAGAAGTCCTGGCCCAGAAATGTCACTGACTCACCATACTTGTATTTCTCTTTTGTATAGCATCCAACATTTTAAAATTCAACACATCATGAAAAACGTTTTGTCTTTATTTACAGTTTTAGTGAGGGTACTTTTCAGCATTTTGATGATTTGTAATTCCTTTCAGAAACTTCTCCAAGCAGAGAGAATCACCAATTCCAAAAATAAAAGGTTAAATAAAGGACTACTTACAATTTTCCCCAAAGCCAGGCTATGGGAATTCAAACGAGAAATCTTTGTTCCATCACTTTCTTTTCACCCCCGCCAATGTTCTACTGTCTGCTTAGCAAATTCTCATCTGCTGTTACTTATTTTAAGGATTGCCTTTCTATGAAGCATTCCCTGACCCCCAGCTGACTTTGTTTCTTATGCTGTATCTCTGTACATACTTCTCACAGTGTTTACAGCATAACATTTTATTGTATATCTGTCAAAAGAAACAAGTCTGTATTGTCTTTTTGTTGTGTCTACTTCAGCATCCCAGTCATCTACCAGAGTTCTAAATTCATATTTTAAGTTTGGTAATTGCTTACTAAATGGGGTACTTGACTTTTAAATCTGAAGGGCAAAATAGATGCAACTACAGCCACTGTAGTGGTGCTTTAAAACCTTAAACCTTAAGAAATGAAAACTCTAGACATATTTAAAATGATTTAAAGCATTCATAAATCACTTGCACACTTAACCTCCTATCATCAAACTCCTTCACTTAAAGGAATCTCTTTTTTTTGGAGGAGAGGTGGGAGTGAAGGAGTCAGGATAAAAATTTAAGGGAACAGAGGTTTGTTCGATTAATTAATTTATTCAGAGTCAGGGTCTCACTGTCCTCAAGGCTGGAGAACAGTGGTGCAATCACAGCTTACTGGAGCCTTGACTTCCTGGGCTCAAGTGATTCTTCCACCTCAGCCTTTCAAGTAGCTGCGACTACAGGTGCACATCACCACTCCCAGATGATTTTTGCATTTTTTGTAGAGATGAGGTCTCGCTATGTTGCCCAGGCTGGTCTCAAACTCCTGGCCTTAAATCATCCTCCCACCTTGGCCTCCCAAAGTGCTGTGATCATAGGCATAAGCCACCACAAATGGCCAAGAGCCAAGGTTTAATCTTGATGAAATTGTATTAGCTCAGATTCAAGTTCTTAAGTAAGTTGGACTTAAAATCTCAAAGACTATGTAAACCAGTTATCTGTAGTACAACAAAGATAAAAATTGTTTTGATGTATGAATTGCTTTACTTACCCACCGGAAATCCTTCCCATCAAATTTGCGGGCATTTGTAAATAAAACAGTTCTAGCTGGCATGTTAATTCCCATAGCAAAAGTCTCCGTGGCAAATAAGGCCTAAGTAAATAAGTAATTCTATAATTAAACATGTATTTTAAGCTGAAAACCTAGTTTTATAATTTTTAAGTGTTAAATAAATGTATTAATTTTTAAAATTAGTTAATGAGACCCTACAAAAATAAAAAACAATATGCTATTCTCAAACCTATTTCGTATTTTATATATAAAATTATTAATTAACATTTAATGTCTCTCATAGCCCAGAAATTTGGTAATTCAGAGAAAACAGACTTTCTTAAATTCTAACAGTGCCAACTAGAGAGAATGCACACTGGTCTTACGAACAAAGCTTTAGGTCATAGAATAGTTTTCTAAACACGAACACATTTCCTGGCCTTTGCAACTGATGACGCAGTGATTTTGAGGACCACTTCAGTATTAGAAGATCTCTCAAGGAAGACTAGAATCAGTGACTCTGTAATACACTTCTAAGACCAACAAAAATAGTGGTTTAGGTACAAAAAGATATACATATAAGTAAAGTCATTGAAGTACTACATTCTCCAGGAAAGAAGTAAAAAAATTTTAGTTCATCATCTCAATAGCATATTACTCATTCATTAAAAAGAATGAAGAAGAATCTGACATATGATGAAATTATATAACAAGGGCAGTATTACTGACTTTTTTTTGTTGTTTACAAAATGACTAATTCATTATCTGTATGTATACTAGTAGGTATTTCTGGTAAGTGATGGGATGATCTTTCATTTTTTTACTTTTCATACAACTGCTCTATTTGAATTTTACAACCAGCAAGTACTGCTTATGTTTTAAAAGATCCTTTAAAAGTGGGGCTCAGCAAAATATATAATCTAGAAGGGATATACCAGGATCTAGGTATAAATATTGGCCAATTCTTGATCTAAATGACTTCAAATATTTTCTTCAAGATAAGTAAATTTATCTTAAATATTCTACTTAGTGCTGAGGTTCTCACAATAAATCTCACATATGATTTTTTAAATGCTAACAATTTTTAAACATAAAATAATGTATGAGGCTGGGCATAGTAGCCTATAATCCCAGCACTTTGGGAGGCTGGGTGGGAGGATCACTTAAGGTCAGGAGTTCAAGACCACCCTGGCCAACATGGTGAAACCCCGTCTCTACAGAAAAGAAAAAAAAAAAAAAAAAAAAAAATTAGGTTGGGCGTGGTGGTATGCTACTGTAGGCCCAGCTACTTGGGAGGCTAAGGCAGAAGGATCACTTGAACCCAGAAGGCAGAGGTGCCACTGCACTCCAACCTGGGTGACAGAGCAAGATTCTGCTTCAAAATTAAAAAAAAAAAAAAAAGTATGACTCATATATAGACTTATGATTACATTATGATGTTGTTTCCCATTTTTAATATCCCATTTCTCGGAATAAATATCAGTATCATTAAAAAAAAAATGAAATCAGATGCTCTCTGGTTTAAATTAGAATATTCAAAAAACTCTCTTTCCTAAGTTTAACCAGCAATTTCCTTGTCTTCTCTAAACTAATCCTTTTATTCTGTATATAGAAAGAAGTTTACAACCCCAGGTTTAGTAATTAAATACACCTTCTGCAACATTCTGTGGTATCCAATAGTGTTACCACTACATTCTTTGTTTTTGTTCTTGTTTTTGAGACAGTTTTGCTCTTGCTGTCCAGGCTGGAGTACAATGGTGTGTCTCCACTCACTGTAACCTCCGCCTCCCGGGTTCAAATGATTCTCCTGCCTCAGCTTCCCTAGTAGCTGGGACTACAGGTGCCCACCACCACGCCTGGCTAATTTTGTATTTTTAGCAGAGACGGGGTTTCTCCACGTTGTCAGGCTGGTCTCAAACTCTCGACCTCAGGTAATCCGCCCACCTTGGCCTCCCAAAGTGCTGGGATTACAGGCGTGAGCCACTATACCCGGCCACCACTACATTCTTTAAGAAAGGAAACAAATGGTTTTTTTTAACCTACACTCCAAGATTTATTTAAGTATAACAGCATATATAAACATCAAGTTCACTATTTAAGTCATTTCATTAAGCCTTGTGAAACACACACACACAAAACTGCCTATAAACAATGTTCTCTAATTTTCAGACTCTTCATACAACACAATATGGGGGCATAAAAAATAAAAATAAAACCATACCTTTATCAATCCTTCAGAAAAGAGAATTTCTATAGTTTCTTTCAAAATAGGAAGTAAACCACCATGGTGAATACCAATTCCCCTCTTCAAAAGAGGAAGTACATGTTCTACCTGTGATTTTGGAATAACACTGATTTTACATGTGAGAAAATGGTTTTTAAAATGTTAAACTAACTCAATTAAGAAAAATGAGTAAATAATGCTTTCTCTTTAAAGAAACTTAGTAAAATCTTTCCAGAATAAAAGCAAAACACAAATCTATATTCTCACAGATTATTAAATTCAATATAATTCTGGCCTAGTTCATATGAAAGGCATATAGTAAATATACTTTACAAATGCTTTGCTGACTTAAACTTTCCAGCATCACTTCATCTCCTCAAAAAACATTACACGCTATGGGGGCAGTTTTTGCCTGTAGAAAATAAACTTAAAAGATACTGGCAACTCAAACCCCCCAAAAATAAATCACTGTAACACATATTTAACATGAATATGTACTTAATCTAAAAATAAATCAATTATTGAAGAATTATTTTAACAATCTATCAAATGCCATTAAATACTTAATACTAGAAGTGCGCGATAACAAAGATGTATAAAAACATGGCTCAGCCCTCAGATACTACTAATTCACCCAGGAAGAAAAGCTACAAAAAAGTTTATACATCAAATACCCTTTTCAAACAGCAAGAAACATGTTACCACAGTCTTACGAAAAATCCCTTACAAATTAAGGCATTCATCTGTAAAGGAAAGTATGATGACTTCCCAAAGTTTCTTTTCACCCAACAGAACTTTCATACCAGTCTAACACACTATTTCTCAGCTCTGGATGCATAGTACAATCATCAGGGGAACCTTTAAAAGATTCTGATGTCCAGGTCGCACATCAGATCAATTAAATCAGAATCTCTGGAAGTGGCACAAAAGCATCAGCATATTTTGGAATTCCCAGGCAATTTCAACAGTCGAAGCAAAAATACACTGGATTAAGGCAAAGTAGGTGTGTTAAATTCCTCATTAAACACATGATTTTCAGTAAGGGTTCTCTCTTATTTTATGTGGTAGCCTTATGGATTAAAAAAGTTAATGACTTAAAACTAGCATTAAAAATTCTGTAATACTGAGAACACTAGTAATTTTCACACCATGGTAGCTCTCAAAGTTCCTTCAGGCAGCAAATCTTTCTTCCTATTGACTTTTTGAAGTTTAAAGTAAAAGTCAAAGTATCATTTAAGTACATATCACAACATATATGGTGCAGTGTGTGAAAAGTGTAATAGAGTAATAAAACCAAGCAACATAAAGTGAATATAAGAAATCTATTAATATCTACACTTTTATCTACTGATACTGAAAACTCACCTGAGGGAGTTTTTTATCTTCATCGGATAAGCAATCAATTGCATTACTGAATACTTCTTCAACCATCTTCTTTTCTTCATCTAGGAGAAAATTCAAGGGTACAGAAAATTCAAGGGTACAGAAATATCAAAATGAGTCAGTGATACCACACTTCACACATAACAAAGAATAAGGATCTAAAGGCCAGGCGTGGTGTCTCAAGCTTGTAATCCCAGCACTTAGGGAGGCTGAGGCAGACGGCTGGCTTGAGGCCAGGAGTTTGAGAACAGCCTGGGCAACATGGCAAAGCCCCGTCTCTGCAAAAAACACAAAAAAATTAGCCAGGCATTGTGGCATGCACCTGTAGTCCCAGCTACTAGGGAGGCTGAGGCAGGAGGACCACCTGAGCCCAGGAGGCTGAGGCTGCAGTGAGCCATGATCGCACCACTACACTCCAGTCCTGGCAACAGAGTGAGACCCTGTCTCAGGAAGAAAAAAAAAAAAAGAGTCTTTAAAGAGCAAAAGTAAAGAGGTGGCATTTAAAATGGTTAAGGAGAAAGTAGATAAAAATTATCCCATAATCAATATAATTCTCTGCCTTTCAAAACATATCTAGTAGACTTAATTCATGAAAAAAACACTGTCTTACAAAAATAATAACAATAACCACATCTAGTGCTTTATATATAACATGTAAGTCTAACAATTACAGGACACAGGAACTATTATTATCTACATTTTACTACTATGTAAAGTGAAGCTTCCTTTTTAATAATTAGCACTACTATTAAATGTGAGAAAAACAATTCCAAAGCCCATGCTCTTTCTTAACCATTGCACTGCCTTCTTGTGCAGAGTCTACCAAACAATATGTACTGAATAAATATTTGTTAAACCAAATAAATATTTGTTAAATTAATTAGTATGCAACCCTGCCAACTTTAAGTTTATTTGGCACTTGTAGGTAAAACATTTATGGGCAGAACAATTCAGTCTTAAAAAAAACACAAACTATTATTGGCTTTAGGAGGCTATGATGGCTATCTGTCATTTGTTACTTTTACTCATGGAAAAGTAGGAATTAGCTTTAAAATGCACAGATTAAAAAAAAAACCTGTCTTGATAAAGAAAACAATACAACTGAAATTAAAATTTGGACGCCTTAAGATATTATTTACTTTTCATTGTACTGGATTACATGTGTAAAAGGCAGAGTTGAAAGATAATCAGGTTGGTATTCAGTACACTGCAATTCTTGGCCAGTGGTATGGTTTGAATGTGTCCCCCTAAAGTTAATGTGCTGACCCCTTAATCCACAATACAACAGTGTTGAGAGGTAGGGCCTTTAAGAGACAGGGCCCTCATGAATGGATTAATGCCTTTATCAGAGGAGTGGCTTAGTTATCACTGGTATGGGTTCCTGATAAAAAGATGAGTTCAGCCCTCTTCTCCCACCTTTTGTTCTCTCTTGCATGCTCTCCTGCCCTACTGTCTTCAGCCATGGGATTCCACAACAAAAAAGGCCCTCACTAGATGTGCTGGGTCCCTCAAATTGGATTTCCAGCCTCTTGAACTATAAGAAATAAATTTCTGCCTTTCATAAATTACCTAGTGATATGGTTTGGCTCTGTGTCCCCGCCCAAAACTCATCTTGTAGTTCCCATGGTTCCCATGTGTTGTGGGAGGGACCCAGTAGGAGATGAATGAATCATGGGGGTGTGTCTTTCCTATGCTGTTCTCATGATAGTGACTAAGTCTCATGAGATCTGATGGTTTTAAAAAATGGGAGTTTTCCTGTACAAGCTCCCTCACTTTGCCTGCTGCCATCCACGTAAGATGACTTGCTCCTCCTTGCCTTCCACCATGATTGTGAGGCATCCCCAGCCACGTGGAACTGTGAGTCCACTAAACCTATTTTCTTTGAAAATTGCCCAGTCTTGAGTACGCCTTTATCAGCAGCGTAAAAACGGACTAGTCTCAGCTATTCTGTCACAGCAACACAAAATTGACTAAGATAGTCAGGTTGTGCTACTATCTTAACTGTGTGACTTTAAGTGAATTACTTTTGCAATTAATGTATAGAAACAATTTGCTGATTTGCTAAAAGTTATATCACTTTGACTGAGAATTACAAAATAGTTAAGCAAAGGGCAGGTCTTACTGGTTTACACTTCAGTGAGAATGAAGCATAGTATTTTCTATATAGAAGGTGGTCTAACCAAGCTACAAGACCTACCCTTAAGTGGTCAAATAGAGAACCATAATAACTGAGGAGTTTATGATAACCAAGTATAAGAAGGCATGATTCTAATATTTTTTATAGGGTTCTCCGAATTTTAAATAGAACAATGTACACATATCTTTCAATAAAAGGAGAAGAAAGGAAAGAAAGTATAAGTCAAGGCTCTTTAAAGCTTTTACAAATGTGCTGAGTACTGCTGTAAGTGTAAGGTGAATGGCATATCCTAGTAATACATAATAGATAAAAATATTACTAGAAATATATTTTACACTCGTTTTCACACAACATTAAAATGATACTGAAATGATGTAGTACCTGTGTTGAAATCTAATTTGGTCATTTGAAGTGCATAGGCTTCACAATCTTTCTTACTAAAACTGAAAATAATCACAGGTTGGAAATTTCTTTCCATAATCATCTTCACAATTTTGAAAACATTTGATGGTCCTGCAAAAAGAGTAAATAATACACCAAAATTAACTCAAAATAGATCACAGATCTAAATTTAAAAGCTAAAACTATAAAACTTTTAAAAGAAAAACATAGTAATAAATCTTCCTGATCTTGGCTTAGACAAAGCATTCTTAGATATGACAACAAAAGCATAAACAATGTAAGAAAAAAAATGCATGAACTGGACTTCATCAAAGTGAAAAACTTCTGTGATTTCATGGACACCATCAATAAAGTAAAAAGACAACCTCAAACAGAATGGGGGGAAATATTTGCAAATCGTCTATCTGATAAGGGTCTAGTATCCAGAATATGTAAAGAACTATCATAATTCAACAACAACAACAACAACAATGTTCAACATCATTAGCCACCAGGGAAATGTAAACTGAAACTACATTAAGATACCACTTCACATCTAATAGGATGACTATAATCAGACATGCAATACTAAGTATCGCGGAAAAATTATATGTGAAAAAATTAGGTCCATCAGATTATACTACTATCTTCCCAAATGGGAAATCAGGGCAAAACACATAATCTGAGTTTCAATTACCCATTACCTAGCCCAGGGATGCTGTAATTACAGAAAGATGCCTCTGTTTCTATGGAGGAGGTGTACGGTGATACAAAGGATATAGAGAAAATGGAACCCTCATACATTCCTGATGAAAATGTAAAATGGTATAGCCACTTTGGAAAATACTTTGGCAGTTTCTCAAAAGGTTAAATATAGACTTTCCATATGGCGCAGCAATTCCACTCCTAGGCATATATCCAGAAGAAAACACCTAGTCACACAAAACTTGTATTAAATAGTACATTGCATCAACGTTAGCAGCATTCCTAACAGTCAAAAACTAGAAACAACCCAAAAGTCCATCCAATGATGAATGGAGAAACAAAATGTGGTATATTCATACAATGGAATGTTATTTAACCATGAAAAGGAATGAGTACATATAGCATAAAATGAACAAACCAGCTGGGCACAGTGGCTCACACCTGTAATCCCATCACTTGGGAGGCCAACGTGGGCAAATCGCTTCAGGTCAGGAGTTCAAGACCTGCTTAGCCAACACGGTGAAACCCCGTCTCTACTAAAAATACAAAAATTATCCGGGTATGGTGGCAGGTGCCTATAATCCCCAGCTACTTGGCAGGCTGAGGCAAGAGAATCACTTGAACCCAGGAGGCGGAGGTTGCAGTGAGCCAAGATAGCACCAGTGTACTCCAGCCTGGGTGACAGAGTGAGAGACTGTCTCAAAAAACTAAATAAATTAAAATAAAATAAAATAAAATAAAATAAAATAAAATAAAATAAACGAACTTTGAAAACATTATGTTAAGAGAAAGAAGCCAGTTGCTCCAAACATATGAAATGTACAGACAAGGGAAAGCCACAGAGATCAAAAACAGGCTAATGATTAGCTAAGTCTGGGGGATGAGAAGGGAAAGGCTGGGGGAAAAGGGAGAATAACTGTTAATGTGTACTGGGTTTCTTTTTGGTACATGAAAATATTTTGGAACTAGACAGTGGTGATGGCTGTACAACTCTGTAAATATACTAAAGACTATTGAATTGTATACTTTAGATGAGTAAATTCTATAACATGTAAATTATACTTAATGTCATACAAAAAAGATAAATATTTATTCAATTTTATCATATCTCATCTAGATCTTTACATAGCTTCAGAAAAAAAACTAAGACAAAAAATGTCAGAGTAATTTGAATATACAATTTACATGTAAAATTCTCTCAAAGCAAAGTTCCAAATTACCTTTTGTTCCTCCTTTCCGCCCTTTCTGGTCTCCTTTGGCCAAATCACCTGCATCTCGAAGCACTTGCATTGCAGTATTAAAATTATCTTCTCTGAAGTCACCCTGGCATCACAAATTTTTTCTGTGTAACTTCACTAATATTTAATCATAATTCAAACATTTTTCATACATAAGGCTTCCTCAAATAAAATAATTTAGTATAATAATGAAAGCCACTAAAATAGTCCAAACATGATCTGTGGTAAGAGGTATTAAAAGGTGAAAAAGAAGTAATAAAAAATGTAGAAAAGCAAAACATAAGATATCTGAAACATGTCCAGAACTCCTATTCTCTAGGCATTTTTAAATACTGGGAAGGAGGGAAATCTGATTCATGCATAAGAAAAATAAGTCTCAAATATAATGTTTGAAATAAACACACACACAAAAATCAAGATTGATTAAAACTAAGACACACGAATGTATCTCTGCCATTCTTCTCTAATTCCAAATTAAAAAAAAAAACCAAGATATTAACAATAAAGCATGACATTATAGATTTAAAAAGCACAATTACTCTTACATTTTCATCAACCACAAGATGCAGGCCATCTCCCCCTGCTGGAAAAATGTAGTGTTGCAATGGAGTGGGCCGATAATCTGTGTAAATTACATGACAAGGCTGTAAAAATAAAGAAATAATTAAACATACAGAATTTTATTTCTTCAAAATAAAACCATACCTTAGTCCAATCTAAAAGCTCTTAAGAAAATCAAGTAATGAATTCAACATTTCAAAGAGAAAATACTTCAAAAAACTCACTAAAACCCAGGCAAGAGAAAAATGTAGAAAAATTAGGTCTATGAAATTATACTACCATCTTCCCAACTTACCAATTCCCTAACCAGGGCTAAATACATGACCTGAGCATCAATTACCCATTACCTAGCCCTGGGATGCTGTAATTATGGAAAGATGCTTATTTTTCTACAGAGGAGGAGTACGGTGATACAAAGGATCCGTGAGCTAAAACGGAACTTTTCTGCCCCACCCAGGCTTTTCAGAACCTTAGTATAAAGCAGCAGGTTGATCTAGCTTCTCCCCAAGATCCACTGGGTTTTTCTACCCTACAGAAGCAATATGGGAGAATGTCATAAAAACACGATCAGGGAGCTTATAAACAGGTAAGTTCATGAGAGTATCAGTATAAAGGAAAATTAAGGGCAGAAAAATAAAAGCAAGAATAAATTCAGTATACGTAAACAAATGCCTGTTACAAGCCTATACAGATGCTAAAGTCAGACTAGAAAGGCAAAACAGAAAGTCAGTAAAAAGTCTGTGTTTACAGGACAAAAATCAAATCAAATGCTCAAGAGATGCCCAGCTTTTCCTGGCACCAAAGCATTAGAGGAAATTCTGTGTACTCATGGATACCTATCTAAGTAAATGAAGTAGTTTCTAAACCTGGCAGATCATCAGATCAACTTGGGAAATTTTGAAAATCGGAGCTCCCAAGGCACTATTCCCTGAGATTTAGATATAGTGGGTTTGCGATGGGGCTCAGAAATCAACATTTCTAAAAAGCTAGTCAGTTGATTTTGATAAGCTGCTTGATTTGAGAAGCAGTTTACCATTAAAATTTTATTATTCTGGACAACATCAGGAAAAAAGCATAGGGAGAGTAGAACAAGGCTAATCTGTAATATTTTGAAAATTGAAGACGTCAAAAAAGGAAGGAAAAATACCTGTTTATGTAAATGGCAAATCCATTCAGCAAACTGTCGGGCATTTGGAATAGTAGCCGAAAGAAAGACATAGTGGACGTTATCAGGAAGCAAAATAATAGTTTCTTCCCATACTACACCACGTTCTGAAAAAAATAAATATAAACTTTGGACTATAGTTGGACTACAGTGTCACTCTGTGATAGCATCTAAAATTACATTCTCTGAAGTTTTATAGTTAGAAATGCAGACTTTACCCAAGAATATTTTAAGCCATAGAACCTTACTGAAAACAATTTCTCACCATTAATCTATCCAGTAGAAAATCAGTAGACTAAACCACTATAAATACAATGTACTCTGAAATAGCCTACAAAGAGCAATTCCAGGGTTAATCTTTCCAAACAACCTAACAAGAGCCTCAATGACAAGGCAGAGGAACAGTATTTCTATGGCACAGCATTGAAAAGTAATGGTTACTGACTTGTAGAAAGTTGTAGCAACAAATTTAGAAGATACTATTACTATTCCAGATGGCATCGTTCACCCAAATTATCCTTGTGATCATCTGGAGATGAAAGAAAGACTTGATGAACGATAAAACTGTAAGTCATTTTTATTAAAATGGAAAAGGTTTGACAGCTTCCCTCCTAAAATAAACAAATCAACAAAGGAGTTCTGATTCTAAAACCAAAACAACTCTCTTAAGAGCTTAATTTTATAAATTTGGAAAGGGTGAAATATTCAAAGGGTAAATGATTTCTTAAATTCTATTACTTTCTCCATAAATACAGGTTGATTTAGTGAGCTAGTTTAAATAAAAACCAAATCTTAAGTGTGTACATATTAAACACTTAACTTTTCAATGTGTTTGTTAATGTTAACCCTGCCAGCACCCTAAAAATTCCAAGCATACTTACTTTTTCATTACGAGAGTGTAACAGCCTAAGTAAGGGGCATTTGTAAGTTTTTATTTTTCATTTTTATTTCATAATCCTCACTTTTTTAAAAACCATAAACACGTATTTTATAGTTACTGAACTAAATAAAAATCAGGAAAGTTAACTTTGCAAGCTAGAAGTTTTAGAAATTCTACAACATTAGTTCTATTGGTGAGCTCTCTATTAGAAGCATGCCAGCTTTTAATTTATTTTGCTTTATTTGAATTTGCATTCCTCACCCAGCAAAAGTTACTATTAAGGAGCTGTACTTGAATGAAATCTTAATGGAAAAATAATATCATGTTGTCCACAATTTAAAGAAGCAAGGCCAGGTGTGGTTCATGCCTGTAATCCCAGCACTTTGGGAGGCCAAGGTGGAAGGATCACTTGAGTCCAGGAGTTCAAGACGTGCCTGCTCAACATTGTGAGACACCATCCCTACTAATAAAATAAATAAAAATTAGCCAGGCATGGTGGTACACGCCTGTTGTTTTAGCTACTTGGGGAACTGAGATGGGAGATCAAGTCTGCAGTGAACCATGATGCTAATACTGCACTTCAACCAGGGTAACAGTGAAACTCTGTTTCAAAAATAAATACGTAAATAAATATAAAGAAGCAACAGTTTATTGAACCCGAGTCACACAAAAACTAGAAGCAAAATTTAACGATAACTTGCTCAAAATTCCTAATGTCATTCTAAAGGGAAACACATGACATATATTTCAACACTGAATATACCTGAATCTCTCATATAATGAATTTCATCAAATATAACCCAAGCAACTTCTCGCATAACTTCAGAACCTCTGTAAAGCATACTTCTCAAAATCTAAAGAAAAAAGTGAAAAATTTATTTAGTTGGATTCTGACATAACAGCTAATAGTTAGACAAAAGTTGTTTTTTCCAAGGAGGAATTGTGGATGTTTTTTATTAAATGGAAATTTTAAAATAATTTTAAAGGGTTACAGAACTTACTATTTAACAAATATTAACAAAAGTAATATTATATTGTTGTATATTTATATATTATATATTCCTTTTCTCATAAAAAACAAAGTAAATGGCTTCTAAATAGTTACTAATCAGATACGATCCACAGAGAGAATGATCACCCCTACTCTCCACATGTCTAGAATATGACACAACTTCCTTCTATATATAGCACCATCCCAAGATTCACACTTTCTAAAATATAAGTACAACTTAAATTATCCTCTATTCAAAACACTGGATCATCCCTGAGTGTTTGCCCATTTTTTTCTGCCTCGTTTTCTTGCAACATGGATACTTCCTGGCAACTGTTATCCTAATTTTTGGAGTTGATGAAAACCTTCCACAGATGAAAGAAAGTTCTGAAAATGAAAAACAAACTTCCATGAGGCGACCAAATGAAATGTGAGCAATGCTTTTGGCTGGTTCTCCAAACCAGAAGCTAATTTATGCTCACCGTTATACCATGTCCTTGGAAAATGCAAAGATATAACTAAAGTATGTACAAAAATACTTAGTAAAGATAGCTAATCATGTCCAAAACTTAAGATATTATAAGTATATGCAAAACTTAACTGCAATTATGGGAAGAAGGTAAACATAATACTGCACTCTTTAGAAAATCAGTTACTCGGCCAGGTGCAGTGGCTCACACCTGTAATCCCAGCACTTTGGGAGGCCGAGGCGGGTGGATCCTGAAGTCAGAAGATTGAGACCATCCTGGCTAACACGGTGAAATCCCGTCTCTACTAAAAATACAAAAAATTAGCTGGGCGTGGTGGTGAGGGCCTGTAGTCCTAGCTACTCGGGAGGCTGAGGCAGGAGAATGGCGAGAACCCAGGAGGCGGAGCTTGCAGTGAGCCAAGATCGTGCTACTGCACTCCAGCCTAGGTGACAGAGCGAGACTCCATCTCAAAAATAAATAAATAAATAAATAAATAAATAAATAAATAAATATCAGTTACTCGTCTACTTGTATCAACACTCAGATATAGAAGGCAAAGTCACATGAAGAGTCACTATTTACATAAAACTACATATTCAAATCCTTAAAACTATGTATATAAAACCAATAAAATATTGTCATGTCACCGACAGTAATAAACTTTAAAAATACTTGAAGAAAAAATGTTATCTATGAGACAAATAACAAAGTATGGTAATGTAGAAATTTAATATTATCAGAACATTTTAAGATAAATTTTATCCATTTTGCCTAAGTCTAATGAGAAAATAAAGTATTATACTTAAGTAGAGCAACCAATAAAACATCACGTTTTAACTGAATAGTCACATTAATTTAATTAAAAACGAAGTCAGATGAGGCACTATATGAATTACCTCTGTGGTCATAACAAGACAAGATGCCGTAGGATTAATAGTAACATCACCAGTCATCAAACCAACGTCTTGAAATTCTTCATACATTTCACGGTATTTTTGGTTACTCAGAGCCTTAATTGGGCTGGTAAATATTACACGCTGCTTTTCCCTTAAGGCCAATGCGATGGCATACCTACAAATGTGAAAACAAATAATCATAAAACTTTTCCTTTAAATTATGACTTTAAAAATTCTGTTAATATTTAAATTGTGTCCAAATTTTCCCTAATTACTTATCTTGAATGGACTTTGAAGAACAGTAACACCATATCTATTATACTAATAATTATAATAAATATGACATAGAGTGATCTAAAACCATTTTAACTCTAGTCACTTAATCACTAATACTAATAGATCACTAACATTTACCCTATTTCTTGCAAGGAAAACACCTATGGTTCTAAGATGGGTCTACAAAAGTTCAGAGCCTCTGTTCATACATACACAGATGATAAAGTGCTTATAGCCCCTGGAGAATGAAGTGTTTCCTCAAGTTTCACAAATAAGTTCATCTATATGTATTCTTTGCCCACACATAACAGTTAACAAGTCAGTCCTCTGAAAATTATGGTAGGTTCTGATTACGGAAAATTTTTTCCATAGCTATTAGCAGAACACAATAGAGCAGTTTTGTTGTTCTTTAAATATAGACAATGACATCATCATTAAATTTAACATTATAGTAGATCCTCATTATTCAGCTCCTGCCCAGAATAGGCTTATTATAATGTATTTGGGGAAATAAAAATAACATTCATCCCAGTCATCCCCCAAAATAGTGAAATAAGCATTTTTTTAAAAATCGGGAAGTTGTCTAAACATCAAATATGAATTTTAAGAAATATACATGAAACAGAAATGCTACATACATTATCTAAACTTTTCAAGAAAAAAAATTGCAAGGTATAAAAAGAAACAGGAAAGTATGATCCGCATGTAGGAAAAAAGAAGCAGTCACAAGAAATTGTCTCAAAAAGGAACCAAAACTATTAACAACATAATCAAATGGAAAGTCTATAGATTAGGCCGGGTGCAGTGGCTCACACCTATAATCTTAGCATTTAGGGAGGCTGAGGTGGGTGGATCACATGAGGCCAGGAGTTCGAGACCAGACTGGCCAACATGGGGAAACGCTGTCTCTACTTAAAATACAAAAATTAGTCAGGTGTGGTGGGGTACATTTGTAATCTCAGCTACTTGGCAGGCTGAAGAAGGAGAACTGCTTGAATCCAGGAGGTGGAGGTTGCAGTGAGCCAACATCACGTCACTGTACTCCAGCCTGGGAAAAATTCACTAGATGGGCCCAAAAGCAGATCTGTGATGACTGTTATCAATGAACATGAAGATAAATTGAGATAAATTATCAAATCTGAAGAGAAAAAGAAATAGAAGAAAAAGAGACACTTAGAGATCTGCAAGACATCCTCAAGTATCCCAAAGGAAATTCCAAAATGAGACAGAGGTAGGAAAAAAAAGTAACAATAAAAAATTTCATTTGTTTAAAAGACATTACTCTACAGATCCAAGAAGCTCAATTAACACAGGAGGAAAAAGCAAAAAAGAACCATACCTAGAAACATCATAAACTGCTAAATGACAAAGCCAAAGAGAGTCTTTGAAAAACTGCAACAGAAAAACTCAACACATAAAAGAGAACAACATAATTAAGGCTGACTTCTCACCAGAAACAATGGAGTAGAATGAAACAGTTATCAGTAGAATAATGTATCTGGAGTTGAAGGGGAAAAAAATCTGTCAACCAGGAACTCTATATCCAGTGACACTGTCCTTCAAAAATGAAAGCAAAATAAAACTACTCTGTAAGACATATTTGTTAAAAACCCTTCAAACTGAAAAGAAACAAAACCATAAAACAGAACAATTAAGACTATTTATGTATATAAAAGCATATATAAAACTTTTATCATTTAATATTTTTAGAAAACACAATTTAAAGCTATGATTATATTGTATTACAGATACCGTATTACTAGATTTACAGCATATGTAGTTGAAATATGTAAGAGAGTATTAAATAGTATAAAAATGAGAAGAAAATATTAGGGCAAGTTTTCAGTATTTTCCATAAATTGTGATTGTGATTTAGTTAAACCTGAACACTATAAGCCCCAAAATAACCACTAAAAACATAACTCAAAGAAAGCTAAAAAGTCAAAAGAGAAATTAAAATGGTACACTAAAAGATATTTGTTAAACAGAATAGAAGTAAAGGAGTAAAAATAAGGATTAAAAAAACCATGAGAAATATACCAAAAGACTCCCAAAACCAACAACAAAAGGCAAATATAAATCCAACCAAATCAATCATTAAGTTAAATTACTGAAATTTCATGAAGTATTTTCTCTAAGCACAAATTAAATTAGAAATAACAAATGGCTAAGTATATGGAAAATCATGTTTGAAAAGTAAACAACATACGAGGGCACCAAGAGAAATGAAAAAATGGAATGAAAATGAAACACAGTATTATCAGTTTACAGGATGCATTTTAAGCAGTACTAAGAGGGAAATTTTATAGTTTTATAGAAAAACTTATATTAAACATAAAGAATTATCTAAAACTTCAAGAAATTTCTACACCAGGCACAGTGGCTCACAGCTGTAATCTCAGCACTTTGGAAGGCAGAGACGGGGGAATTGCTGAGCCTAGGTGTTCAAGAGCAGCCTGGGCATCATGGCGAAATCCCATCTCTTAAAAAAAAAGTATATACTTGGCCAGGTGTGGTGGCTCGCACCTGTAATCCTAGCACTTTGGGAGGCTGAGGCAGGAGGACTGCTTGAGCCCAGAAGTTCAAGACCAGTCTGGCCAACACAGACCCTGTTGTCTCTACAAAAAAAAAAAAAAAAAAAAAAAATCAAAATCAAAATTAAATAAATAAATAAAATTTAAAAATTAGCTGGGTGTGGCAGCACATGTCTGTACTCCCAGCTACCAAGGAGGCTGAGGTGGGAGCATCAACTGAGCCTGGGAAGTTGAGGCTGTAGTGAGCCATAATCATGCCACTGCATTCCAACCTGGTTGAGACTCTGTCTCATAAAAGAAAAAAAGAAATTTCTGGATAGACACGGTATACCAAAATTGGCTTTAATAAACGGGAAATTAAATTAGGAACTAAAAATCTTCCCACAAAGAAATGCCTAGGCTTAAATGGCTTCACTAGTGAATTCTATCAAACATTTAAGAAGTATGCCAAATACACAAAGCCTTACAGAAAACAGACCAGGAGGGAACACTTCCAGCTTCCAGTTTACTTTAAGAGATCAGTAATACTCTGACACCAATGCTAAAGACTTTATAAGAAAATGACATACCATTAATCCTCATGATGACACAAAAGCCTAGAATAAAACAGAGTCAGCTCCCTACACATGCAGGTTCTGAGGACTGAAAATATACTACTGTATTTGCAAAATGAGGAACCCATGGATACGGAGAGACAACTATTCATATCTGAAGGTTCCACAGGGCCTACTGCAGAAATTTGAGCTTCTGTGGATTCTGCTATATGAGGGGGTCTGGGAACCAATCCTCCTTGGATAATGAGTGACAACCGTACTGGCAAACTGAAATTGGCAACATACACAAATGATCATCTGCCATAAACAACCAGATTTAGTCCAGGAATACAAGGTTGGTTTAAAAATCAGAAAATTTAATATAGTACTCTAAGAGAATAAAAAGCTAATACCACATGATTTCCTCAATAGATGTAAAAATTCATTTCACAAAATACAACATATTTTGATAAAAACTCTCAATTTTTTGTTTACTTTCATTTATTCCCTACTAAGACCAGAAAGAAACAAACTCATTCTCATAAAGAGCAACCAGCGAAAAACAGCTAATATCATAATTAATGTTGAAAGACTGAACGTTTTCTTCCTCATATCAGAAATAAGGCAAGGATGTCCACTCTCACTACTATCCAATATTGTACTAGATATTGCCAATGCAATAAAAAAGACACACATATTGAAAAAGAAGTAAAACTGTCTTTTTTCACAGGCAATGTTACCATCTATAGAAAAGTCATATGGAATGTACAAAAAAGTTAATAAAACTTAAGGAAACATAATGAGGTTGCTGGATAAAATATCAATATATAGGCCGGGCGCGGTGGCTCACGCCTGTAATCCCAGCACTTTGGGAGGCCAAGGCGGGTGGATCATGAGGTCAGGAGATGGCGGCCATCCAGGCTAACACTGTGAAATCCCGTCTTTACTAAAAAATACAAAAAAAATTAGCCGGGCGAGGTGGCAGACGCCTGTAGTCCCAGCTACTCGGGAGGCTGCTGCAGGAGAATGGCATGAACCCAGGAGGCGGAGATTGCAGTGAGCCGATATCGCGCCACAGCACTCCAGCCTGGGCGACAGAGCAGGACTCCGTCTCAAAAAAAAAAAAACAACAAACTGTATTTCAATATACACGCTATTGGCAATCCAAATATAACCTTAAGGAAAAATGTGGAGGTGGCACCCAAGATGGCCAAATAAGAACACCTCCAGCCTCCAGCTCCCCTGAGTGACACAGAAGACGGGTGATTTCTGCATTTTCAACCGAGGTACGGGGTTCATCTCACTGGGGCGTGTCAGACAGCCCATGCTGGTCAGTGGGTGCAGCCCGACCAGAGAGAGCTAAAGCAGGATGAGGCATCGCCTCACCTGGGAAGGGCAAGGGGGAAGGGAATTCCTTTTCCTACCAAGGGAAACTGAGACACACAACACCTGGAAAATCGGTTAACTCCCACCCTAATACTGTGCTTTACCAAGGGTCTTAGCAAACGGCACACCAGGAGATTATATCCCACACCTGGCCCAGAGGGTCCCACGCCCACGGAGCCTCCCTCATTGATAGCACAGGAGTCTGAGATCTAACTGCAAGGCGGCAGCCAGGCTGGGGGAGGGGCGCCTGCCATTGCTGAGGCTTAAGTAGGTAAACAAAGCCGCTGGGAAGCTCGAATTGGGTGGAGCCCACCACAGCTCAAGGAGGCCTGCCTGCCTCTGTAGACTCCTCCGCTGGGGACAGGGCATAGCTAAACAAAAGGCAGCAGAAACCTCTGCAGATGTAAATGTCCCTGTCTGACAGCTTTGAAGAGAGCAGTGGTTCTCCCAGCATGGAGGCTGAGATCTGAGAACAGACAGACTGCCTGCTCAAGTGGGTCTCTGACCCCTGAGTAGCCTAACTGGGAGACATCCCCCACTAGGTGCAGACCCACACCTCACACCTCACACGGCTGGGTACACCTCTGAGACGAAGCTTCCACAGCAAGAATCAGACAGCAACACTTGCTGTTCAGCAATATTCTATCTTCTGCAGCCTCTACTGCTGATACCCAGGCAAACCGGGTCTGGAGTGGACCTCAAGCAAACTCCAACAGATCTGCAGCTGAGGGTCCTGACTGTTAGAAGGAAAACTAACAAACAGAAAGGACACCCACAAAAAAATCCCATCAGTATGTCACCATCATCAAAGACCAAAGGCAGATAAAACCACGAAGATGGGGAAAAAGCAGTGCAGAAAAGCTGGAAATTCAAGAAATCAGAGCGCATCTCCCCCGCCTAAGGAACGCAGCTCATCACCAGCAATGGAACAAAGCTGGATGGAGAATGACTTTTACAAGTTGAGAGAAGAAGGCTTCAGTCGATCAAACTTCTCAGAGCTAAAGGAGGAACTACGTACCCAGTGCAAAGACACTAAAAACTTTGAAAAAAGAATGGAAGAATGGATAACTAGAATAATCAATGCAGAGAAGACCATAAACGAACTGATAGAGATTAAAACCATGACATGAGAACTACGTGACAAGTGCACAAGCTTCAGTAACCGACTTGATCAACCGGAAGAAAGAGTATGAGTGATTGAAGATCAAATGAATGAAATGAAGCGAGTAGAGAAGTGCAGAGAAAAAACAGGAAAAAGAAATGAACAAAGCCTCCAAGAAATATGGGATTATGTGAAAAGACCAAATCTACGTCTGATTGGTGTGCCTGAAAGTGATGGGGAAAATGTATTCAAGTTGGAAAACACTCTGCAGGATATCATCCAGGAGAACTTCCCCAACCTAGTAAGGCAGGCCAACATTCAAACTCAGGAAAAACAGAGAATGCCACAAAGATAATCCTCGAGAAGAGCAACTCCAAGACACATAATGGTCAGAGTCACCAAAGTTGAAATGAAGGAAAACACGTTAAGGGCAGCCAGAGAGAAAGGTGGGGTTACCCACAAAGGGAAGCCCATCAGAATAACAGCAGATCTCTCAGCAGAAACTCTACAAGCCAGAAGAGACTAGGGGCCAATATTCAACATTCTTAAAGAAAAGAATTTTCAACCCAAAATTTCATATCCAGCCAAACTAGGTTTCATAAGTGAAGGAGAAATAAAATCCTTTACAGACAAGCAAATGCTTAGAGATTTTGTCACCACCAGGCCTGCCCTACAAGAGATCCTGATGGAAGCACTAAACATGAAAAGGAACAATAGGTACCAGCCATTGCAAAAACATTGCAAAATGTAAAGACCATCGATGCTAGGAAGAAACTGCATCAACTAACGAGCAAAATAACCAGCTAATATCATAATGACAGGATCAAGTTCACACATAACAGTATTAACCTTAAATGTAAATGAACTAAATGGCCCAATTAAGAGACACAGACTGACAAATTGGATAAAGAGTCAAGACCCATCAGTTTGCTGTATTCAGAAGACAAGTCTCACATGCAGAGACACACATAGGCTCAACATAAAGGGATGGAGGAAGATCTACCAAGCAAATGGAAAACAAAAAAAAGCAGGGGTTGCAATCCTAGTCTCTGATAAAATAGACTTTAAACCATCAAAGATCAAAAGAGACAAAGAAGGCCATTACATAAGGGTAAAGGGATCAATTCATCAAGAAGAGCTAACTATCCTAAATATATATGCACCCAATATAGGAGCACCCAGATTCATAAAGCAAGTCCTTAGAGACATACAAAGAGACTTAGACTCCCATGCAATAATAATGGCAGACTTCAACACCCCACTGTCAATATTAGACAGATCAACGAGACAGAAAGTTAACAAGGATATCCAGGAATTGAACTTAACTCTGCACCAAGCGGACCTAATAGACATCTACAGAACTCTCCATCCGAAATCAACAGAATATACATTCTTCTCGGCACCACATCGCACTTATTCCAAAATTTGACCACATAGTTGGAAGTAAAGCACTCCTTAGCAAATGTAAAAGAACAGAAATTATAACAAACTATCTCTCAGACCACAGTGCAATCAAACTAGAACTCAGGAATAAAAAACTCAATCAAAATTGCTCAACTACATGGAAACTGAACAACATGCTCCTGAATGACTACTGGGTACACAATGAAATTAAGGCAGACATAAAGATGTTCTTTGAAACCAATGAGGACAAAGATACAACATACCAGAATCTCTGGGACACATTTAAAGCAGTGTGTAGAGGGAAATTTATAGCACTAAATGCCCACAAGAGAAAGCAGGAAAGATCTAAAATCGACACCCTAACATCACAATTAAAAGAACTAGAGAAGCAAGGGCAAACACATTCAAAAGCTAGCAGAAGGCAAGAAATAACTAAGATCAGAGCAGAACTGAAGGAGACAGAGACACAAAAAACCCTCAAAACATCAATGAATCCAGGAGTTGGTTTTTTGAAAAGGTCAACAAAAATGATAGACCGCTAGCAAGACTAATAAAGAAGAAAAGAGAGAAGAATCAAATAGATGCAATAAAAAACAATAAAGGGGATATCACCACCAACCCCACAGAAATACAAACTACCATCAGAGAATACTATAAACACCTCTACGCAAATAAACTAGAAAACCTTGAAGAAATGGATAATTTCCTGGACACTTACACTATCTCAAGACTAAACCAGGAAGAAGTTGAATCCCTGAATAGACCAATAGCAGGCTCTGAAATTGAGGCAATAATTAATAGCCTACCAACCAAAAAAAGGCCAGGACCAGATGGATTCACAGCCGTATTCTACCAGAGGTACAAGGAGGAGCTAGTACCATTCCTTCTGAAACTATTCCAATCAATAGAAAAAGAGGGAATCCTCCCTAACTCATTTTATGAGGCCAACATCATCCTGATACCAAAGCCTGGCAGAGACACAACAAAAACAGAGAATTTTAGACCAATATCCCTGATGAACATCGATGCAAAAATCCTCAATAAAATACTGGCAAACCAAATCCAGCAGCACATCAAAAAGCTTATCCACCATGATCAAGTGGGCTTCATCCTTGGGATGCAAGGCTGGTTCAACATACGCAAATCAATAAATGTAATCCAGCATATAAACAGAACCAAAGACAAAAACCACATGATTATCTCAATACATGAAGAAAAGGCCTTTGACAAAATTCAACAGTCCTTCATGCTAAAAACTCTCAATATATTTGGTATTGATGGAACGTATCTCAAAATAATAAGGGCTATTTATGACAAACCGACAGCCAATATCATACTGAAAGGGCAAAAACTGGAAGTATTCCCTTTGAAAACTGGCACAAGACAGGGATGCCCTCTCTCACCACTCCTATTCAACATAGTGTTGGAAGTTCTGGCTAGGGCAATCAGGCAAGAGAAAGAAATCAAGGGTATTCAGTTAGGAAAAGAAGTCAAATTGTCCCTGTTTGCAGATGACATGATTGTATATTTAGAAAACCCCATCATCTCAGCCCCAAATCTCCTTAAGCTGATAAGCAACTTCAGCAAAGTCTCAGGATACAAAATCAATGTGCAAAAATCACAAGCATTCTTATACACCAGTAACAGACAAACAGGGAGCCAAATCATGAATGAACTCCCATTCACAATTGCTTCAAAGAGAATAAAATACCTAGGAATCCAACTTTCAAGAGATATAAAGGACCTCTTCAAGGAGAAGTACAAACCACTGCTCAGTGAAATAAGAGGACACAAACAAATGGAAGAACATACCATGCTCATGGATAGGAAGAATCAATATTGTGAAAATGGCCATACTGCCCAAGGTAATTGATAGATTCAATGCCATCCCCATTAAGCTACCAATGGCTTTCTTCACAGAATTGGAAAAAATTGCTTTAAAGTTTACATGGAACCAAAAAAGACCCCGCATTGCCAAGACCATCCTAAGCCAAAAGAACAAAGCTGGAGGCATCATGCTACCTGACTTCAAAATACACTACAAGGCTACAGTAACCAAAACAGCATGGTACTGGTACCAAAACAGAGATATAGACCAATGGAACAGAACAGAGCCCTCAGAAATAATACCACACATCTAAAACCATCTGATCTTTGACAAACCTGACAAAAACAAGAAATGGGGAAAGGATTCCCTATTTAATAAATGGCGCTGGGAAAATTGGCTAGCCATAAGTAGAAAGCTGAAACTGGATCCTTTCCTTACTCCTTACACAAAAATCAATTCAAGATGGATTAGAGACTTAAATGTTAGACCTAAAACCATAAAAACTCTAGAAGAAAACCTAGGTAATACCATTCAGGATATAGGCATGGGCAAGGACTTCAGGTCTAAAACACCAAAAGCAATGGCAACAAAAGCCAAAATTGACAAACGGGATCTAATTAAACTAAAGAGCTTCTGCACAGCAAAAGAAACTACCATCAGAGTGAACAGGCAACCTACAGAATGGGAGAAAATTTTTGCAATCTACTCATCTGACAAAGGGCTAATATCCAGAATCTACAAAGAACTCAAACAAATTTACAAGAAAAAAATAAACAACCCCATCAAAAAGTGGGCAAAGGATAGGAACAGACACTTCGCAAAAGAAGACATTCATACGGCCAACAGACACATGAAAAAATGCTCATCATCACTGGCCATCAGAGAAATGCAAATCAAAACCACAATGAGATACCATCTCACACCAGTTAGAATGGCAATCATTAAGAAGTCAGGAAACAACAGGTGCTGGAGAGGATGTGGAGAAATAGGAACACTTTTACACTGTTGGTGGGACTGTAAACTAGTTCAACCATTGTGGAAAACAGTATGGCGATTCCTCAAGGATCTAGAACTAGAAACACCATTTGACTCAGCCATCCCATTACTGGGTATATACTCAAAGGATTATAAATCATGCTGCTATAAAGACACATGCACACGTGAGTTTACTGCAGCACTATTCACAACAGCAAACACTTGGAATCAACCCAAATGTCCATCAGTGACAGACCGGATTAAGAAGATGTGGCACATATACTAATCATGGAATACTAAGGAGCCGTTTTAAAAAAGGATGAGTTTGTGTCCTTTGTAGGGACATGGATGCAGCTGGAAACCATCATTCTCAGCAAACTATCGCAAGAACAGAAAACCAAACACCGCATGTTCTCACTCATAGGTGGGAATTGAACAACGAGATCACTTGGACACAGGAAGGGGAGCATCACATACCGGGGCCTATTGTGGGGAGGGTGGAAGGAGGAGGGAGAGCATTAGGTGATATACCTAATGTAAATGACGAGTTAATGGGTGCAGCACACCAACATGGCACATGTATACTTATGTAACAAACTTGCACGTTGTGCATACGTACCCTAGAACTTAAAGTATTAAAAAAAAAAAAATACAAAAAAAAAAGAAAAAATGTGATTCACAATAGCATAAACAGAAATACTTGGGAACAGGTTTAAGAAAACATGTATAATACCTATACACTGAAAACTGCAAAATGTTGCTAACAGAAATTAAAGTTGACCTACATAATGGAGAAATATACCATTTTCATGGATTGAAAGAGTCAGTATTGTTAAAATGATAATTTTCCCCAAATTAATTTATAAGTTCAATAAAATCCCTATCAAAATTAAAATGGGCTTTCTGGTTGGAAATTCACAAGCTAATCTTAAAATGCTATTGGAAATACAAAAGACCTAGAAGTGCCCAGTTTTTAGAAAGAATGAAGTTATAAGATTCTCATTACCTAATATCAATACCTACTATAAAGCCACAGTAATCAAAATAGTGTACTAGTGTAAAGACATAACAGAAAGTCCAGAAATAATCCAACACAATTTACGGGTAATTTACTCAGAATTCAATTCAATGGGAAAAGATAGTACTTTCAATTGGAACAACTGTATATCCAAATACAAAAAAGTAAATTGAGACCCTTTCCTCACATCTTACAGGAAAACTAACTTGAGAAGAATCACAGATCTAAATGGAAGAGCTAATACTATGAAATTGCAAAAGGAAAATGAAGAAGAAAATATTTGTGATTTTGGGATAGGCAAAATCACAATTAGGTAATTCTTAGGTATACCAATTGTATGATCACTCTATAAAATATTAAGAAATTAAACATTTAAATTAAAATGCTTTCTCTACAAAAGATAGTCATCAAGAAAACTGAGACAAGTCACAGAATGAAAAACATACTTATAAATCACCTCTGCTTTTAAAAAAACTTGTATGCTAATAAAGAAATCTTACAATGCAATTAAGACCAACAACCCAATTTAATACACCAGCAAGACTGAAATAAACAATTCAAAGATATATAAAGCAATGATAAACATGAAATGATGCTTAACATCCTTAGTCATCACAGAAATGCACATTAAAACTACTCTGTGACATCACTGAAATGGGTATAATAAAAAAAGACAATACCAAGAGTAGGCAAGGATGCAGAGAAACTGGCACCCTCATACATTTCTGGTAGGAATATAAAATGGTACAGCCACATTAAAAAATAGTTCAGCAGTCTCCTCAACAGTTAAATACATATTTTCCATAAAATACAGCAATTACATTCCTAGGTATCTACCTTACCTAAGAGAAATGAAAACATAGGTCCACTTAAAGACTTGCACATGAATGTTTTTACATCAGTATTATAATGGCCAAAAGATGATCAGTGTTTGCCTGTGGCTAGAGATAGGAATGGGTTTGAATGCAAATACACACAAGAGAACTGAATAGATGTTTTTTAAAACTGGTAAGGGTGCACAATTGTACTGATTTACTAAAACTCACTCAACTACATATTTATGATAGACAAATTTAATGGTAAGTAAATTATATAATAAAGCTATTCACACAGAATAAAAAAATCAGCAGTGTCAGAAAAAGTATTTGGTTTACATACCTAAACAACCTGATACCAACATGTTAGTCCTAGTAGCAGGTTTATAAATAAAATGTTGTACCCTGCTACAGTTAAGAGCTGAAGTAGGAGTTTACCTAAAGTCCTTTAATTACTAGGGAAAATCTTTATGTGAGATCCACGAACCACTCCTTGAAATTGTAACATCTGGTGTGCATATACAATTATGTACCTAATCAGGTTTACTTTTTATTGAAGTGAAATTCACATAACATAAAATTAACCATTTTAAAGTGTATATTTCAGTGGCATTTAGTACATTCATAGTGTTACACAACCAGTACTTCCATCTAATTCCAGTACTTTAATCATCTCCCAAAACACTCTGTACTCACTAAGCAGTTATTCTTTACTCCCCTCCTCTCACCAGTCCCTGGCCCCCACCAATATGCTTTCTTTCTCTATGGATTTACCTATTCTGGATATTTCACATAAATGGAATCATACAATAAAGCAATTTTTTGACTCCAACTTCTTTTAGTAGGCATAATGTTTTTAAGCATGTATCAGCACTTCATTCCTTTTTATGGCTGAGTAATATTCCACTGTCTGGATATACCACAACTTATTTATCCATTCATCATTCACTGATGGACATCTGGATTGTTTCTACCTTCTGGCTATTGTGAATAGTGCTGCTGTGAAGATTCGTTTAGGTACCTGTTATCAATTATTTGGGGGGTACAAATCTAGGAGTAGAATTGCTGGGTCATATGATAATTCTACATGTAACTTTTTGAAGAACTGCCAGACTGTTTTCCACAGCGAACCTCAACGGGTTTTCAAGTATCTACAATCCTGGTGAATTTCTTAAATTCTCTTTATGATTTCCTAGCCCAAGTTTTAGAGCAGGTTTCAGTATATCTATATGAAAACTTCCTCTTCAGAAAAATCTCTCCTCTTGTAGGAAAAATGAAAGCAAGGTTACACTAATGGCCAAAATTTGAATTAGTATACATATGCTGGCTTTAAATGCATAAAGCACCAAACATACTGCAATTAAATTAATTTCTCTAAGTGAAAAAATAATTGAACTAAGAGTAGTCAAACCTCTTCTTCTATACCTGTGCCTTAGGAGGAAACTGGTTTGTGACTTAAGCACCTTCTGAACAGGAGTGGACTCTTAAGAAATTCCACGGAACATAACTAGGGTGATAGAGAACCATAATGTGTTTAAGGCTGAGAAACAGATAAAGACTACTCTGCAACTGGCTGATACTGCTGAGATGACAGTATAAGATACAAACTTCACTCCTCTAACTCAACAAAGAGAAAAACTGAGACTTACACAGCTAAGTCAAGGTCTGAAAGGAATGAATACAGTGACCAGATAAGCCCTGACCAGGAATACAAAATTATTCAGCACCCAACAAGGTAAAATTCACAATGTTTTAGTATCAATAAAAAAGTGCAAGGTATGCAAAGAAGCAGGAAAATATAACCTGTAATGACAAGGGAAAAAAATCAATAAAAACAAATCTGAAAATGAGACAGATGACGGAATTAGGAATTAATAATACAATGATCTGATAAGCCAAGGTCTGGAAGGAACTAATAATAAATAAGATAACCAGATAAGGAAAAAAATATTCCAGGATTCATGAATTATTTTGACCACTGCTATGATTTAAATGGCCCCTACAAAATGTATGTAGAAATTTAATTGCCAAAGTAATGGTATTTGGAAGTAGGGCCTTTAAGAGGTGATGAGGTCACGAAAGCTCCATCTTCATGAATATACTAATTATATTATCTTGGGAGGGGATTATCAAGGGGATGGGCCCCAGTTAAAAGGACAAGTTCGGCCCGATTTCCTCTCCCTTTCTTGCCATGGGATGACTCTCGCCAGAGGCCTGTGTCATGCTCTTGGTTTTCTCAGCTTCCAGAACTATGAGCTAAATAAACTTCCTTTCTTTATAAATTACCCAGTCTGTGGTATTCTGTTATAGCAGAATATAGCAACAGAAAATAGACCAAGACAACCACCATGCCAAGGTGAAATGGCTGATGAACAGGATGATTGGTGCCATTTTTTATGTTTCTTTTCTCTACAGTCTTCTTTACTCTTTATCTCCTGTTAAGAGTACCTAATTCAGCTACTCCACTGGAAAAGTCATAGAGAAATATGTTATAAATTGTAAAAGTTAAACCAAAAGAGTCAATCTACAAGAGATTGCAAAATGCCATCCACATCAATGAGCACCATCCATCCACTTTTAGAATGGTCCAGTGCCTATCAAACATTAATATTCATCACCTGGTGATCTTATTAAAATGTAGATTCTGAAGCAGCAGTTACAGGGTGGGGCTAGAGATTCTGCCTAACAAGTTCCCAGGTATTATCAAGGACTATACTTTGAGTAGCAAGACTACACAATCTTGGTTATCAAATATATTTTAGAAGAACAGGAACCTACCAAAATACGTGAACTACTGTAGTAATACATAATGTACACTAAAAACAACACAGAAAACATCCACTTACACCAAGATGGAGTAATAGAAACTGGCTTTACCCACTTACCTGAAACAATGATAAACAGAACAAAATATATGAAACAGTGGTTTCATACACTGGATATAAGAACAGTACACCCCGAGAGAGAGAAAACAAAGTAGGTAATCCAAAATTACTGCCTAGATTTTCCAAACTGCAGTTCTAAGATGGGGAACCAAGGTAAACCCTGGAAGTTTCCCTAAGTTGAACAGACCAAGATCGTAGTGTGTGAAGGAAAGGGAGCTGGAGTTTGCAGGGCAGAATACCAGAGAAGACAACTGCAAAGAGAAGGCTCTGAAAATCTGGTGAGCATCTGCAAGTCTCCAGGTAGTAATGATCTGTGAATAAGTCTTAAGAAATTATCTGAGGCCAGGGAAAAACCAATCAAGAGGAGAAAAGATAAAAATTATCAATTCTTATACATGACTGGCAGAAATGTGGTTTCCCACCAGCTAGAATGGAAAACCTCAGAATTCACAAGACACTGCATAGAATACTGAGAAAAATACTGACTAAGTAGTGGGGAAAATCAGCCCTAGCTAAACACTATTCTAGCCACGCCTAAAAAAGTCATAAAAGTAAGCCTCAAAAGGATATTTTTTCGGCCGGGCACGGTGGCTCAAGCCTGTAATCCCAGCACTTTGGGAGGCCGAGGCGGGCGGATCACGAGGTCAGGAGATCGAGACCACAGTGAAACCCCGTCTCTACTAAAAATACAAAAAATTAGCCGGGCGCGGTGGCGGGCGCCTGTAGTCCCAGCTACTCAGGAGGCTGAGGCAGGAGAATGGCGGGAACCCGGGAGGCGGAGCTTGCAGTGAGCCGAGATCGCGCCACTGCACTCCAGCCTGGGCAACAGCGTGAGACTCCGTCTCAAAAAAAAAAAAAAAAAAAAAGGATATTTTTTCCAAGCAACTTAATTATACCTCAGAACAAATCTCATAAATATGTACAAAAATGCAAAAGTATTCAGTACCCAACAAGGTAAAACTCACAACGTTTTGGCATGCAATAAAAAAGTATCAGGTATGTCAACATGCAGGAAAACACAGTCTATAATGAAATTTTTTAAAAAATCAATAAAATCAGATCCAAAAATGAGACAGATGATAGAATTAGTAAACAAGGATATTAAAAGTTACTATAACAATACTCTATATGCTCAAGAAAGTTGAGGAAAATTAAACAGCATGTTAAGTAAAAAAACGGAAAACACCAAAAGACCCAAATCAAAATTTTACAGATGAAAACTCTTAAGTGTCTGAGGTTAAAAAACACACTGGCTAGTATTAAAAGCAGATTAAGACATTGCAATTAAAAAAAAAAAACAGTGAATAAACCTGAAGTCACAGCAATAGAAACTATCCAAAATGAAACACAGAAACCAAAAATAAAATTATAATAAATAAGCACAGCTTCAGTGGGCTGTGAACAACTTAAAGGGGCCTGATGTAAGTATAACCGGAGTCCTCAAAGAAATAAAGGTAAGGGCAATATTTGCAGTAAAAAATGTCTGAAATTTCCCCCAATTTAATGAAAACTATAACAAATCCACACATCTAAGAAACCCTACAAACTCAAGTATAAGAAACATGAGGGGAAAAAAAAAAACTATCTCAGTCACATTATAATCAAGAAGTCAGTGATTAAAAAAAAAAAAAAACCAAAGAAGCAGGAAAGTCAACCCATCAATGAGACCAGGAAATAACACAGATAAAAATAGTAACAAGGACATTTAAAGTTTTTGTAACTGTACCCTATCTGTTCAAGAAGATAGGATTGCATTTCTATAAACTAGAAATAGAAGAAAACATTAAGAAAAAAAAGGAAGCTAAAAAAAGCTAAGACATGGAAGAAAACAAAAATAAACTGAACTTCTAGCAAAGAAAATATAATATCTGAGATGAAAAATGCATTCAGTTCATGCCTGTAAGCCCAGCACTTTTGGAGACCAAGGCAGGATAATCACCTGAGCCCAGGAGTTTGAGACCAGTGTAGGCAACATAGCAAGATTTCATCCCCACAAATTATCAAAAACTTAGCCAGTCATGGTGGCGCATGCCTGCGGTCCCAGCTACTCGGGAGACTGAGTTGGACTGCCTGCGCCCAGAAGTTTGAGAATGCAAATGAGCTGTATTTGTGCCACTGCACTCCAGCCTGGGTGACAGAGCAAGACCCTGCCTCAAAAAAAAAAAAAAAAAAAAAAAAAAAAAAAAAAAAAAAAGCAGCACTCAATGAGATTAACAGATTTGAAAATTTAGAAGCAAAGATTAATAAATTTAAAGACATTGCATCAAAAATGACCCAAAACTGAAACTCAAAAGAAAAAAAAATGAATATAGTATCAGTGAGTATTGAGACAACTTTAAGTGGCCCAATATAGAGTCCTTGAACAAGAGCACTGAGGACTGCAAAAACAAACCCTAAGACAAGAAAAAAAATGCAAAAATAACAACAAGGTACATAAAAAACAAACTGCTTAAAATCAATGATCAAAATAAATATTAAAAGCAGCCAGAGGAAAAAAGACACATTATGTACAGAGGATCAAAGGTATACTGGGATTTCTTGTCATAAACTATGCAAGTCAAAAGCCAGTCTTAAAAGAAAATTACAATTCTATACCAAAGGAAAATACCTCTCAAAAATAAAAAAGTAAAAGATTTTGTCATCAGTAGAACTGCACTATAATAAAATGCTAAAGGCATTTCTTCAGATAAAAGGGAAATGATGCTGTACAGAAAACAAGATCAAACGTCACTTATCAGACATGTCAAATTATTTAAGAAACATATTATTATTTAAGAAACATATCAAAAACATGGCCAGGCATAGTAGCTCATGCCTGTAATCCCAGCAATTTGGGAGGCCAAGGTGGGACGACTGCTTGACCCCAGGAGTTTGAGACCAGCCTGTTTGAGCGTGAGACCCTGTGTTGTCTCTCAACAAAAATAAAAAATTAGACAGGTGTGATGGTGCATGCTTTTAGTACCATCTACTAGGGAGGCTGAGGCAGGCAGATTGCCCGAGCCCAGAGGTCAAGGCTGCAGCGAGCCATGACTGCACAGAAGAAAAAAAAAAAAATCACGTCAATAGATGCAAAAAAAGCACTTGACAAAATCTAGTATCTAAATATTTTATACACACAGACATACATACATACGCAAACAAAATCTCTGCAAACTAGGAACAGAAGTTCCTCAAACTGATAAATAAAAAGCATCTGTGAAAAACCAACAGGTAATATCATGCTTAATAATGAAAGCCTGAGTGTTTTTCTCCTAATATGAGGAACAAGAAAAGAATGTCCTCTTTTATTACTTCAATTAAACACTATATTAAAGGTTCAATAAGACAAGACATTGTTCAAAAGGGACAAGTAAAACCATCTTTACTTGCAGAAATTAAACAAACAACAAAAAAGAAATTTCTAAAGAGTGAAATAAGACACAAAGTGATTTTAAAAAGAAAGCTACTCACTCGGCGCATACTGTTTTTCCCGCTGATGTATGTGCAGATACTAGAACAGACTGATTATTGTCAACACACTGAATGGCTTCTCTTTGAAAAGCATCAAGAATGAATGGGTATTCCTGTAAAAACAAAATATTAGTATCTGCATAAAAACATCTAGTCGTATCAGAGCATACTTAAAATCAAAACACAAGCAGGCTACCCCCCAAAGCATTCTGGGAGTATTCCTTTATAATTCTATTTAGAAAACATAATACTACACATTAGTGAAAATAAGGAACAGTAAACTACATTTTTGGCCAAACAACATAGAAGCTAATTCTGCTCTCTAATCTTTCGATTATTACATTATGTTGGTACGTATTATATTAATAACAAAATAATCATTACCATTTATCAAAAACAAGCTCTGTGGCCAGGCACTATGTAACACATTTTCCATATATTATTACTAATTTTCACAACAACCCCTATCATAGATATTATTTCCTTTCATAGGCAGGAACTCTGAGGCTCTAAAAAGTGAAGTCTCTCAGTAAAGTTCACTCTGTAGAGGCAGAATATTACATCTATTAGACTTTAAGAGTTTATGCATACTCTACCATACTGCCTTTTTTATTTACAGAAAATTACTTGGAAAATTAAACCTTAAAATTTCTTGGCCTTTTAAGGTCTACCAGGCCTTCAAAACCCGTCTAATAAAAGCAGAGTTCGGGTTTCATTAGAAGCCTGTTAAAACCCTAAAACTAATAGGCAAAAACTAGTACGCATGTATTTTTTTCTGTAGAAAGGCTGATAACTTTCATTACATTCTTTTAAAAGGTTGAGAATCACAACTTTAATATTTTAAAATCTCATCACGTGATGGCTGGTTTCCAGCATAGCTGTTAACTGATTCCGTTCTCACTATATTTGTCTTTGGTTGGCTTGTTTTTGATACATACATATGTATGTTCTGGGAAATATAAAAATCTCATTTGAAACAAGAATTTTTTTTTTTTTTTTTTTTTTTTTTGAGACGGAGTCTCACTCTGTTGCCCAGGCTGGAGTGCAGTGGCCGGATCTCAGCTCACTGCAAGCTCCGCCTCCCGGGTTTACGCCATTCTCCTGCCTCAGCCTCCCGAGTAGCTGGGACTACAGGCGCCCGCCACCTCGCCCGGCTAGTTTTTTGTATTTTTTTAGTAGAGACGGGGTTTCACCGTGTTAGCCAGGATGGTCTCAATCTCCCGACCTCGTGATCCGCCCGTCTCGGCCTCCCAAAGTGCTGGGATTACAGGCTTGAGCCACCGCGCCCGGCCTGAAACAAGAATTTTAAGAAAAAGAGAGTCTCACAAAACTATATATTAACTGTATCACCCAAAGTACAGACCTTAGCAGCTTTTCCAACTCGAGGTTTAAGTGGTAAATAATCTTCATCTGCAGGAAGCGCAACCTGATAACAAAGTAAAAAAGAAACAAAACAAAACACCTCACCAACTATTTGACAACTGATGTATTTAGCATTCCATAAAGAATGATTGTTTGGAAAATAAAACTGATGAACTAGAATGATGAACTTCAACTGTCTCAGACACTGTAAATCAAATAACTGTCTTTAAGAACAAGGCAAAAAGCTAGTTTCGACACTCAAAAATTACATCTACTTGCTGTCTACAGGTAATAATTGAAAGCTGATGTTTATTTCCCTGAAGAAACTGTGTATTTATTAAAGTTGAAACTACTACAACACAGAAGAATAACAACACAGTGAGTAGAAAACAACATAGAACAAAAAGAGAAACTTTTGAATGCTCATATGCTGACAGGGAATGGCAATTAGAAAAAAGGAGACTCTAGAGATAGTTAAGGGAAAACGAAATTAATAAAGTCTTTGTGCAGTGTGGCGATTCCTCAAGGATCTAGAACTAGAAATACCATTTGACCCAGCAATCTCATTACTGGGTATATACCCAAAGGATTATAAATCATGCTACTACAAAAACACATGCATATGTATGTTTATTGCGGCACTATTCACAACAGCAAAGACTTGGAACCAAGCCAAATGTCCATCAATGACAGACTGAATAAAGAAAATGTGGCACATATACACCATGGAATACTATGCAGCCATAAAAGTTGATGAGTTCATGTCCTTTGCAGGGACATGAATGAAGCTGGAAACCGTCATTCTCAGCAAATTATCACAAGAGCACAAAACCAAACACTGCATGTTCTCACTCCTAGGTGGGAGTTGAACAATGAGATCACATGGACACAGGGCAGGGAACATCACACACCGGGGCCTGTAGAGGGGTGGGAGGCTAGGGGAGGGATAGCATTAGGAGGAATACCTAACGAAGGTTGACAAGTTGATGGGTGCAGCAAACCACTGTGGCACGTGTATACCCATGTAACAAAATTGCACATTCTGCACATGTACCCCAGAACTTAAAGTATAATAATTAAAAATAAATAAAGTCTTTGTGGAGATAGGATAAGATACAACCAACAACACTGGCAGAACAACCATCCTTAGTCTGGAAGGGGAATGTGACAGGTGCAAATAGCCTTGGTGATGGAGGTTATAATCAGAGGACATTTCAACTTGATATCCTCAAGCCTGTGAAGAGGAAAAGTCACCCTGCTGAGAAAGTAAGAAGTGACAAAACGGTGGGCTTAAAGATAATCATGGAGCACAGAAAGGGCTTTTGACCTCTTGAAAATAGAGTTTATTTATTTATTTATCTATTTATTTATTTATTTTTGAGACAGAGTCTTGCTCTGCTGCCCAGGCTTGAGTACAGTGGTGCGATCTCAGCTCACTGCAACCTCCACCTCCCTGGTTCAACAATTTCCCTGCCTCAGCCTCCTGAGTAGCTGGGATTACAGGCACACACCACCACGCTCAGCTAATTTTTTTTGTATTTTTCATAGAGATGGGGTTTCACCATGCCGGCCAGATTGGTCTCAAACTCCTGACCTCAGGCAATCTGCCTGCCTCACCCTCCCAAAGTGCTGGGATTACAGATGTGAACCACCGCGCCCAGTCATGTTTATGTTTTTCCATCTTTTATAAGCCCAGATAACTAAATAGGGTCTAACATATCTTGAATGATCAAATGGACATCGCATCTGTCAGACACTATGTACTATTTCTAAAACATAAGAGACTTTTGGTAGAAAAATAAATATTTTAAAAGATAAATTTCTAAAAATCATGTCCTTTGCAGTAATATGGATGCAGCTGGAGGCCATCATCCTAAGTGATTTAATGCAGAAACAGAAAATCAAATACTGCATAATTCTTGCTATGTTTAGTGAAAGCTAAACATAGGGTACACATGGACATAAACATAGGAACAATAGACACTGAGGACTCCAAAAGCAGGAAGTGAAAGTGGGAAAGGGTTGAAAAACTATTTAATACCTATTGGGTAGTATGTTCACTATTTGGGTGACAGGTTCAACTGAAGCCCAAACCTCAGCATCACACAATATACCCATGTAACAAACCTGCATATGGCTAGGCACAGTGCCTCACGCCTGTAATCCCAGCACTTTGGGAGGCCAAGACGGGTGGATCACCTGAAGTCAGGAGTTTGAGACCAGCCTGACCAACATGGTGAAACTCAGTCTCTACTAAAAATAAAAATAAAAACTAAAAAATAAAAAAAATTAGCCAGGCGTGGTGGCATGCACCTGTAATCCCAGCTGCTTGGGAGGCTGAGGCAGAAGGATTGCTTGAGTCTGGGATGCGGAGGTTGCAGTGAGCTGAGATCGCATCACTGCACTCCAGCCTGGACGACACAGTTAGACTCTTAAAAAAAAAAAAAAAAAAAAAATCAAACCTGCATATGTACCTCCTGAATCTAAAGTTTTTTTTTAAAAAAGATAAGGTTCTAAACCTACATCAAAAGCCTTTTTGTTAATTTGGATTACTCTGCTTATTCAATACACTTTTAATGAGATTCTCCAATTACCTATAAAAATAACTTGCTATAATGTTTATACTATAATAAAAAGTTTTGAGAAGAAAACAGTGTTATAGTTCCATTATGTCCCTAATGTGTATAAATTCTCACTTCTAAATGGATACAAGCTATCACTGACCACCATCTTGTGGCAGAACAAAGAAACTGCAATTTACCAGTCAATGGCGCAAGACTTGAAATAGCATGGAACCTTCAAAAGTAGCACTGTTACTTAACTTTAGGAGTAGGAATGTTCTAAACACCTACTTTATGCTAGGTACTTTACCTAATTTACTTCTATAATCCTCACAACCACACCACTAGGTAGATCCCTTTATCACAAATTTAAAAACTTCAAAAAAACAATGTTTTTTAATAAACAAGTTAAGAAATTTACCCAAGATTGGCCTGGCATGGTGGCTCACGCCTGTAATCCCAGCACTTTAGGAGGCTGAGGCAGGTGGATCACGAGGTCAGGAGTCTGAGATCAGCCTGGCCAAGAGAGTGAAACCCTGTCTCTACTAAAAATACAAAAATTAGCCGGGCGTGGTGGTGCGTGCCTGTAATCCCAGCTACCCAGGAGGCTGAGGCAGGAGAATCGCTTGAACCCAAGAGGCAGAGGTTGCAGTGAGCCGAGATCGTGCCATTGCACTCCAGCCTGGGTGATAACAGTGAAATTCTGCCAAAAAAAAAAAAAAAAAAAAAAAAAAAAGATTGTTAAAATAAGAAACTTACCCAAGATTATAGTTAGGAAAAATGCTGGGGGAGGATCTGAACCCAAGTTTAATTACAAAGCCCCAACTCTTCCACTAGGTACCCCATGGAAACTATTTATTGTTTCCAAGGCCCTCAAGGCTAAACTGTCTGCTGATCATCATACTAGATAGTCCAAAGAAAAATCCCATTTATAACACTAACCTTCTGTATGTTGTTTGTGCTTACCTCATGTGTACACCCTTCAACAGTTTCAACTGATTGTACCTTGACTCTGGGCATCAGGTCTGCCAAACTTAAAAAAAATATTGTTTAAAGTTACACAAAAATAAATTACTTTTCTATAATTTGATAATAAGCCTCACATCGCATTGTTAAGGAAAATGACAATGTCCAATCATCAGTATTCCACACAGGAAAAACTTTGGCTATTAAGAATACATAGAAATGTTTTCACATTATGCAAATACACCCTGAAAATTAAAAATGACCAGTTAACATCCTTTATTACAGATACAGAACATAATGCCAAGGATTATTCAAATAATTATGTCAGCTTAGTTCTAACAACTCTTTTGAATAAAAAGTACCTCTACCAAGCACTGTCACCACTTCAAAACATAAGCTGGTTATAAACCATTGCACAATAAAAAGTATAAAATAAACTAGCCCAATTCATTTGTTGCTATTATTTATAGAGGTGTTCCTGGCCAGGCACAGTGGCTCACACCTATTATCCCAACATTTTGGGAGGCTGAAGTGGGTGGATTACTTGAGCCCAGGAGTTCAAGACCAGCCTGGGCAATACGGCAAAACCTCACTACAAAAAACTCAAAAATTAGCACACGTGGTGGCACACACCTGTAGTCCCAGCTACTCAAGAGGTTGAGGCAGGAGAATCACTTGACCCTGGGGAGGTTTAGACTGCAGTGAGCTATGATCACACCACTGCACTCCAGCCTGGGTGACAGAGTGAGACAATGCCTCAAAAAAAAAAAAAAAGTTCCTTATTCTCATCAAAATCCTACATTATGCTCATCTGTTTAGACTCTGAAAAGGCAAAACTGAATAAACTGAAGAAAAATAGATGTATTTCTGTGCTAGATTCATTATCTTACTGTACTTCTGAGATTTAAGTCAATACTACTACTTTGGACAAACTCAAAAGTTACAAACAAGTAACAATGACTTTAAACTACAAAATATTATTTTGTAACTTATTATAGTAGCCTGGGAAAACGAAGCATCTTAAATATTCCAGTGACACATCTATCACCATTTATAGGAGATAATTTTACTAACTATAACGAACGTTAACTGGTTTAAAAAAAAAAAAAAACTACAGAAATTGTAAACTCTTCATGGTAGTGCCAAGTTCGAATATGGCACATTAGAAGGGAGAAGCAAAGTTGTAAGATCATTACCACAATAGAAAACAGGTCAGCCAAGGGTACTGGCATCAACATTTAGAAAGTTCCAGCTTCCAACATCAGATAAATACCAGCAATTCCAGCCACAGATGACCATAGCAGGAGTCTTGAGATGCACAGCCACTTTACATGCAACAATGAAAATCTAATTCCCTCTAATGTTCCTTCCCACTTATTCCTTCTACTGAGTTAGCTTTATTTTTTTCTTTTATTCCACTCTTCCAGTTATCCTCTTCCTGAGGCATTAACACATAAAGAAAATGTATTTCTTTTAAAAAAAAAAAAATCAGGTGTTAAGATTTTTTTCTCAAAACTGGATTCTAAAGTATTAAAAGATGAGTATTTTCTATATTGCTTTCCAATTCCCCAAACTTCAGTAAGTGTTCTATATTTACATGCCTGTATAAAAATAGAAAGAATACCTTCATTTCTTGAACACAGGCATATATCTAAGTAGCAACATGGAAACAAGTTTTAAAATCTCATGCAACCACCTGAATTATGAGTTATTAACATTTAGGACTTTGGAAATATTACCTTAAGTCTTCAGTTATTGACTCTTCTATCCTGGGCTTCTTTCCAAAAACGGGTTCATCTGTACCTTCGAAATCTACATCCCTCTTATTTTTTCCATTATTAGTTGATTCTGATTGTAATTTACCATCAAAACGTTTCCTGAAAAGTAAATAGTTTGGAATGAATTCTGCGATATCCACTTTTACTTTAAAGGCAACATGATAAAATACTGCTCTACACCGTTAACAGAAAGTCATGTTTTAAATAGATGAATATTACAAACAACAACTGGCTAAAGCCCAGAATACCTTAACCTAGTAAAACTGAATACTACCGCATTTGTATTTCATTTTTCTTTGAAGGTTTAAAATTATTTTAAAATTCACATTAACGTAATTATTAAATATATTTTCTTTAAAACTGTAAAGTAAAACACCATTAGACATTAACATGAGTTACTTTAACAAACATTTAATGCTTTCTCTAAAGCCATGATACTACTATTTGGAAGAAAATGTTTTTCTGTGATTAGATTTGCTGGTTAAAAGTAATGACAATAAATGATGTTTGGAGCCAGGCACGGTGGCTCATACCTGTAATCCAACCACTTTGGGAGGCTAAGATGGGTGATCACTTAGGGGTCTCAGGGGTCAGAGACCAGCCTGAACAACGTAGCAAAACCCCATCTCTACTAAAAATACAAAAATGAGCTGGGTATGATGGCGCACGCCTGTAGTCCCAGCTACTCGAGAGGCTGAGACAGGAGAACTGCTTGAACCCATGAGGCAGAGGCTGCAATAAGCTGAGATCGTGCCACCGCACTCCACCCTGGGAGACAGAGCAAGACTGTCTCAAAAAAATAAGTAAATACAAGGTTTGGTACACTGAATATCCATAGGGGAATTCAATCTGACCTTTACTTCATCATACACAAAAATCAATTCCATGTGAATTTTAGATCTAACTGTGAAAAGGCAAAAACAACAAAGAATCTAGAAGATAAAATGAGAAAATTATCTTCCGAACTTCTTAACCAGGACAGAAAATAAGGGGTGAGGACTATAAATCAATTATTAAAAGATAACCCAATTAAAAAATGAGCAAAGGGCTTAGCGGGCACTTTAGAAAAGAGGATATTCAAATGGACAACAAGCACATGAAAAGGAGCTCAACATCATTACTTATGACAGAATTGTAAATTAAATAATATTACGTCAGTGACTCAAACGTTTTGGTTCCAGAATCCTTTCTCAGTCTTAAAAGTTATGAGAAACTCTAATGAATTTTGTTTATGTGGTTATATCTGTTGATATTTGCAATATTAGATATTGAAACTAAAAAATTTTAAAATACTTATTAATTTACTTTAAAATGGCAATAGTAAAACCACTACATATTAACATGAGTAACATTTTTGGTAAAAAAATAACTATTTTGTAAAAAAATTTTAATGAGAATGGCATAGTTTTTATATTTATATATTTCTCATGTCTGGCTTAACAGAAACAGCAGGACTCTCACCTGGTTCTGTATTCAACTTGTTAAGACACATTGTTTTGGTCAAAGCATATGAAGAAAAATCTAGCCTTATACAGATATGTAACTAAAAAAGGACAGGATATTTTAATAGACTTTTTGGAAAACTGTGAATTTGCCCCTCTTATCCCATAACAAAACAGTCACACTCTGAGAACTGCTACTCCATTTACAGTCATGAATTGTGCAAACAATTTTGAGCCAAAGCCAAACATAAAAATATATTTTGCATTATTCCACTTACATAACAGTCCCAAACAAAAAAAATTAACACATGTTGTTTTCAGGATAGTTATTTTTCTAAGAGGCACAGAGGGGTTTCTGTAATATTCTGTTTTTTTGCACAGAATGGTGGCTGCATGGATGTGTTCATATACTCTAGAAATCCATCCCATAATCTGCACACTTTTATGTTCTATTTAAAGAATTTTTAGGCCGGGCGCGGCAGCTCACACCTGTAATCCCAGCACTTTGGGAGGCCGAGGCTGGTGGATTACAAGGTCAGCAGATAGAGACCATCCTGGCTAACACGGTGAAACCCTGTCTCCACTAAAAATACAAAAAATTAGCCGGGTGTGGTGGTGGGTGCCGGTAGTCCCAGTTACTCGGGAGGCTGAGGCAGGAGAATGGCGTGAACCCGGGAGGTGCAGCCTGCAGTAAGCCGAGATCGCGCCACTGCACTCCAGCCTGGGCGACAGAACAAGATTCGTCTCAAAAAAAAAAAAAAAAAAAGAATTTTTAATATAGGGTAACACAATAATACCGATTCATATGCTTGAACAACCTTTCCATAATGAAGTTCATTCTTTGATACTTAGCAAAACCTAAAATTTATAATTTCTGTCACCCCCAATTTTGCGAAAAAGCTATTCATTCTAGTCCCATTTTTGTTGCTACTTATGCGAACCTCTTCTGGACAGGCCATCAACATCCTTGGGCCTCGGTAAAATAAGACATTTGGACAATAACTAAGATCCTTTCTAAGGGTAACATTCTATTATTCTATCTCTGAGTAAGCAACAACTAAGCCACTGTATTTAAAACACTCTATCAGGAGCTGGTTCAAGTCTATAAAACTAAGAAACATGAAAGTTCCCAAACCTTTGAGAAACTGAAATTCATGGTAGAACACTCCTAGTCAGAAGGGCTATATTACTCTTTAATACTGCATGTCAGACTTTTAGGACTCCAGTTATTTATTTCTCTTATAACTTGCTATGTATGTCACATGTGGAACTTGCACACAAACACAGAAGTTATCCAGGAAGGCTGGAAATGAAGTGTTGCAGATAACCGGCTTACATTTTAAGGATAAGGCTTTAATTTACTGAAACCATCTGAGAATGTTATTCTTCTTAGTTCATAAGGGTAGCATGCTCTATATAAAGCACAAGAAAAAGCACCAAATTGGTCATTAAACCCAAACAACAAATTTGGCCAACATCTAATTATAACTTATTGGCGAACAAACCCAAACTGTGATAACTAGCCTGTAATCACAGAGGATAAAAATCAATCTCTAACCTATAGAGGAATTTGGCAACACCTAGCAACACATTCTAAAATGTTAAGGTCATGAAATTCAAAGACTAGTATATACTACATGAGACAAAAAAGACATGACAACCAAATCACTTCTTTTTTTTTTTTTTTTTTTTTTTGAGACGGAGTCTGGCTCTGTCGCCCAGGCTGGAGTACAGTGGCCGGATCTCAGCTCACTGCAAGCTCCGCCTCCCGGGTTCACGCCATTCTCCTGCCTCAGCCTCCTGCGTAGCTGGGACTACAGGCGCCCGCCACCTCGCCCGGCTAATTTTTTTTTGTATTTTTTAGTAGAGACGGGGTTTCACTGGGTTATCCAGGATGGTCTCGATCTCCTGACCTCATGATCCGCCCGTCTCGGCCTCCCAAAGTGCTGGGATTACAGGCTTGAGCCACCGCGCCCAGCCAAATCACTTAATTCTATATAGAATTATTTTCTTATAAAGGACATTAAAGCAATTGGCAAAATCTGGATAAGTCTGCAGATTAGGTAACAGTACTGTATCAATATACAATTTCCTAATTTTGATAACTATAAACTGAACTGTGGTTACATAAAAGAATGCTCTCATCTTCGGAAAACACACACTAAGCAACTTAGGAATTTAGAGGTAAATGGGCAACATATCTGCAACTTACTCTAAACAGTTCAGAAAAAAGCATATATCCACAAACATACACATACACATATGCATGTATGGGAAGGAAAAGGAAGAGAGGATAAAGTAAATGTGGTAAAATGTTAAAATTTAGAATATTTGAGTGAAGGTGTACAAGAATTTTGGTGCCATTCTTACATATTTTCTCTAAGTCTGAAATTATGTCAAATAAGAAGTTTTTTTTTTTTTTAAGTACTCACACTGTTAAGTGTGCACTGTTAAGTGTTAATAATAGTTAAGCAGTGACCGTTGTGCATAACCATTGTGTCTCGCCTAGAGAAGAACATGTGCCAAGCAGAAGTATTTGGTCTTTTTAAACTTTTATTTTAGGTTTGGGGGGTACATGTGAAGGTTTGCTACGTAGTTAAACACATCATGGAGGTTTGCTGTACATATTATTTCATCACCTAGGTATTAAGGCCAGTGTCCAAGAGTTATGTTTTCTGCTCCTCTCCCTCCTTCCAACCCCCTACAAAGTAGACCCCAGTGTCTGTTGTTTCCTTCTTTGTGTTCATAAGTTATCTTTTAGCTCCCATTTATAAGCAAGAACATGTGGTATTTGGTTTTCTGTTCCTGCATTAGTTTGCTAAGGACGATCTTATTCTTTTTCATGGCTACATAACATTTCACAGTGTATATGTACCACATTTTCTTTATTCAATCTGTCATTGATGGGCATTTGGGTTGATTCCATGTCTTTGATATTGTGAATGGTGCTGCAATGAACATTCACATGCATGTGTCTTTATGGCAGAATGCTTTATATTCCACTGGATATATACCCAGTAATGGGATTGCTGGGTCTAACGGTGTATCTGTTTTTAGCTCTTTGATGAATTGCCATACTGCTTTCCACAACGGTTAAACTGATTTACACTCCCACCAACGGTTTTAAGCGATCCCTTTTCTCAGCAACCTTGACAGCATCTCTTATTTTTTTAGTTCTTAGTAATAGCCATTCTGACTGGTGTTAGATGGTATCTCATTGTGGTTTTGATTTGCAATTCTCTAATGATCAGTGATATTGAGCTTTTTTTACGTTTGTTGGCCCCATGTATGTCTTCTTTCGAGAAATGTCTGTTTGTGTCCTTTGTCCACGTTTTAATAGGATTGTTTTTCTCCTGTAAATTTAAGCTCCTTATAAATGCTGCATATTAGACCTTTGTCAACGGTATAGTTTGCAAAAATTTTCTCCCATTCTGTGGGTTGTCTGTTTACTCTGTTGATAGTTTCTTTTGCTGTATGGAAGCTCTTTAAGTTTAATTAGAGCCCACTTGTCAATTTTTACTTTTGTTGCGATGGCTTTTAGGCTGGGCACGGTGGCTCAAGCCTGTAATCCCAGCACTTTGGGAGGCCGAGACGGGCGGATCACGAGGTCAGGAGATCGAGACCATCCTGGCTAACACGGTGAAACCCCGTCTCTACTAAAAAATACAAAAAACTAGCCGGGCGAGGTGGTGGGCGCCTGTAGTCCCAGCTACTCAGGAGGCTGAGGCAGGAGAATGGCGTAAACCCGGGAGGTGGAGCTTGCAGTGAGCTGAGATCCGGCCACTGCACTCCAGCCTGGGCGACAGAGTGAGACTCCATCTCAAAAAAAAAGTTTAATTAGATCCCACTTGTCAATTTTTGCTTTTGTTGCGATGGCTTTTGGTATCTTCGTCATCAAATCTTTGCCCATTCCTAGGTCCAGGATGATACTGCCTAGGTTGTCTTCCAGGGATTTTGTAGTTTTGGATTTTACATCTGTCTTTAATCCATCTTGAGTTGATTTTTGTACATGGTATAAAGAAGGAGTCCACCTTCAATTTTCTGCATATGGCTAGCCAGTTATCCCAGCACCATTTACTGAATAGCGAGTTTTTTTCCCATTGCTTCGTTTTGTTAGCTTTGTCAAAGATCAGATGGTTGCAGATACGTGGCCTTATTTCTGGCTCTCTATTCTGTTCCATTGCTCAATGTGCTTGTTTTGTACCAGTATCATGCTGTTTGGTTACTGTAGCCTTGTAGTATAGTTTGAAGTAGGGTAACGTGATGCCTTCAGCTTTGTTCTTTTTGCTTAGGACTGCCTTGGCTATTTTTGGTTCCATATAAATTCTAAAATAGGTTTTTCTAGTTCTGTGAAAAATGTCATTGGTAGTCTGATAGGAATAGTATTGAATCTGTACATTGCTTTGGGCACTACAGCCATTTCCATGATACTGATTCTTCCTATTCATGAGCATGGGTTGTTTTTCTATTTGTTTGTGTCTTCTCTGATTTCTTTGAACAGTATTTTGTAATTCTCATTGCATATATCTTTCACCTCCCTGGTTAGCTGTATTTCTAGGGTGTGTGTGTGTGGGAGCGGGGAAGGTCTGTGGCAACTGTGAATGAGATTGCCTTTCTGATCTGGCTCTCGGTCTGGCTATTGTTGATGTATAAGAATACTAATCATTTTTACACACTAATTTTTGTATCCTGCAGCTCTGCTGAAGTTGTCAGCTGAAAAGTGAGTGTCTGGGCCCAGACTATGGGGTTTCCTACATATAGAATCATGTTGTCTACAAACAGATAGTTTGACTTTCTCTCTTCCTATTTGGATGCCCTTTCTTTCTTTCTTTTGCCTGACTGCTCTGGCTAGGACTTCCAATACTATGCTGAATAGAAGTGGTGAGAAAGGGTAGCCTTGTCTTGTGCCAGTTTTCAAGGGGAATGCTTCCAGCTTTCACCTGTGCACTATAATGTTGGTTGTGGATTTGTCAGAGATGGCTCTATTATATTGAGGTATGTTCCTTCAATACCTAGGTTACTGAGTTTTTAACATGGAGGGGTGTTGAATTTTATCGAAGGCCTTTTCTGCATCTACTGTGGTTTTTTGTCTTTAGTCTCTGTTCATGTGATGAATCACATTTATTGATATTTGTATGTTGAACCAATCTTGCATTCTGGGGATGAAGCCTACTTGACCATGGTGGATTAGCTTTTTGATGTGCTGCTGGATTTGGTTTGCAAGTATTCTGCTGAGGATTTTTGCATTGATGTTCATCAAGGATAGTGGCCTGAAGTTTTCCGTTGTTGTGTCTCTGCCCGTTGTTGATATCAACATGATGCTGGCCTCATAGAGTAAGTTGGGGAGGAGTCTTTCCTCCTCAATTTTTATGAATAATATCTGTAGGAATGCTACCAGCGTTTCTTTGTACATCTGGTAGAATTCTGCTGTGAATCCATCAGGTCCTGGGTTTTTTTTGGTGGGTAGGCTATTTATTACTGATCGAACTTTGGAGCTCACTACTGGTCTGTTTAGGGAATCAATTTCTTCCTGACTCAGTCTTGGGAGGGTGTATGTGTCTAAGAATTTACCCACCTCTTGTAGGTTTTCTAGTTTGTATGTGTAGAGGTGTTCATAATAGTTTTTGATGGTTATTTCTGTGAAGTCAGTAGTAACATTTCTGTTGTAACTTCTAACTGTGTTTATTTGATTTCTGCCGAGATAGAAAACAATGATGTAAGTGTTCCATAGGTTTTTTTTTTTGAGTTGGGTCCTGGCTGTATTATCCACGGTGGCCCCAGCCTCCCCAGTAGCTGGGACTACAGGCATGAGCCACTGCCCCCAGCTCCACAGTCTTGTACTTCTCTGTACAATTATACACAATCATAAATACAGACTATTTTAAAATGCTAGTGTAGAACAACAACCTTCTTAGTTGATGAAAACTGTATGAAGTACACATATACTCAGAAATAGTTCTATTCTGAGAGCTACAAAGAAGTTAAACTGATAGTAATCCCCAATGGGTTAACTATTGCTCTATGCCACAATGGAATATGTGTTTTTTCTGTGGTTGTTGCCTCTGTCCCCAAAAAAATTTATAGAATAAAAATAATTACAAATATTTGTCAAAATGATTTTAGACTGTCTGGGCAACCTGTTTAACACTATGAAAAGCACTGGTTTAAAATGGATCAGATGCGCATGTAAAAAACAAAACCATACAAGGATTTGAAGAAAACATGACAAAAAATCCAAGAGCAACAAGAATGACAAATGTGACTATATTAAAATTTTTCTGAATGACAAAACACTGGGGAAAATATTGCAATTTACGTTAGAGGAATAATATCCCTAGTCTATAAAGAAGTCCTAAAAATTAAGAAGGACCAACTATTCACTTTTTTCAAGATAAAAAAAAGGTATGAACAATTCTCAAATAAAATCAAATAGCCTCTGAACTTATGATGCTTTGCTTCATTCATACAAAAAGAAATATAAATTAACACGAATTGAAATACATTTAATCATCTATCTCATTGACAAAAATCCAAGTTCAATACACTGTGTGAAAAAGGCCATAAAATACTCTCCCACATTACTGTTTGTATCAACTTTTTATTGCTGCTGTAACAAATTACCATACACCCAGTGGCTTAAAATGGGCCCTCAACTCCTAGGCAGTCCATAGCCTGTTAGGAAAGCAGGCTGCATAGCAGGAGGTGAGCAGCGGGTGAGTGAACATTACTGCCTGAGCTCTGCCTCCAGTCAGATCAGCAGCAGCATTAGATTCTCATGGGAGCACAAACCCTACTGTGAACTGTACATGTGAAGAATCTAGGTTGTGCACTCTTTATTAGAATCTAATGCCTGATGATCTGAGGTGGAAGACTTTCATCCCGAAACCATCCCCCTACCCCTGGTCTGTGGAAAAATTATCTTCCATGAAACCAGCCCCTGGTGCTGAAAAGGTTGGGGACGGTTGGCTTAAAATAGGACAAATTTACTGTTTTATAGTTCAGTAAGAAAGAAGTGCAATATAGGTTTTATAAGACCAAAATTAGGGTACTGTGTTGGCAGGGCTGTGTTCTTACCTGAAGGCTCTGGGGGAAAATCCATTTCCTTGCCACTTCCACTTCTAGAGATCACCCACATTTTCTGGCTTATGACCCCGTTCCTCCACCTTTAAAGTCAGCCAGAGCCCCTCTATTGTTGCTGTCTTTCTGGTTCTCTCCCTTCAGCTTCCTTCTTTCACTTTAAGAATCTTTGTTATCACTTTGGTCCCACCTGGATAATCCAGAATTCTCTCTCCACCTCAAGGTCAACTGATTAGCAGCATGAACTCCATCTGCAACTTTCTCCTTTGCCAAGTAACCTAACAATTTCAAATGTTCTAGGGATTGGGACATGAACATCACTGGGGGACTGTCATTGCTACCACACTGTTGAAAACACAAAATGGTATATCTCCTGTGGAGAGGAATTTGGCTGCACCTAGCAAAAATGCCTACTTAGTTACTCTCTTTGACCTAGTAATTCCAAGAATCTATTCCAAAGATAAAACAGCAAACAACAACAACATGAAACAGACTTATACAAAACAGACATTGTTGCATCATTTGTAACAGCAAAAGACTGAAAATAATACCATGTCCATTCAGAGAACATTGATTGAAGGATTGCAACTATGCAGCTGTTTAAAAAAAAAAAAAAAAAAAAAAGCTCTCTACATATTGATATAGGATGATCTCTTGGTCAAAATATCAAGTAAAAAAAGATGAACAGTTTTTAATGCTACCTTTTGCACAAGAAGTGAGAAATGAAGAAAACTGATAGACAAACATGTACATGCAATTCAGTATTTTCAAAAACAAATGAGACAAAGCAAAAACTAAAGGGGAGGGAGGAAATGGAAGAAGGGGCAAGGATGGAAGCAAGAATGTACTGTTTTAAACTTTGATTTCGGAACTATAAAATCTTTTACATAGTTTCTTAAAAAATAAATTTTTAGCAATTCTTAAAAACTGTAAATACACTGAAACAAATGAACACAATAAATATCAAATTAGTGGCATAAACATTTAGAGAAAAGAACCACTACAGAGTATTTTCACTGTTACCATGATATATTCTGAGGGCAAAAAGAACCACAACTGCATTCAATATCTTATTAATAGTAAAATTATTTTTAAACTATTATAAGTATATATAAGAAAATGTTTAATTATGTAATTGTCAGCAGGAATGAGGATTTTCTTTTTTTTTTTAAACATGTCTCTTTCTGTTACCCAGAAAAGAGTGCAGTGTCAAGATCACAGCTCCCTGCAGCCCCAACCTCCCAGGGCTAAAGCGATCCTCCCACCTCAGCCTCCTGACTAGGAGGGACTACAGATGCACGCCACAAGACCCAGCTAATTTTTTTTTTTTTTTTTATAGAGACAGGGTTTTACCATGTTGCCCAAGCTCTTCCTGAACTCCCAGGCTCAGGCGATTCACCGGCCTCAGCCTCAGAAAGTGCTGGGATTACAGGCATGAGCCATGTGCCTGGCCTAGGAATGAGGATTTTTAACAGAAACCAGAAATGATACATTTATAAAATTCCAAAAAGTTAAATAAAAACCCTGTGATATTAATTGTATTGGAAATGTCAGTATGAATTCTATTTTTTTATAACAAAGATTCCCTAGTTCTTTGTACTGTAAAAACCTAAAAGCAATGAAATCCAGTAGCATTGTGTACCCTAAGCACAAAATAACACTTCTCATTACAAGAAACTAGAGACTCCTTAGAGATATGGCTGATTCCAAGTTTGGCACTGAAAGTGTAGTGTGAGTCCAGAAAATCCAGAAAGCACATAAGCTATCAAAGACTGATGATGTATTGTCAAATAGACACAAGAGCCAACCTAAAGAGTGCTCACTGATCAAAACATTGGAAATCCAAGTTTCAAAAAACGTAACGGAAACAACTCAAATGTCCAGTAACAGAGGTATAAACAAATATGGTATATGTGTAAAACAGAATAATATTCAGCAATAAAAACAAACTATTGATATACACCACATGACTGAATCTCAGAAGCACTATGTTGAGTAAAAGAAGCCATGTAAAAGGAATACGTAATGTATTTAAATAAAATTCTAGAAAATATAAGTTCTAGATAGGTGGCGATAGGGATGTATTAAAAAGGGGCACAAAAAAACTCCTGAGGGTGATGGAAATGTTTATCTTGATTGTGGTGGTTTACTGCACTTCAACTATACCCCAATAAGATTAAAAAAAAAAAAAAGAAGAAGAAGAAATAAGTGCAAAGGAGTAAATATATAAAAATCCACTCATTCACCAAGAAACTAAACATAATCATACACCCATGTTGGTCACCACTGAAACTTCCTTAGGGCACAACTTATTTCCTTAAAAATTGTTAAACGATCAAGCATTTATCCTGCCTTTTATGAACTGTATTTCAAGGTAAACAAACAGCTGATGAGACAATGCCTTTTTTAATAGGTGAATTCCAGGCAATAAATGAAGAGAGAAATGATAAAAACAGAAAATCGCCACTGTGCAAGTACTAGTGAAGTAATGAACCTAGGCAATTATCACTAGGTGCTAAAGCCATCATGTGAAAGGTGAATGAGGGATCAGGTGATACTATTTTCACCAACTTGTCAATCTTAGAACAGTAGACTATTCAGACATTATGATGTAATGAAATAGGAAATAAATTGAACCTGAATCTACTCAAGCCACTAGATCAGAGCAGTCTAGTATATATACATACATATACAAGCTACAAGCTGCATATGTAATTTAAAATTTTCTAATAACCACATCTAAAAAGGTAAAAAGAAACTATTGAAATAAATTTTAATATCTTTCATTGAACCCAATATATGCAAAATATTATCATTTCAATTACAACTAAATTAAAATTAAGGAGATATTTTACAATTTTCATATCAACTTTTCCAATTCTGGTGTGCATTTTACACTCCCTGGACATCTCAATTCTGACAAGTCATATTTGAAGTGCTCAACAGCTATGTGAGGATAGTGGCTATTACGTCACAAAATGCAGCTCTAGGGATGAGGACAGTTTACAGAAAATACTTGAGGATACAGGAGCAAGTTAAATGACAGTTTAAGAAAACAAATCCAGGATGTGGGAAACTCCACAGGATAGATTACCTGGTTTCTCCCCTCACTCATCCCTCCAAAATAGAAATCAATAGCAGAAGGAAAAAAGAGGCAGGCTGTTGTAGCATAAAATACTTCAGGGCTATAACAATAAAAACAGTGTAGGGTTTTGTCTGAATCCTGATTCAAATATCAGTAATCAAAAAAACACCCAGGAGACAACTGGGGACATCTCACTGCAGATTCAGTATTCAATGATATTAAGGAATTATTGTTAGTTTTGTTGGATGACATAAATACTGAAATATTTAGGGAGAAAAAAACAACTTGCATTTGATTAAAAAAAAGATGTAGGAATAGACTGACCATGACTTGATATTGGTGAAGCTGAGTTATGGGTACATGAAGCTCTTCATACTATTTTATATACAATATACATAGTTTTATAATTCTCATAAAGTTATTTTTAAAAGTACTCACTGGCTGTGCACAGTGGCTCACACTTGTAATCCCAACACTTTGAGAGGCCAAGGTGGGAGCACTGCTTGAGGCCAGGAGTTTGAAACCAGCCTGGGCAACACAGTGAGACACCCGTCTCTACAAAACATTTTAAAAATTAGCAGGACATAGTGGTGTGCACCTGTACTCCTGGCTATTCAAGAGGCTGAGTGGGGAGGAATGCTTGAGGCCAAGAGTTCTAGATTACTGTAAGCTGCTAAGCACCAGTGCACTCCAGCCTGGATGAGAAAATGAGACCCCCATCTCTAAAAGATAAAGAAATAATTTTTTAAAAAAGCATCCACTTGGTCTAGAATACTAAACACAGGGCAATTTCCTCTGAAGTTCCATGATTTGCCCTCCTATGTTACACAGATCACATGAGAATCACACTATGCATGTTAGTATGGTCACTGCAATCAAGCAAATAGGATTTTTTCTTTTCCTTTTTTGAGATGGAGTCTCGCTCTGTTGCCCAGGTTGGAGTGCAGTGGCACAATCTTGGCTCACTGCAACCTTCACTTCCCAGGTTCAAGCGATTCTCCTGCCTCAGCCTCCTGAGTAGCTGGGATTACAGGCGCCTGCCACCAGGCCTGGCTAAATTTTGTATTTTTAGTAGAGGCAGGGTTTCGCCATTTTGGCCAAGCTGGTCTCGAACTCCTGACCTCAGGTGATCTGCCCACCTCGGCCTCCCAAAGTGGGTAGAGGCATGAGCCACCGTGCCCGGCCAGGATTTTTTTTCTCACAAATACCTAGAATACCTTGCTACAAGTGTTAGTAGTAAACAAAACCCTTTAAGCTACCAATGTTCTTCTGTTGTTTTCTTATTTCCCTTCTCTAATATTCATTTCCTAATGCAATTAAATGTAAATTAGATTTTTATTTCCTCTTTTCATTTTGGAAGGTTGTTAAACAGCTTACCCCAACTACGATGCAAATCAAACTCATTTTACCCTAGCAAATTTGAGGTAAAGTATATACTAACATGGTAAATTACATATGTATTGTCTTCATAACATCATAGTTGCCCATTCAAACACTCTAGCAACTATTACTTCCTGTCTCGAAAAAATTAAAAATAATTGGTCTTCCTTTCTTATTTTCTCTGAAAAGCCTCCCCAAACTCTCCCAATCCAACTTAATGCGAGTAGACTATTTTTCCACTTTGTTCCACTCACTTATGTGACATTTCACACTCCTGATAGAATTTTCTGTTATGCCTCTAATCTCTCATTTAGGCTATGTACCCTCTCCAGACGTTCTGTGTTGTGTCACTTACTTTCCCACAGGGATCTCCGCCTCAAGGAGATCAATTCAAATGATATTCAAATATATACCTCCAGTCCTGGTCACTCTCCAAAACTCTATTAAAACTACCCAGTGGACATTTTCCTATGGATATACTAGCATCCCTTCACACTGTCTTAAGCTAAATTAATTTTATCGCTATATCAAAACTTCTGAACGTCCCCCTTTTTTTCACCCTGCAATGCAAATTAAACATCTTTTGACTTCCTTTCCCTTGTTCTCCTTAATTAACGAAGGTCTGTCCATCTTTTCCTTAACATGTTCGTACCTTTTCATTCCTCCGACACTGCCCGAGCTGAGGTTCTTTTCTTTACAACCAGATAACTAACATAATTTCCTAATTTATTTTCTTATTATGAGGGTCCATTTTCTTTCTCTATACTATTATAGTACTCTGCCAACCACTGCCAAATTAATTTTCCTAAACTATCATTCTACTTATCCAATCACCTTGTTCAACAGGGTTTTAAAAATGAAATCAAGACTCCTCTGCTTGATATTCAAGGCCCCTCATGATCTCAAACCAATGTATATTTCCAGTCTTAACTCTTGTAGTCCCTAAGTTTAACAGTTCCTCTTGCCCAATTTGTGCTCCTAACAACAAAGAAACAAACTTGGCACCATTAACAATACAACTTCCTCAACTCAGAATATCCTCTTGTATGTAAGACTTCCTGAAAATCACAAATAGGTATCTCCCTTTCTTGTACTTTTATAACACTTAATTGTATATACCATTCATTTTAAGTTCATCACCTCACCTACACTGTAACTCTTTTATGTGTACCTATTCTCTTTCCCTCCACCGAAAATTCCTTGAGAGCAAAATCATGTCTAATTTAATTTCAAGCATCTATTGGGTATCTGGCCCCACTATGCCAAGAGTATATTTTGTTGATTGATAATTAATCACCTTACTTTGTTTAAGTAATAGCTTTTCCTTGTTCTACTATAAAGAGATCTGTACACTTTCTGGTGGCTGTATGCACCAGTCTAAACATATGGGTAGGGTCCAGTAATTTTTAAATTTTTTCTCGATAAACTCACGGTAGCTAACATTCATTAGTGATAGCTAGCTGACCATGGTTAGGCACTTTACATGTATATCTCACTGAATCCTCACATCACCACCAGTGGTAGGCACTATTATCTTCATTTTACGGAAGAGAAAACTAGTACATTTTGGAGATTAAATGTCTCTCCCGTCTCATGTTATCATCTGCCTTTTCCCCTCCAAATCAGTTCATATCATTTTTTTCTTAACTTTTTCACCCTTTACTCAATCATTCGTTTTGTTTATTAACGACTATGTGCCAGGTGTTGTGCTGGTGCTGTGGCTACAGAACCCAGGAGACAACCGCGAAGACGGGGATAGAAACAGTAACATCGACGTAAGGGAAGTGAAGCAGAAGCTCACGCTGCCTGCAGACACCACAAAACGCCAACACCCCGCTTCCCCGAAACAACATTCTTCCACCCTCTCCAACTTTTTTCTGGAACCCCTTAACTTCCCAACGCCCCTGAATGTACACTTCACTTTCTCGTGCTCCTTCCTAAGAGAGTAGTGTTTTCTTCCCCAGTACCGAGAAAAAAAATAAAAGCAACAACTAGAACTTCTTCCTTACCCTGCCTTGTCTGCAGACCCTGGAGGCCCCTTCCATTTCCCCTTGTCCTTTTCCTTGTCTTTTTTGGTTCCCGCCTCATTGGTCGAGTCGCTCTCGAACACGCTGAACAGCTCATCTCCGAATGCGTCCGCCATCTTTCGGAGCTTTGAGAGCGAATCTCCCTCCTACCCACGATGCCCCGCGACCGAAGACGGTGACGACTCGTGAAGGTTCAACAGTGGCCCGCAGGAGACAAAAGTAGTGGAGTCGCACGACCAACAAAAATGTTCTCGGGACGCCTTTCCCCGCCCCCCCCCCCCCCCGCCGCTTTCCCTTCCTTTCGGACCAGAAGTGGATACGCTGCTCAGTGGCTAAAGAGTGAGAGTGGCTCGCGGAGCCTGGCGTGTGGCAGGCAGCTGGCGACTCGAGGAGGCGGAGCCTGCTGAATTCGACCAATTGCGAGGCAGCGGTCGCCCCGGCCCGAGAAGCCCGGATCGAAGCTCAGGGTGGCGGCCCCGGAGCCGGGGAATGTGAAGAGCTCTTGGCTGTGTAGTAGTAGCGCCCGGGCCTGGGCCGCGAAGGATCTTCTGCCGCAGCTGCAACATGGGCGGAAAGAACAAGAAACACAAGGCTCCAGCGGCCGCGGTGGTCCGAGCCGCCGTGTCTGCTTCCAGAGCCAAATCTGCAGAGGCTGGAATTGCCGGGGAGGCCCAAAGCAAAAAGCCGGTGTCGAGGCCGGCCCCCGCTGCCGCTGCCAGCGCCAGGGAGCCCCGTATCAAGCAAGGTACGAGGGGTCCCCCAGCCCCTGGCTGTCTGCCCTGAGACCCTGCTGGTTGTCCTGAGGAAAGGACCTTAGAACCCGGGAGGAGCTTCGGGCCCAACATTTCTGTCTCCCAACACTCGGGCTGCTAGCTCCCCATGGGGTAGCCTTGTCTTAGATTAAAAGTCGAAGCTCTTTGGGCCTCCAAAATTCTGACAGTAACCCTGTTGCAGCCTGGCATCTCCCTTTTAATTCACACTTTTTCCCCTTCTAAAAACAAAATAATTGCATTAGCTTCTGTTTCAGCAGGGATCCATCCTGAGTACCATCTCAGCTAGCTACACTAATGCAAAGACGAGTACTGAGTGGAGTTCCTGACCTTCTGGTGCCAGCCAGCCCCATTTTCTGTCTGTTCTTCATATCATTTTCAGCAGCAATCTAGTGTCTCTATGCGTTCTGGAAAAATCAGTACTTAATAAAAATTACAGGACATACACACTGGTTACACATTGGTTACGTGTAACCTATTGTAAAATTGTCCGCGCTTGTTTCTGCCGCCATGTATTTTTGCTTACTGAACAAATTGATTTGACAACTCAACTTGTAGATGGCCGATTCCTGCTGCAGATGAGCAGGCCACTATTACGGTTGAGCTCAAAAGTTGAACAATTACATGCTGATGTGTTCTTCTGGGGTTGTTTGCTTGTACTTATTGGAATATTCAAGAAATATTTGCTGAGCATTTATGTGTATATACGCAAATATTGAGTATGTATCTGATAAGATATGAGGAATGTGATGAGCAAAATAGAGACATCACCTCATGGAGCTTGCCAGTCTAATGTCAGAGATAGGCATTAACTGACAGATAACGCACACAGACATATTTATAGCCTTATAATAGATAAGTGCCACAAAGAAAAGCCTGGGAAGACAGTTTAACAGGGTAATCTAATTTTTCTGGGGATGAGCAGGTATCATGGATAGTGTCTGGAAATGTAACTGTTAAGCTGAGATCAGGAGGATGAAAAGGAGTTAACTCTGTGAAGCATGGCGAAATTAGTATTCCAGGCGGGGATAGTGAACATCATGTGTAAAACTTTTGAGTCAGGAAAGAGCTTAGGGCTCTTGAGGAATTCATAGAACATAAAGCATTGCCAAAGGAGGAAAAGAGATGAGACTGAAAAAGTAGGCAGGTACCAGACCTTTACCTAGAACTGGTGGAAACAGTTATTTGCCTTGCAATTTATTGTAGTGTTTTAGCTACAGAGTTAGTATGCTTGTAATTACAAATACATAGAATTTCTCCCTGACAACTGTGGCAGTTTTACTGTATGGATCAGCCTCTTTTTTACTTTTCCTTTGTCTTTTACTGACATTCCTGTGAATTATTTGAACTGATAGTCATTTGTTGTATTCTTTGGCTTCCCTTTCCTCCAGCCCCAAAATGTGACCCTTTCTCAAGGTGTCAATCCTTGACAGTATAGTTCACTCCTGAAGTCCTTCTAGGAGTGTTCATCTATTTCCATTACTTCTATCTTTTCCTTTATAGATGGCCTGTCTTTCAAGCTCAAGTCGGCAATTTATACATTTTCCTAGATCCTCTGACCCTATTTTTTGCAAGCATCTCAAATTTAACAGGGCTAGTACTAAACTACTCTTCTTTCCCCAAACTAACTTTTCCTTCGACTTCCTTGTTTCTGTTTTTCCATATTTCGCTTTGCATTTGTGTAGTTCACACCCTAGTCTAGGTACCTGTGAATTCCTGGAGTACCAACAAAGTCTTTTAATAGGTCTCCATAGCTGTGCTCATTTTGCTTCCTCCAGTTGGTCTTGCATATCAACATCAGACTGGTCTTTCAGAAATGCTGCTTTGGTCGTGTAACACTTCTTGTTTTCTTCCATGGCATCCTCACTGACTTTGCAATGAAGTCCAAATCATTTAGCTAGCTTCTAAAACCCTCTTTCTAGCCTTTTAATATTTCCTCTATTCAACCATAGCAAATCTGGTGTGTTTTCATTTCTCCAAATGGAGCTCTTGGCTTTCTTCTTCATATTTATTCTTGCCATGTTTTTCTTCATAGTGTGCAATCTGTCCCTAACATCGTCTACCAAAACCTTAAAATATCCATTTCAGAAATGACAACTCCCTTTTGAATTCTTCCTGCTATTCACAACTGACGTATCATAGTTGTTTAAATCATTATTTTTGATAGTTAGGTCTTGCCTTATGATATGTAAAGAATTGTACATTTTATATATCCTACAAAATTACAGGAGGTAGGAACTGTTTTATGGATATGTGTTAACATTTCCCCAGTATCTACTCCAGTGCTGTGCATATCGTCATGAAGAAAATTTCTTGGATAACTGGTAAGGAAAGTTCAAAGGAATTATTAAGACCAAGAAATCAAGAGAAAAAAACTAGAGGTTATCTACTAAATTTGCACATAACTTTTGGGTTTATTTTGGGGTGCTTTTAATATATAGTATAACATATAATAAATCTATTTTGGAGAAAAAAAGTGGAAAAATGCTCAACTCTGTGTAGTTCCTAATGTAGATGTAATGGTTCTACTCTACTTCCATCCCTCCTTATCTTTCCAGTTTGAAGGATTGTACACAGCACAGCTGGTCAAAATTGTCCTCTATCGTAGAGGTACATAATTACCAAATGGCTTGCACAATTTGGGGTATTCTTACCACTCTTTTTTTTTTTCATTTCATTTGTTCATCAAAGAATTTTTGAAGAGGCCAAATAGGGAGGAGGGTAGGGAGAGGTTCAGTATTAAATAGGATGGTCACGGAAGGAAGGCATCATACAACAAGGTGACATTTGAGGAAAGGAGGCAGGTAAAGTAGTTACACAGATGACTGGGTAAAGAGCCTTCTGGGGAGAGGGAACAGAAGGGCCTTGAGATGCAAGCCTAGAGTGTTACAGGAATGGCAAGACCTTTCCCCATCTTTCTTTTACTGTCCTCCCCTTTGCCTTTTCTTTTCTTTCTTCTTTCCATTCCTGTGCTTTCGCTTTAGAAGTGCCACTTCATTAGCCTAATTATAATTAAGCTGCTTTATCATGTTATAACTGAGACCAAAATAAGAGGTTCAGTAATTTTTCTCTTCCAACCAAGAGGCTTGTGTTTCTGAAAATTCTTGAACCTAGTTGAGGCTTAAAATTTTAAGAGGGGAATAAGAATGAGGAATGGATGTCACAAATTTATAAAAGCCATTATAATTTTTTTTTTTTAGGGTCACCAAAATAGGAAAAGTGCTATGAGGAACAGAAAATGGTGACTTGGTAAAGATTAAATGGAGAACAGAGGGTCTATTTTGGTTTGGAATAGGAATAGCTTCCCTTAGAAAGCATTTAAACTGAGATGGTCTGCAGAGTATTTGTGGCAGAGGGAGAAACAAGCCTAAAGACCCTAAGGTGGAAACAAGTTTGACATGTTGTAAGAAGATAGTGCTGTGTGGCTGGAGTGAAGGAAAAAAGAGTTAAAATGTGGCTGGAAGTCTGGGAAGGAGCCAGAGCAAGTGCAATGGGAAGTGGGGGCCGGTGTTGGTATTAAGTAAAGGAGAAACTTTAGCTGGTTTACATTTCAAAATGATTAGTCAGGCAGCCCTGGCGGTATGTACTTCCTCATAGGCCTTAATTGCTCAGACTACATCAGTTCACCCTCATCTATTCTCTTGGCACTCATTTGAGTAATTAGTTGCTTACTAATTATATTACTGTTCCAGATTATAAGCCCCATGAGGACAGGGACTGGATCTGTTTACCACCAGAGTCCCTGTTTTGGTCCCTTGCTTGATTAACCATTCTGCAGATGTACACACTGTTGATCAGAAGGGAATCAGAGTGCTAACAACTCAAAGTGAATGTCTTAGTCATAGTAGGTCATTAGCATTGTTTTTTCCTTTAAAATACAGTATAAAAAGAATATGTAGCAAAAGAAAAGAATATTGGGCAATAAGAAACTGATTCTAGTTGATTTTTTTTTTTAATTAGCTGAGTCATTTTGAGGAAATCAGTTTGTCTATGCTTCAACTTTAATGTAATAAATATTTTTGAGAGCCAGCTATATATGTTGCATCGTCCCATGACCTTTCATTTATAAATTTGGAATTCATAATACTTTGCCTTGGAGATACTGCATACTAACATCCTTACTTCCAGTCAGATTTCCAGTAACTTCCACCATCTTTAATACAAGATCAAAAATTGTAAAAGTCTCCAGGCAATAAGGAAAGTAGCTGTCATAAATCTTATGCACTTTACTTGGCAAAAGTGAATGTGGCCCAGTGAATGTTCCTTGATTTCTCTGATGATTTTTCAGAAATTCAGCTCTTTTATTTACCCTCTGGAAGTTTGCAGTATAAGCCCATTTCAAGGAAGTGATACAGTTGAAACTCTTAGGTGAATTGTTTGGAGGAGACAAATGAGAATTTACTTTAATCTTTTCAACTGGGTAAATTAAAAACCAACCAGTTTGTTTTTTTGTTTTTGTTTTTGTTTTTGAGATAGGGTCACTCTGTCGTCCAGTGGGTCACTACAACCTCTGCCTCCCAGGCTCAAGCAATCCTCCCATCTCAGCCTCCCAAGTAGCTGGGATTACAGGCACAAGCCACCACACCTAGCTAATTTTTTTGTATTTTTTGTGGAGATGGGGTTTCACCATGTTGCCCAGGCTGGCATTTTTAAAGGAATTTACAGTCTTATTCTTGTCAGTAACACATCAACTTTGAACTGTTTCTCCGTGTAATCTTCGTAACGGACTGCTCATCTATCTGTAACTTTCTAAAAGGGTTATAACTGGGGTCTCTTGATGCATTTGGGGACCTCTAAAACTGCATGGTAAATTTGTTCACAAGCTTACTATAATTGATAAGATCCCCTAGGAATAGTTAAAGACTACTAAATATATACTCTCCTTTATGACCGTTGGCATGAATTTATGAGAGAGATTGCTAGAATTAAGGTAAAGTTTGAGACTAGAAGATAAGGAAACTAACAATACTATACCAGAGTTGTTATTATCTTTTTACATATGCCATGTAGCTTTGGGTACCTCCGACATAACTATAGCACAGCACTAATTCAGAGAACCACAAATGTTTCTCTCAGACTGCCCACATGTACAAGTTAATTTCAAGTAGTTATTCTCAAAAACTTTTATTCTTTTAAAATATCTAATTATATTAGCTACCATCTTAAAACGAAGAACTTAATGTAACCCAGCAGAGAGTAAAGTCTTTGACTTTAAAATCATAAGAACATTTAATGTTTAAATGTCTCAAAGTAGAAAAAATACTTTTTTTATTTTAAGGTGTATAAAAACCATGCAAGTAGATTTATGATTCTGGAATCATTATATTTTTATTTATTTATTTATTTTTTGAAATGGAGTTTCATTCTTGTTGCCCAGGCTGGAGTGCAATGGCGCAATCTCGGCTCACTGCCACCTCCACCTTCTAAGTTCAAGCGATTCTCCTGCCTCAGCCTCCCGAGTAGCTGGGATTAGAGGCATGCGCCACCACGCCGGGCTGATTTTGTATTTTTAGTAGAGATGGGGTTTCTCCATGTTGGTCAGGCTGGTCTCGAACTCCCGATCTCAGGTGATCCACCCACCTTGGCCTCCCAAAGTGTTGGGATTATAGGCGTGAGCCACCACACCTGGCCTGGGATCATCCTTATACAGCAGTGGTTCTCCAAGTGTGCTCAGTAGGTCCTAAGGAACCTGAGACTTGTTTGCCAAGGGCTCCATGAAGTGAAAACTATTTTCATAATAATTCTGAGGTGTTATTTGCCATTTTTCATGCTCATTTTCTCATGATGATGCAGTGAGGTTGTCCAGTGGCTACATGTTGTGTAATGTTACAGCAGATTGAATGCAGAAGCCAGATGTTATGAACTGAATGTCTGTGTCCTCCAGAAATTCGTGTGTTTTTCAACATACCCACAGTGTGGCTATAATTGGAGATAAGGACTGTAAGGAAGTACTAAGGTTAAATGAGATCATAGGGATGGGGCCCTGATCCAACAGGATTAGTGTCCTTATGAGATACCTAAAAGAGCTCAGTTTCTCTGAGTAAGCACAGAGAAAAAAAGCCATCTGAACATATAGCAAGATGGTGGCCACCTACATACATGCCAAGAGAAGAGGCCTCGGAATGAAACCTACCTTGCTGATACCTTAATCTTGGACTTCCCAACCTCCAAAACTATGAGAAATAAATTTCTGATGGTAAAGCCATCCAGCAGTCTGTAGTATTTTGTTGTGGCACTCTGAGCAGACTAAGATACCAGGTATTAAAGAGATTTGCAAAAATGGAAATTTTTTTTTGTCTTGAAAAATATAGTCATTTCATCAAAAGCATCATTTATATTTACGTAACGGGTTTATTTTTATTAATATTATTGTTTTGTTGAGGTTCTTTTGTTTGTTTCTTTGAGACAGAGTCTCCCTCTGTCGCCCAGGCTGGAGTGCAGTGGTGCAGTCTCAGCTCACTGCAACCTCCGCTTCCTGGGTTAAAGCAGTTCTCCTGCCTCAGCTTCCCAAGTAACTGGGATTACAGGCATGCATCACCAGGCCCAGCTAATTTTTGTATTTTTAGTAGAGATGGGGTTTTGCCATGTTGGCCAGGCTGGTCTCAAACTCCTGACCCCATGTGATCTGCCTGCCTCAGCCTCCCGAAGTGCTGGGATTACAGGCATGAGCCACCACACCTGGCCTATTATTATTATTATTAGAGACAGGGTCTCACTCTGTCGCCCAGGCTGGAGTGCAGTGTTGCAGTCACAGCTTACTGCAGCCACTACTGTAGCCTTGAACTCCTGAGTTCAAGCAGTTTTCCTGCCTCAGCCTCTGGGACTTCAGACATGCTACCACGGCTGGATAACTTTTGTAGAGGCGAAGTCTCACTATGTTGCCCAGACTGGTCTCAAACTCCTGGGCTCAAGGGATACTCCCACCTCAGCCTCCCAAAGTGCTGGGATTACAGGCAAGAACCACTGCACCTGGCCAGATTTATTATTTTCAGTGAATGAATGAATATTTTAAAATTTCCCTTTTAATTTATAATATGCTAAGTATCAACAGACATAACCCACATAAAAACTATTTGGATCCTCAGTAATTTTTAAGAGAGTAAGGGGTCATGAGACCAAAAGTTTGAAAATAATGTGTATTGCTTCCTGGTTACTCATTGTTAGAGGATTGAGACTAGACAGCATTTCTGTTCACTGGAACAGACTTGGCAACTGTAGTGGGTTGAGTGAGTAGTGTCCCCCCAAATATTCATGTCCACCTGGAACCTCGGAATGTGACCTTGTTTGGAAATAAGCTCTACATATCTATGGAGCTTGAGATGAAATTATACTAGATTTAGGATGATCCCTAAATCCAATGATGAGTGTCAAGAGAAAGGAGAGGGAAATTTGGACCCAGAGACAGGGAAGAAGGCCGTGTGAAGGAGGAGGCAGAGACTGGTGTTATGCTGCCACCAGAAGCTGGAAGAGGGAAGGAAGGATTCTTACCTAGAGCCTTCAGAGAGAGTATGGTCTTGCTCACACCATGATTTTGGACTTCTGGCTTCCAGAATTGTGAGAGAATAAATTTCTGTTGTATTTAGCCATCAAGTTTGTGGTAATTTGTTATGGCAGCCCTAGGAAACTATAGCAACCCTGGACTTCAAGGAGATAAGATGATAGAAACTCCCACCTCCCTTTTCACTTAGCATACCACCTTCAAGAAAGAGTGCTTTTTCTTTAAAATTGTCCATCTACTCTGCCAACCATCATATCTTCTGAGAAGTTTTGCCTCAGCTAAGTGCTAGGAGAAAAGCATCAGACTAAAAGATCGGAGGATAAAGATAGATTTAACCTAAAAGATATGTAGGCATTTGCATTTTATGAGAAACTGATTAACATGGAGGAATGCTAATTGGCAAAATGTTTAAAATTTAGAGAGGATATTGCTAGCTACTAGATTGAGTTATTTGGTGAAGTATTGGGGGGGAAAAGCTGAAATCAAATATTTAATATTTAGCATTCTTTAGAGGAAAATTAAAATAATGTAATAGATATTAATCATTAAATTGCCTTGTCTATTTGTTTGTGTTATTTACAGGTCCAAAAATTTATAGTTTTAATTCTGCAAATGATTCTAGTGGTCCTGCAAATCTGGATAAATCTGTTTTGAAAGTAAGTAACCAAGGTTTTGAGTCATTTCCAGAAATGTTCCCCCCTTTTTTCCCCAAAAAAAGATGTATCCTTAAATGTAAGAAAATGATGGAGTGTTTTAAATTTTTGTAAATAGTACTCTAAGAGCTAATCTCTACTAAAAAGAAGTAAATCATACACATATGTTGAGAGACTGTAAGAAATGAAGGAAGGTCTGGTTAAGATCTAAACTTCTAAGCATGGCATATACATTTTTTCAGGTCTGTCTTAGAATACCTTTTCATCCTCCTCTCTACTACTCTGATCTTTATTTAATATTTTAGTTCATGGGACATCTCATGAATATCTCTTTTGTTCTTCTAAATCTGTGATTTTACAACTTCAAGCTTTTACCCATGTACTCTCTGCCTAGAGTGCCCTTATTTCCCGTTTTTATTTGTCAACCTCTGTGACCTCTATGAAGTCCTTTATAGCTCATCAAGTTGATTTTCTTGGTGATTCTGCTATTACTTGATATATCATTTTTGAGAATTGGCATGCTGGGTTATAATTTGTCTCTTTATATATATTTTTTGGGCTAGACTGCGAATTTCTGAATTATATTTTTGGGCTATTTATAGTAGGCATTTAGTTAAAAAAGTAATAAATGGAAGATATTTTTGTAAGTAGATGCTTGTGTACTTTTAGGTCAAAAATAACAAAAGAACAGAAAATAAAATGCCTAGTAGGAAAAAGTAGGAATCAAAGTCTAGAAGCCAAAAGAATTTGTGTAGCTTCTTATTATATATTTAGTTTTCAGTTTTACTTGTTATACCTCTTTTTAGTGTAGCATTCATTCTTTTAGGTTGTGTGCTTGCGCTGGTTTACATTAAGGCAGATTTCTGGGCTCCCTACAAGAATTCTGATTCAGTATGTTTGGGATAGAGCCTAGGAATCTCTCTTTGAGACAACAACCCAAGGGTAGTCCAAGGACAATGTCTTGTGACATTGCCCTTGAGAGGCTTTTCCTTGCCATGTGTTATCTTGTTGCTTTTTTCATGCCACATTTTTTCTTAAAGAAATGATAGGAATGTGGTCAAATGGGTGGTAGTCCAAAAAATGATAATTACTGTATCTGATTTTAGCTGAAATTTTGGGGTTGGTTGGCAGGAATATAGAAAACTGTATGATAAGCTTTTAATTTTTTAATAATTTAGCTTCTAAATGATATGACCTTTTTGGCCTTAACAGGTGGTAATTAATAACAAACTAGAGCAAAGAATTATTGGAGTGATCAATGAGCATAAAAAGCAAAATAATGACAAAGGAATGATTTCTGGAAGACTTACTGCCAAAAAATTGCAGGTATTTTGCAAACTTTTTTAACTTCCTTAGTTTTAGTGAAGCATTTTTAGACAGCTCCTCATGTGAGATAAAAAATGGCTTTACAACTTCCATTGAGATTTTATGTAGATCATGTCCATCTCTTAGAGAAGGAATTGTGCACACATTAAATCAAGGAGGTGCAAGTGCACACATTAAAATGGTGATAGGAAAATTAAGGTATATCCCCAGAATTATACTATTTAGCACCTACTATGTTAGATTCTGTGCTGGGCACTTTGTTTACATTTTCTCTGACACAACAGTCCTATGAGGTAGATGTATTTGGTTCCATTTTTTCAAGTGAAAGAATTGAGGCTTGCAAAGATGACATAAATGATACTGTAAGGTTACTAGTAAACAGGGTCTGGATTTGAACCCAGCTCTGCCTAACCATAATGATTATGCTTTAGAAAGTATGTTAAAATGCTTTATCTTTATGTATAAAGATATTCACTGAACCACAGCTTGTAATAAACAAAAAAAAATATCCTAAGTGTTCAGCCATAGAAAAATATAAAATTAAATTAGGATATGTCCACCCAGTGGAATGTTATGTAACTATTCAAAGCGATGATGCAGAGTTTCTACTAACTTTGGAAGGTGCTTATGTTATATTATAATGTTAAGTGAAATCTATTTTTACAAAATCATGGAAAAATGACTAAAAGAAATATACTACATTTAGTATCTTTGGACAGTGAAAATATGAATAATTTCTCGTGGTTCTCTTTTTTAAAGATCTCTGGTTTCCAAATTCTTAATTCAATAAACACATTTCATTTTTAACTGAGAAAAAAAAGATTGTTTTGAAATTATAATTTGTGTCAAAGTTTCTGGTTTAAAATGAATGGAATAGTTAGTAATATAGGAAGGGAACTGACAAATGTGACTTTTTTTATATTTGCTTGTCATAGGATTTATACATGGCTTTACAAGCATTTTCATTTAAGACAAAGGACATTGAAGATGCCATGACCAATACACTCTTATGTGGAGGTGACCTTCATTCTGCCTTGGATTGGCTCTGTTTAAACCTTTCAGATGGTAAACAGTATCATTAAATTCTTTCAGTTTCTAAAACCTTTTGAAGTCGTTTTGGTATTTGTATCAACCTTTTGGCTCATACTCATATTTTTTCACTGTCATAATTATTTACTTTTAAAGTGTTCTTTCTTCTGTTCTTTTCAGGATATTTTCCTTAGAGATTGTGACCTATGCAAGAAAATACTATGTTTTGTGTTCAGTTGTTGATTGATATTTTGCTATGTCCTTAATACAAGGTTTGCGTGTCTCCTGGTTTTTGGTTTAGAAATTAGGACTGTCGGCCCGACACAGTGGCTTAAGCCTGTAATCCCAGCACTTTGGGAGGCCGAGGCAGGTGGATCACCTGAGGTCGGGAGTTCGAGACCAGCCTGACCAACATGGAGAAACCCCGTCTCTACTAAAAATACAAAATTAGCTGAGCGTGGTGGCACATGCCTATAATCCCAGCTACTAGGGAGGCTGAGGCAGGAGAATTGCTTGAACCTGGGAGGTGGAGGTTGCAGTGAGCTGAGATCGTGCCATTGCACTCCAGCCTGGGTAACAAGAGTGAAACTCTGTCTCAAAAAAAAAAAAGAAATTAGGACTGTCCTTGGATATATAGTATTTTATTAAGCAGAGGATCATGATTGTAATCTTTGGCAACAATTTGGAGTGCAAATGGCTTGTGGTGACTAAGGATGCTACCACATGCTATGGCAGACAGCCAAAGAGTGGGAAGGATTAAGATCTTATGACAATTTAGGAGCCTAACTTTGAGGGTGAAATAATGACCAAATAGAAGAGGGTTAGCTATCATCTGATGAATATGTTCACTTCTAGTTTGACAAATAAAACCAGGTTCATCTTAGGATTTCTGTTCTTAGGAGATGAGGGAATAGAAGAAAATTAGGTGCTCTGAGTCTAGACAAGGTTTACAAATGCTTAACAAATATTTGTGTTTTATGTATCATATGCCTGTTTATTTTCAGCGTCGTTTCTTTTATTTTTAAGATGCACTTCCTGAAGGATTCAGTCAGGAATTTGAAGAGCAACAACCTAAAAGTAGGCCTAAATTTCAGTCTCCTGAAATACAAGCCACTATTTCACCTCCATTGCAACCTAAAACCAAAAAACATGAAGAAGACCCTAAGATTAAGGTAATTTAAGAATTAAGCATTTAAAGTTGTGTAAAATCAGAATGGAGCACATGTAACTGTTCAAAGAGTATAAATATTAGGTTTCTGTAACATTTTTACTTCTTACAAATAACTAATTGGTTTGCCAGACTTTTCTATCACTGTCTTAGTTATCATTATATAACAAACCACCCCAAAATGTAGTGGCTTAAACCAACTATTGTTTCTCATGATTCTGCAGTCTGTGCTGGGCTCAACAAGGTGGTTCTTCTGTTCCAGGAAGAATCTTCCAGGGCTGGGACATCCAAAGTGACTTCTTCACTCCCATGACTAAGCTGGAGGCTAGCCAGGCATCCCTCTGTCTGCGTGTTTTTTCTACATGACTAGCTTGGGTTTCCTCACATATAGTGAGTGGTCTTAGGGTGGCTGGACTTCTTTTTTTTTTTTTTTTTTTTTTTTTTTTTTTGAGACGGAGTCTCGCTGTGTCGCCCAGGCTGGAGTGCAGTGGCCGGATCTCAGCTCACTGCAAGCTCCGCCCCCCGAGTTCACGCCATTCTCCTTTCTCAGCCTCCCGAGTAGCTGGGACTACAGGCGCCCGCCACCTTGCCCGGCTAGTTTTTTGTATTTTTTAGTAGAGGCGGGGTTTCACCGTGTTAGCCAGGATGGTCTCGATCTCCTGACCTCATGATCCGCCCGTCTCGGCCTCCCAAAGTGCTGGGATTACAGGCTTGAGCCACCACGCCCGGCCTGGCTGGACTTCTTATGGCATCTGGCTTCCAAGAATATTTTAAGACAATAAGCCAAAATGTACAAATTCTTATTAAGCTCCTGCTTTATCATTCTTGCTAATGTCCCATTGACTGAAGCAAGTCACATGACCAAGCCCAGAGTCTGTGGAAGAAAATCACAGATGAATGTGAATAATGGGACTGTAATTCATTAAGGCATTACACTTAAATACTCTGCATATTGTAAAATGTCTATGGAAAAAATAATCCTCATAAAACCAGTGTTTTTAAGGAATAACAGTAGTTTTTAACAGTTCTCATTTCATTCTTTTTTACCACTTTATATAAATATATTCTTTGGATTTTGCAATTGTAAATTTCTTAATGTTGAGGTCAATTTGTCCTTCACTGAGCAATAAAGAATAACAGCTTATATATGTCTGCTGTTTTTGAGTGTGAGGAAATTGTAAAAGCAGTGACAAGATAGTTTTGACACCTTTTTCTAACTTTGGTTTTTCAGATATTTGTTTTCTCTTTCTAGCCAAAAAAGGAAGAAAAAAATACGGAAGTAAATATGAAAGAGTGGATTTTACGATATGCTGAACAACAAAATGAAGAAGAAAAGAATGAGAATTCTAAAAGTTTAGAAGAGGAGGAAAAATTTGACCCTGTGAGTAGAAATTTGTATTAGGCTTCTAACTGGATGTTCCTAAGTAAGATATATTTACTTTTCTGAGCCTTAGTTTGCTCATTTGTAAATTGGAAATGTACCTCTAAAGGGCTGATGTGAAGATTAAATAAAATAACACTTAGGTAAAAACTTAGCAGAAAGTTAACTGCTCAAAAGATGTTAATTACATTTCTCATGTTTAAAGAGATAATCATCAAATATTTTAAAATGATTTTTATGAGTAAGGAGCATGCTAAATTCTTTAGGTAATATTAAAAAGGCACATTCCTTTACAGAAGTTCATGGTTGAGAGAGAATAACATAGACATCATATGGTAAGATAGAAATATAAGGCAGAAAATATACTAAGTCAAAAAAGCAAGGTATGGGAAATACTGTAATATATATATCTGACAAAGGACTTCTATACATAATTATATAAAGAAGCTTTAAAAATAGACACCTCCCAAAAGTAGATTAAATTAGAGAAATGAAAATGAAAACTTAAATGAGATACCACTATATATCCATCAGAATGGCTAAAACTAAAAAGATCAGTAATACTAAATGTTAGGAGGAATGTAGAGCAACTGGAATACTCATATTGCTAATGGGAATGTAAAGCTAATGGAAATGTAAAATGGTACAGCCACTTAGAAAAACTCATCCTTTCTCATAAAGTTAAACAAATACTTGTCATGTGACCCAACAATTTTATTTCCAGGTATTAAGAAAAATTAAAGGCCGGGCGCGGTGGCTCAAGCCTGTAATCCCAGCACTTTGGGAGGCCGAGACAGGCGGATCACGAGGTCAGGAGATCGAGACCAGCCTGGCTAACACGGTGAAACCCCGTCTCTACCAAAAAAATACAAAAAAAACTAGCCGGGTGAGGTGGCGGGCGCCTGTAGTCCCAGCTACTTGGGAGGCTGAGGCAGGAGAATGGCGTAGACCCGGGAGGCGGAGCTTGCAGTGAGCTGAGATATGGCCACTGCACTCCAGCCTGGGCGACAGAGCAAGACTCCGTCTCAAAAAAAAAAAAAAAAAAAATTAAAACATTTCTTCAGAGACTTGTACACAAATGTTCATAGCAGCTTTATTTGTATTAGGCAAACACTGCAAACAGCCCATATGTCTGTCAACAGGCAAATGGTAGATGTTGCAGAACAGCATGTGTAATCTGATGAATTCGTTTGTGTAAAAGAGAAAATACATATAGCTACGTATTTGCTTTTTTACATAAGCAAAGAAAACATCTGGGAAGAGACACAAGAAGCTGTTACTGGTGATTAGGACCAGGGTGGTATAGTGGGATGGAGAATTCTTCTTTATATTCTTCTGTATATCTAAGTTTTTTAAAACCTTGTTCCTGTATTAAACTAATATAAGTGAAATATTTAGGGAAGTATAAGTCTACTTTGAGATTTGGAGAAAGAAGAGGTCTCTTCTGACTGGAGCATTAAGTCAAGACTTCAAAGAGATGGGACCTAAAGGATGCGCAGAGTTCAGACAGGCAAAGAAAGATGGGAAGATGGCCCACATGTGTGAAATACTGTGAACAAGGGTACAGATGTGGAATTGTACAAGGAGCCTTTCAGTAATAAAAAATGGACGAGCATATGTAGAGATAAGATGTACAGATGAGTACTGGTAGATAGGAGTAAACAGGTGAGTTCACCTGAGACTGGAAGATTTCGATGTCCAGAAGGTGATTTTGACACTTTTCCTTGAAAGTAAAGAGCCACTACAGATTTAGGGGCAGGTGACTGACAAGAAGAATGATATTTTAGGTCAAGCTTAGTAGTATTTGAGGTGGTTTGGAATACTGAGTGATGTTTAGGACAATTTGGAAAGTGTAGGGAGGCCATTATAGTAGCTATTGCACTTGCTCAGGTATGAGATAATAAAGGCTCATATCGGTAATTGGAAAGGAAGAGAAACATTTGTAAAGCAAGAATCAATAGAAATTGATGATTTACGGAATATAAAGGCTAAGGAAGATTTCTTCAGAGAAGATATACAAATCACCAGTAAGTATATGAAGAAATGCTCAACATTACTAATCACTAGGGAAATGCAAATCAAAACCACAGTGGCATACCACTTCACACCCGTTAGGATGTCAGCTATCAAAAAAACTGGAAATAATAAATGTTAACAGGAATGTAGCGAAATTGGAACCCTGTGTACTATTGGTGGGAATATAAAATGGTGCAGCCATTGTGGAAAATAGTTTGGTAGTTCTTCAAAAAATTAAAAATCGAATTACCATATGATCCATTAATTCCATTTCTGGGTATGTACTCAAAAGAATTGAGAGCAGAGTCTTGGAGGAGATATTTGTACACTGTGTTCATAGCAGCATTATTCACAATAGCTAAAACATGGAAGCAATCCAGTATCTACCAATAAAACAAATGAATAGGTAAAATGTGGCATGCACATAAAACTGAATAGTATTGAACCTTAAAAAATAAGGAAGTTCTGGTACATGCTACAACACGGCTGGACCTTGACCAACTATATGCTAAGTGAAATATGCCAATCACAAAAAGACAGATACCATATGATTTCACTTATATAACGTCCCTAAGTCAAATTCATAGAGACAAAGTAGAATGGTGGTTGCCAGGAGCTGGTGGGGGATGGCAGAATGGGGAGTTAATGCTTAATGGGAATAGAGTTTCATGTTTGCCAGATAAAAATGTTCTGAAGATGGATGGTGGTGATGGTTGTACAACGTCATGAATGTATTTAATACCACTGAACTGTACACTTAAAAATGGTTAAGATGGCACATTTTATCGGGGAAAAATGTGCCAAAGATGGCAAGAGGTGCGTAAATGGAGGGATGGTGGTATCACTGCCAAGTACAGGAAAGATGGAAAGGATAAGTATTATATGAGTGAATTTGAGGTGGTAGCTAACCCTTCTGTCTGTTACACTGATATTTGTATTGATATTTGTCTCTACACAAAATGGTACCAAAATTCAGCTAGATATGCTTGCTTAATTGTCTCTTTTTCCTTCTTTTATCAGTTATGTTTCCTTCTCCAGTCCATAGTTTTATGCTTCTAATCTGCTGTCACTTATTAACCTAAGGGGGAGAAAAACAGTAATTTGAGTTTAACTTTAAACTTCTTAGTTTTTGCTCAGGAGTCAAGTCATGTCCTTGAGGGTTATGACATCCATTTTCCTCAAAAGCCATTTTTTTCCTGTCTTCCATAAGATAGAGATTATGTGAAGTTAACTTTCAGATGAGTATTATTATTACTGCATGAATAATCCTTTAAACACACATACTTATGAAACGATTTTTTTTTTTTTAGGGACAGAGTCTTGCTCCGTCACCCAGGCTGGAGTGCAGTGGTACTATCTCAGCTCACTGCAGCCTCTGCCTCCCAGGTTCCAGTGATTCTCTTGCCTCAGCCTTCTGGGTAGCTGGGATTATAGGCGCCCACCACCACGCCCGGCTAATTTTTGTATTTTCAGTAGAGGTGGGGTTTCACCATGTTGGCCAGGCTGGTCTCGAACTCCTGACCTCAGGTGATCCGCCCGCCTTGGCCTCCCAAAGTGCTGGGATTATAGGCGTGAGCCACACCACCTGGCTGAAACAATTTTTATAGAAATGAGCTCTACTTTTTATTCTGCACTTTGCTTTAGTTTACTAACACGTCAAGGAAGTTTCTCTATGTGGGTCACCCTCTTTCTTTTGCTAATCTTATTTTATTTTCTAATGACTAAATAGTCTTCTCTGTAGAGATGTTTCATATATGATTTCCAGTTTTTCTTTTACAGTCAGTGCCTCACCAAACATCTATGCACCTGCAAATCTGTGCATTTGTTTTATTTCTCTATGAAAAATTCCTAAAAGTAGATTTGCCAGATCAAAGGTTAAGGTAAAAATATCACAGATTTTGATACAGTAAATTGACCATAGATATACTAATCTTGCTCTTCTTTTTTTGTTCCCCCTCCTATTGTTTTATTTGGAACAGAACGAAAGGTACTTACATCTTGCAGCAAAACTGCTGGATGCAAAAGAGCAAGCAGCTACCTTTAAACTAGAAAAAAACAAGCAAGGCCAAAAAGAGGCTCAAGAAAAAATAAGGAAATTTCAAAGAGGTAAACACTTTCAAATACTTAGATGTATAAATGTAATTGTCTTCTATTTGTTGGCCTTCCTGGAATGGATGATGCTACCTTTTAATATGTCTGCCCTTTTCTAACAGTTTATACATGGGATTAGCAAACTTTTTAAATAATAAGGTAAGTAGTAAATACTGTGGACTTCATAGGCCATACAGCCTCTGTTACAACTATTCAAATTTGCTGTTACAGCACAAAAGCAGCCATAGACCATACAAAAATGAATGGCTATGTTCTAATCAGACTTTATTTATGGATACTATAAATTTCTAATCATTGTATCATGTCACCAAATGTTCTTATAACCACTTGAAAATGTAAACACCATTCTAGCTTGCAAGCCATACAAAAACAGGCAGTGGACTAGATTTGGCCTAGAAGACATTGTTTGCCAACCTATGATTTTTACACCATAAAATATCGTCGTCATTCAAGAAAGAAAGGTGAATACAATTCCATGAGTATTTGTAATGAAGATGTTTGTGTTTCCAGGCTTATTACACCTATTAAATAATTTATTTTAAAATTTTTGTATGTGTTGTGAAAATTAATAAATTGCCTCTGATTCCTGCACAGATTCCTAATAGGAATTATTAAGTAATTGGCTACAAGGAAAAAGAAGGAATGCAGTTTTTTTTAACCATTTTTAAAAATAAGGCGTGAAAACCATGTAACTCTTTGTGTATAAATACCAAAAAAGTAAACAAATGAAAGATAAATAACTATTTTTTTAAAACTGTGAAACTAAACATTATATTTTTTCTGGTAGAAATGGAAACATTAGAAGACCATCCAGTATTTAACCCAGCCATAAAGATTTCACATCAACAAAATGAAAGGAAAAAGCCTCCTATAGCCACAGACGGAGAAAGTGCATTGAATTTTAATGTATTTGAAAAATCTGCAGCTGCTAGTGAAGAAGAGAAAGGTAAAATTAAGGGAAGATGGTCAGGGTGTAATTTATAAATAATACATGTCAAGGAATATATAATGGTAAAATTTGTTACTTTGCATTCTGGCAAAGTACATAAGATTGGCAGTGAAGTTACACTTCATAAGCTGTCTTGAAAAAGTATTAACAATTATGATAACATATATGTACAGCATTTTGTCATTACAAATAAATATCTTGCCTCAGTCTCATCTCTCTCTGATTCATCTCTAGACTGCTGCCAGAGTTATCTTTCTATAATACAGATCTAAATGTGAGTTTCCTGCCACAAACCTTTAATGGCTGCGAGCCTACTGACATCAGTAACAAGTCCAAATCTCTTAGCATGGCATTCTGGATCTTTTGCATTCTGCCACAATCTACTTTTCTACCTTATTCCCTTGGCTTATTACTCCAGCCACATTACTCTTTAAAACATTGGCTGTTTTATGGTTTCATTACTTTGCTCATCTTCTTATCCCCTACTTGGCCAACCTGTTCCCAGCTCAAGGCTTAGTGCAAACAGCTCCTCTTCCCTAAGCCCTCCCTAACTCCTTCCATACCACCAGACAAGTAATCATGTACTTCTTTGTGCTCCCAAGTTAATTATTTTTTTAAAAATTGTTTTGGGTTAATTATTGATATAGCAAGTACAGTATTTATCAGTTTGTATTTTAGTTTTTAGAAGACCATTCACTATAGTATCAAATAATATTTTAGTATTAATCATAATATTATAATTTGCATTATAGTTTTTAGAAGACCAGACTGGATGGTCTTCTAAAAACTATAGAAGTTTTTTAATTATTTTTTTAAAATAATAGTATATAGCAAATAGTACAATATTATATACTATAGTTTAATAGTATACTATTTACTATTTACTATACACTATAGTTTAATATAAAACTATATTATGGTATTAGTATTTAGTTTTAATATAAAGCTAAATTATGGTATTATGATAAATACTATAAATATTATCTGATAAATACTATGCTTGGTCTTCTAAAAACTATAATGCAATGTGATAAATACTATATATTATACTATTTACCATTAGTAAACAATATAGTATACTGTAAACAATATAGTAATATATTTACTAATATTGTTACTATTAGTAAACAACATAGTATATTGTTTACATTGTATATTGTTTACTAATAGTAAATAGTATAATATATAGTATTTATCACATTGCATTATAGTTTTTAGAAGACCAAGCATAGTATTTATCAGATAATATTTATAGTATTTATCATAATACGATAATTTGCATTATAGCTTTTTGTTGTTGTATTTTGTTTTTGAGACGGAGTTTTACTCTTGTTGTCCAGGCTGGAGTGCAATGGCATTATCTTGGCTCACTGCAACTTCCACCTCCCGGGTTCAAGTGATCCTCTTGCCTCAGCCTCCTGAGTCGCTGGGATTACAGGCATGCACCATCATGCCCGGCTAATTTTTGCATTTTTAGTAGAGATGGGATTTCGCCATGTTGACCAGGCTAGCCTTGAAGTCCTGACCTCAGGTGATCCTCCCGCCTTGTCCTCCCAAAGTTCTGGGATTACAGGCGTGAGCCACCACGCCTGACCTTTTTCTTGTTTTTTTTTTTTTCTTTTTTCCAGCTCAGACTGGAGTGCAGTAGCACAATCTCGGTTCACTGCAACCTCTGCCTCCTGAATTCAAGCAATTCTCCTGCCTCAGGCTCCCCAGTAGATGGGATTACAGGCGCGTGCCACCACGCCTGGCTAATTTTTGTATTTTTAGTAGAGATAGGGTTTTGCCATGTTGGCCAGGTTGGTCTCAAACTCCTGACTTCGGGTAATCTGCCCGCCTCGGCCTCCCAAAGTGCTGGGATTACAGGTGTGAGCCACTGCGTCTGGCCACACATTATAGTTTTTAGAAGACCAGAGTGGATGGACTAACTTCTACAGTCTAAAAACTGTAGAAGTTATTTAGTTAATTGTTTAAAAAAAAAATTCTGAGTTGATTATTGATATAGCAAGTATAGTATTTATCAGATTTCATTACAGTTAGTTTAGACCCACACTGAATTGTCAGTTTTTTAAATTATTCATTCTTTCATTAGTATTTATTGTTTTCGTGGGGCATGTTTTTTGAGACAGACTCTCTGTCACCCAGGCTGGAGAACAGTGGCACGATCTTGACTTACGGCAACCTCCGCCTCCCAGGTTCAAGCGGTTCTCCTGCTTCAGCCTCCCAAGTAGCTGGGATTACAGGTGCATGCCTACATGCTTGGCTAATTTTTGTATTTTTAGTAGAGACGGGTTTTCACCATGTTGGCCAGGCTGGTCTTGAACTCCTGACCTCAGGTGATCCACCCGCCTCGGCCTCCCAGAGTGTTGGGATTACGGGCATGACCCATCACACCCGGCCTCAGTAGTATTTATTGTGTGTTCAGTAATGAGCAAAATAACCTAGTCTCTGCCTTCTTCAAGTGTACAGTAGAAAAGGTAAGCTTCAAACATATACAATACATAATTACAAATTATGATGTGTGCTATCAAAAGAAGTAGCTTCTAATAATATAGATAACAAAGGGGTCTAATTTGGATTGGGAAGACCTTGCTGTAATGACATTTACTCTGAGATTTGATAGATATTTAGGTGTTAGCCTGGTGACAAGTTGGTGGAACAATCCTTCCAAGAAGGAGAGGGTACATTAGAAATCTAAGGTAAAAAAGCAGCACTATTCAACAGAATTTTCAATGATGGAAATGTTCTGTATCTGTACTATCCAGTGTTGTAGCTGCTAGCCAAATAGGAGTATGAAGCATTTGAAATGTAACTGAGAAACTGAATAACTAATTTACATTTAACTAACCACATGTGGCTATGTCTACTGTTCTGAGACAGGCATACTTAGAGCATTGAAGAACTGACTGATGGCCATTGTGGTTATAGCATAATAAGCAAGCAAGAGGGAAGAGTGGCAACAGACAGGCAGAGAATAGTAAGGAATTTAGACTTTATCTGTAACAGGAAGCTATTGAGGATAGTGCTGGTGCTGGTGGCAGACAGCTGATAAACCTAGAAATGACATCTGATTTCTATTTTTTTAATGGTTTAACTACAGAGTAGCCTTCCAAACATTGTAATTTGTAGTATCCTTAGTTCATCACATGGATAGTATCATATTTTACAGGAATACATAAGTTCTTCAAGATAATTATTTTTAAAGAATTTTCCCAGGTTCTGTCCATTAAGAGGATTTCCTTATGTCACTTAGAGAAAATCAAGCTTCACCTATTATCTTTTTTTTTTGGAGACAGAGTATCGCTCTGTCACCCAGGCTGAAGTGCAGTGGTGCGATTTTGGCTCACTGCAAGCTCTGCCTCCCGAGTTCACGGTCATTCTCCTGCCTCAGCCTCCCGAGTAGCTGGGACTACAGGCACCTGCCACCACGCCCGACTAATTTTTTTGTATTTTTAGTAGAGACGGGGTTTCACTGTGTTAGCCAAGATGGTCTCAATCTCCTCACTTCGTGATCCGCCCGCCTCGGCCTCCCAAAGTGCTGGGATTACAGGCATGAGCCACCGCACCTGGCCTTACCTATTATCTTCTAAAAGTGCTGTTCTCCAAAGCAAGAGAGGACTTTGATCTCTGAAAAGAGAATGCTTAGCCATTTTTAAAGAACCAATCTTTGTTTACCATTTTAGATAAAAAGAAAGAACCTCGTGATGTAAGAAATTTTGACTATACTGCTCGAAGTTGGACTGGAAAATCTCCCAAACAATTTCTGATTGATTGGGTCAGGAAGAATCTTCCCAAGAGTCCAAATCCTTCCTTTGAAAAAGTTGCAGTAGGTAGATACTGGAAATGTAGGTATGTTTTGTTTTTGTTTTTGTTTTTTTGATTAACTCAATGAACTTTAGAAAAATTTAAGGTGGAAATCTTTTTGTTTCCTGTGAGTTAAGCATACATTTAGGAAGCTCTCAATTCTACATGTCAGGTTTATTGTCTGGTAGATTATCATTATCTAATACATGCCTTCCATGGAAATATTTAAACAATTAACAAATTTGAGTTTAATGTTAATGGAATTCTGAATTTTTTTTATCTGACTTTATCAACTGTATTTTTTAAAAATGTGTTTGCTTCTTTGTAGGGTTAGGGTAATCAAGTCTGAAGATGATGTCCTGGTAGTATGCCCTACAATCTTAACAGAGGATGGCATGCAAGCTCAGCACCTGGGAGCTACTTTAGCCCTTTATCGTTTAGTTAAAGGGCAGGTAAGACTTTTTAGGCCTAACTGTATCTGTATGTGGAAGGCAGTATTTAATTATGGCTCAATTTTTCTCTTTAGTGACTGTTTTTCTGATTAATCCTTTCTCATTATTCCTAATTTGGCTTCCTTTCAACCCTAAACACAGTTTGATCTTTGTTTCCTCTTAGACCAGAAGTCTGAAAGAGAGAGTATGATGATCCGACTTTTGGAGATATGCTAATTTAGCTATGCTAAAAACAGTTGATAGTGTGGTTGAATTAAGGAGAATTTTTGTTTTGAGACAGCATCTCGTTATGTTGCCTAGGCTGGAGTTGTGTGGCAGAGTCATAGCTCACTGCAGCCTCAAGTGATCCTCCTGCCTCAGCCTCCTGAATAGCTGGGACTACAGGCACGTGCCACCACGTCCAGCTAATTTTTTAAAAAAGATTTTATAGAGACAGGGTCTCACTATATTGCCCAGGCTGAAAATTTTTTGTTTGTTTTCCTTTAATGTTATATTGTCTCTCTTAACTTAAAAAAATTATATAGATATTGCTTCCATTTTTCAATTTTAGGTTATATTAACAATACACTTCCAGTTTCAGGAAGGATTAAAATAAAGTTCTACTGAAGGAAGCTCTTTAAGAGAACATAATGCTCTTTTTTTAAATTTTGGATTGTCGGTATTTCCTTTTTACAGTAAATGTGTTTCTTCGTAGGAAATTAGAACCTTTGAAAATTTTAGACACTGATTAAGTGGAACCCTGGACAGTAGTTCTTTCCGTGTTTCTGCCAGTAAAAGTTATTAATGTCTTTATTTCCCTTATTTTGCAAAATAAGGCACTATGAACTATTTGCTTGATAAAAATGACTATCAATATCAGAGAGATAATTGTGGATTCTTTATAGCACAGAATTAAGATAACTTAGATTCCATCCAGTATAGTTCATTTAAAATACTTTGACCTGTAACATTATACAACTGCCAGAATCTCAAAAGAACTGCTTTATGGTTCATTAACATTTTATATAGTGCCACTGCAGGAATAAGTAATAGACATTTGTTCAGTAGTTTCACATGTTCCAAGAGTAAGCACCTCACATATCTTAACTAAACCTCAGAATATGCCTCCCTTTTCAGAATATGCCTATAAGGGAGGTACAATTACTAGCCCCATTTTAAAAATGCAGAAGCTGAGACACATAGAGGTTAAGTGAATTGTGCAACGTTAGTCAAGTCAAGAAGCCTGAATATGATGTGCTGTTTTTGAATTTGCATCATACACATACATATATTAAAGTAATAATAATTTGAGTCAAATTATATTTTAAGATGAATATATCCTTTTAAGTGCTAATCTATTGAATTTTAAGTGCTAATCTATTGTATTTCCATATTGAACAGTTAGTGAAAATAACATACTGCTGTTTTTACTTTAGTCAGTTCATCAGTTACTTCCTCCCACTTACCGAGATGTTTGGCTGGAGTGGAGTGATGCAGAAAAGAAAAAGGAAGAATTAAATAAAATGGAAACCAATAAACCACGTGATCTTTTTATTGCCAAACTTCTGAATAAATTGAAACAGCAGCAACAGCAGCAACAACAGCATTCTGAAAATAAGAGAGAAAACTCTGAAGATCCTGAGGAATCTTGGGAAAATTTGGTTTCGGATGAGGATTTTTCTGCAGTGTCCTTGGAATCAGCAAATGTGGAAGATTTGGAACCTGTTAGAAACCTCTTTAGAAAGTTGCAAAGCACACCTAAGTATCAGAAACTTCTAAAGGAAAGACAACAGTTACCTGTATTTAAACATCGGGACTCAATTGTTGAAACTCTTAAAAGGCACCGGGTAGTGGTTGTGGCAGGTGAAACAGGGAGTGGTAAAAGTACTCAGGTACCACATTTTCTATTGGAAGATTTGCTTCTAAATGAGTGGGAAGCAAGTAAATGTAACATTGTCTGTACTCAACCTCGAAGAATCTCAGCAGTGAGTTTAGCCACCAGAGTATGTGATGAATTGGGCTGTGAAAATGGACCTGGAGGAAGGGTAAGCTGTCATTCAGCTCCACCTCAGTGAATGGTGACATTATTCACCTTTGCTTTTGTGATCCAAATGGAATGTGTACCATATATGAGTTTTCACTGTTATTGGTTGATCAGTGGCACATTTCAGGCACTTTTCGTGTTTTCTTTGATAGATGTGATAGTATGCCACTGTCCTGTGAGAAGGATTATCAGTAGTTCTGTCATTAAAATTCTCTTAGAAAAAATATATTAACTATAATAATTGAATATTCAAATATGTTACCCACTAAATTGAACAGCCAAAGAATGTGGACAAACTCAAATTCTACTAAAATATATATCAAGTTTTTGCAAACCTTTTTCTGTGGAATGTATTCCTGAATGATTTTCATTCTTTTCAGTGAGCAGAAGAGAAAAACAGTATAAATTAAAATGCTAGTATTTTCCAACCCCATATTTTTTTAAAAAATGAGAAAAGTACTTAAATGTCTATTGTCATGCATTTTGCCATGCTAGTATATACAAAACTGGCCAGACCTTAACCAGAGTGACTGCAAAGTATACGAATTAATTAAACTAGTTAGAACTAAATATGATGAATTGCAATTTCATATAATTCTGATTATACTTTGAATTGTTCATTCTGGAGATGGCATATTATATTTTTATCTCTAAACTGGGTACCCCTTCACTAAAAGTTTTCTATTTAGCAAAATTGTCTGGGTTTCTGTCATGGAATAGAGGAGGAAAAAAAAGGCACAGTTTCTGCTCTTAGAGAGTGACAGACATATATACAAATAAGACAATAGAATGACTGAAGGAGTAAGAAAGAAAATGTGATGGGGGATGTTACGTTAAAATTCCACTAGGCACTACTAGTATGATACTAGCTGCTTTTTAATGACAGCAAATTTTATGAGATCTTAGTAGAAAAGTAGACCAAATTATAGAAGCTGCTTAAAATTTCATTCCTGAGTACCTCAATATTTTACTTCATGATTATTTAGGAAGAAATTAATTCAACATTTATTAATGTTTTAATAATCATATTAATGGTATTTAAAGAAGGTGACCAGTTTTTTCCTCAACATCTTGAAAAGCGCAAAAATTTTGGGGCTGGGTATGGTGGCTCGTGCCTATAATCCCAGCACTTTGGGAGGCTGAGGTGGGGGGATCACCTGAGGTCAGGAGTTTGAGGCCAGCCTGGCCAACATGGTGAAACCCCATCTCTACTAAAAATACAAAAATTACCTGGGCGTAGCGGCATGCCCTTGTAATCCCAGCTAAGTGGGAGGCTGAGACAAGAGAATCATTTGAACCCAAGAGATGGAAGTTGCAGTGAGCCAAGATTGCGCCACTACACTCCGGCCTGGGCGACAAGAATGAAACTCCATTTGAAAAAAAAAAAAGTTTTTCTGTTCAAATTTGCCAAAATATAAAATATATTTTATAGCTTTATAGAATTGAAGACCATGGGAAAATGCTTTTAATAATAAATTGCACTGAATAGATTTGCTAATGTATTTATTAATAAACTAATAATTACTAATATATTATTAATAAATTGTACTAGATTACTTACAGCGCTTCATTTAGCAGCAAGATCAGCACCTCTGCTTCACTTTTTATAGCTTGTTTCCCATATTACTCATGAGAATCTAATCAAGGCCCTGTGTTCTCCCTTTAGAATTCTTTGTGTGGGTATCAGATCCGGATGGAATCTCGAGCTTGTGAATCTACTAGGTTACTCTATTGTACAACAGGGGTTTTGCTAAGGAAACTTCAAGAAGATGGTCTTCTAAGTAATGTGTCTCATGTTATTGTAGATGAGGTGAGTGGATTCTATAGTTGTATTCAAAAATTTGAAATATTTTTGTATTAAAAAGATGTTACTCCTAATACTAGATAACATTTTCTTTATACTTACTAAATTATTATATACTTTACATATAATAATTTCTTGTAACAAATGTATCTCCTGTTGGTTTAATAAATACTACGTAATATTTGCTATATGCTTAATGCTGTTCAAACTGTTATGTATAACGTGTGTGTAGGACAGTAGGCAGTGAATTCATTTAATTCTTATAGTAACCCAGTGAAGCAGATATCGTTATTTTAAACTGAGGTACAGAGAGGTCATACAGCCTGCTCAAGTGTTCATAGGCAGTAATTTCTGTAGCTGGAGGTTCAACCCCAAGCAATTTAGCTTCAGTCTGTATTCTTAACAGTATACTGCCTCTCAACTACTACATTTAGTTGTTAAAGAATCTGCTGTAATTATTAAAAAAACAAGAAGTCTTCATCACTATATCACTTTATTGGTAGATATACCTCAACGTGAATCAAATTTGAATGCACACTTACACTGAAGTATGCTACTAGTTTCTCCTTATAATTATTTTAAATGCCATAGGAGCCTAGTATATATAAACTAATTTGCTGGTGTATAATTTTTCAAGAACAGATAAGATATATACCATTCGTGTTATTCAGAAAATGAAATTAAAAATCTCCCCAATATAAAGTTTTTGTAAATGTCGTTAATTCACTAAGTTTAGAAAGCAATAGTGAAAGTTCATTCATTCATTGATTTTTAATTAATAGACTATATATAGTTGGGTTATTTTCCTCCTTTTTGTTAGAAATTATTAGAAGCATAGAAAGGTAGAAAAATGAAAAGAAAAAGTATGATTTCATGATTCAGAAAAAAAAAAGTTAATCTTTAATTTGTATATTTATATGTGTATATTTAATATGTGTATTTATAATTCTTTCACATGAGTCAACAAAAACCTTTTTTTTTTTTTTTGAGACAGAGTCTCGCTCTGTCACCAGACTGGAGTGCAGTGGCGTGTTCTCGGCTCACTGCAATCTCCACCTCCTGGATTCAAGGAATTCTCCTGCCTCAGCCTCTTGAGTAAGCTGGGACTAGGCGTGTGCCACCACGTCCACCTAATTCTTGTATTTTTGGTAGACGGTGTTTCACCATGTTGGCCAGGCTGGTCTCAGTCTCCTGACCTCATGATCCGCCCATCTTGGCCTCCCAACGTACTGCGATTACAGGCATGAGCCACCATGCCTGGCCCAAAAACATGATTTTTAAAAGTAGCTTTATACTAGTATATAATTTGGATGGTCCCATAATTTATTTAGCTATTTTCCGCTTGTCAGATAAGTTTGAGTGAAGACATTTTAAAATAACCTAATTAATATTTTGATAATAAATAAATTATAGGAATTTTTATCTAAGGAGTCTTTATTCCTTAACAAGAGAGAACACTGTACTGTTGTTACAGGAGCAACAGGTTTGTATGCTCACTGTGTAGTAACAGACTAATGCACTGAGACAGTAGAGTTTGCAGCAGAGAAAGTGTTTAATGGTTGCAGGGCACCAAGCAAGGAGATGAGGAGACCCTCAATCTATCTCCCAGAGGAGTTATGGGCTTTTAAGGGGATTTTGGAAGGCAAGGGATTGGAAAATTGGCATCGTTGATTGGTAAGGGTAAAGAGGATAAAAATCATCAGGATGTAGAAACTGCATTATTTGGGGAGTCAGCTCTTTGTGAGGTCCTTCATAACAGCTGGCATCAGTGGGGTCCTTCACATCAGCTTTGAGTCAGTAGTTTCACTGGTACATAGGACCTGAAGGAATTTCTCAAATGGAAAACGTACCATTTCATAATGTTCAAGTTATCTATAGAGCAGTTAAGGGGAATGATAATCTAGGGTCTATGTGATTCTAGGACAATAGGCAGTGAACTACTTTCTTCCTTGATTAATTTTATAAAGTTTATAGGGATGGTTTCACTCTTATCACTAAGATATCAAAGAGAAAGAGGCTGAATGGCTGCTTTTTTATCTGGCCCACAGGCTCCTGCGGGAAGGGAGTTGAGGTAAGGTGTCACAATTGTGGCTTTGTATGACCAAGATCTGGATTTAATCAGTATCATCAAAGGTCAACATGAGCCAAAATGCTGATTTTTTTTTTCGTATTACCATTCTTAAAATAAGCTACAATATATTTATAGTGAGAAATTCTTATTGTTAGGTAAGTTGAAATATCTGTAGCAGTTAATAAGTTCTGTTGAACCCCAAGTTATTACCAGAAAATTGCTTGGTAAATATAGATCAGGATGAACTCTAAAAACCAGACCAACTTCAGAAAGTTGTATTCTTTCATGGTTTTGTATTAGCCATTCGTAGACACAGTTAACTGAATTGAGCTCCAATGTGATCCCATCAACCTCTTAGACACTATAGCAAGTAAAAAAAACCTAGAAGTGAAATTCATCATCATGTTAAGTATTTATTGTAAGAGATGTCAGGACAAAGTCCATGACATTACACAGGAACCTCTTTATGAAGACAGTCAGAATAATGCTCCTTCTGGCCTTACTATTAGGAATTGTGTGATTTTAGTTTGTAGTCAGTGTGTGAATTGAGTAGATTTTCTTGATGGCTGATAGTGTGCTTACAGCCAAATTTTCTGCCCATCTATACCAAGTATACTTAATAGTATGCATTTTTATTTGCTCTATTTTATGTTCTATCCTTATTTTTTTCCTTTTAAAAAAAAATCTGGCCAGGTGCAGTGGCTTGCACCTATAATGCCAGCAATTTGGGAGGCTGAGGCGGGAGGATCACTTGAGCCCAGGAGTTTGAGACCAGCCTGGGCAATATAAGGGAGACCTCCTCTCTCCAAAAAAAAAAAAAATTAGCTAGGTTTGGTGGCTTTTGCCTATAGTCCTATCTACTCACTTATAGTCCCATCTGCTTGCAAGGCTGAGGTGGAGGATTGCTTGAGCCTGGGAGGTCAAGTCTGTAGTGAGCTGTGGTAGTGCCACTGTGCTCCAGCCTGGGCAACAGCGAGAGCCTGTCTCAAAATAACAAAAGCCTTATTTGTATAAATTCGTATCTATTTGATGAAGTTTTCCAGATCTATGTCTTCCATCAGATTTCTTTCCTGAGCATCAGACTTAAATATCTAGCTACCATCTAGATACCTTCAGTCTCAGGAACTCCAAACTCAGCAGTTCCACTACTCAACATCTCTCTTCCCTGTTCATCTTGTATAACTTGCCCCTTCTCCTCTCTTCTAAATCTCTGAATGATCCCCAGTCACCTGGTCAAACCACCAAAGTAAAAATGTCTTTAAGATTTTTCCTTCTCCCACATCCCCTGAATCCAGTCAGCTAGTCCTTTTATTTTGCCTTTCTCAAGTACATTGACTTTTCTCCGTATTCACTGGTGTTACCCTTGAAGAGGTCACCATTATTTCTTTAATTACTACAAAAGTCTCTAATGAATTAAACTTCCTGCTTTGTTTTGCTGTCCTCCACCACATTTTCCACATTGTAGCCAGGATTATCCTTTTTAAAATAAAACTCAGACCACATGATTCCTCTGCTTTAAAATGCTTTAATCACTGCCCTTCCTGACTCATTAGGATAAAGTCACAACTCCTTAACCCAGTTTACAAGGCCTTACAGGGCAGTTTATTGAGTATCTTACCAGCTTTATTTATGACCCATCCCCCATCCCATGCCCAAGTCATTGTTTTTGTTTCTCCAGTTTCTGAAAGTTAGTATGATCCTTCTTTCTACCATGAATTCATACACACTGTGTACCTTAACATGAACGCTTTTTTCTCCTTTTTTCATCCCGTTTCTTCCTCCTCTTTTTCTTTTCATACTCATCCCTCAGTCCTCAGCATCAATGGCATTTGTCTTAGTAGCCTTCTTGACCATCGGGATTAGCTATCCTTCATATATAATTCAAACCATCCTATACAGCATCTTCTTACTGCACTGAAAACTCAAAGGAAGAGAACTCTCTTGGTTGCTTTTTAAACTCCAGCATCTGGCACAATGCTGAGTACTTACTGTTAGGCTCTGTTCTAAGGGCTTTGCATTCTCTCATTTGATTGTCACAACTCTATGAAATTTGCATTATTTGTATTCTCCTTTTATAGAAGAAATAGACCCAGAATATTTAAATGACTTTCCCTAAGTCATTTAAATTTCCCTAAGTCACACTGTAAGTGGCCAAGAATTGGACCCTAGCAATTGATTCCAGAGTCTGAACACTTAACCCCTACTGCCTCCCTTCCGAACGAATGATAAAACCTGTTTTGTTATCTTGATATACTTTATCCTTTTGTGCTACCTTAAATCTGTTATAAAATAGAGTAGAACTAAGTCACAGTACAGAAAGTTGGAAGATAGAATCAACAGATACTAAAGTTCTGACAGTATACCTCATCCATGCTCTTCCCTAAAATGCATGTGTTGGAAGAGCATAAAACCCTTTTTTCTGACAGTGATAGAGATTCTCTTGGATTCCTGCTAGTTAATGCCTCTTTTTCTACCTAGTAGATAAACCATCTGTCTTGTAATGGTGACAGTATAGTTTTATATTAGTGGCAGAGATTTAGCAGTCACTCTTGCTTCTAAGTGAAATTTGGGATATACCCTACATCTTTTTTTTTTTGAGACAGAGTCTCACTCTGTCGCCCAGGCTGGAGTGCAGTGGTATGAGCTTGACTCACTGCAACCTCTGCCTCCTGGGTTCAAGATTCTCCTGCCTCAGCCTCCCAGGTAGCTGGGATTACAGGTGCACACCACCGTACCTGGCTAATACTTGTATTTTTAGTAGAGACAGGGTTTCACCATGTTGGCCAGGGTGGTCTCAAACTCCCGACCTCAGGTGATCCGCCCGTGTCGGCCTCCCAGAGTGCTCAAGTATGAGCTACTGGCAATAAGGTACTCCTTTTTCACGCATCCCTCAAACTTAGAGTTGTACCCGGCCTTATCAGCTACATCTGATCTGATTTGCAAACCATCTCCTAGGGTAGAGTCATGCTGTCATGGCTAATCTAGTTCATTATATGATTTTCAGTGACTTCAATTTTAGAGAATGACTTTATTTTCAGTTCTGAAGATCTGCCTTATTTAAAACATACAGCTTCTCCCTCCCTGCACATGTACTGACTGTACTTAGATATTGAATAACTTTTAGTAAATCTGGGTGTCTGATTGTTCAAGCTTCTTACTAGAATTTATACAATATATGATGAATTTTTTTATTCCCTTTTTAAAACTAGGTTCATGAAAGAAGTGTCCAGTCAGACTTCCTACTAATTATCTTGAAGGAAATTTTACAGAAACGTTCTGATCTACACTTGATTCTAATGAGTGCCACTGTGGACAGCGAAAAATTTTCTACGTATTTCACACACTGCCCTATTCTCAGAATTTCAGGAAGAAGTTATCCTGTTGAGGTAAGTTTTCTTTATAATGTGTGTATAAGCAGAAACTGCATTACCAACAGGTTCTTTCCCTAGGAGATGGGTGCTTGTAGTCTGAGGCCAGAACTATTCCTAGGTTCAGTGAGTCGACAGAGGAGCAGGACACAGCCTTAAGAATCAGATGGCTGTTACTGCCTTGCCTGAGGCTGGATAGGAGAGAAAGGAGGGTGTTGACTCAAGACTGCCCTAAGGGCTAAAGAACATAAAACTATTTTCACATGAAAATCATTATATTCAGATTAAGAGTTGCCGCCCTTCCCTGGTCATCTAATGGTCTGGGAGAAAAAAAAAAAGAGTGGCTACCTGGCAATAAGGAACTCCTTTTTCACCCACCCCTCAAATTTAGGGTTGTCTTTGAAGCTTCCTTTTTACATACTCTATTCTTGATTCTTACCTTTTCAGTTCAGCTAATATAATCTACTCTTAACTGTTTCACATTATATGTATATATATAAATATATCTCATAATGTAATTTGTCTTGAGGCTTTAGAGACAATCCCTCTCTGTCAACCAAGTCTTCATTCCCAAATAATACTAAACATTTTTTTCATAATATTCTAAATTAGCGTTTGGTGACATTCAAAAGGTGGTGTCCCCTTGTTCTCTTTAAAATGATATTTACTGAAATGAATTTGAATTCACCCATTTATATGCCTTATTCTATGCAGGTTTTTCATCTTGAAGATATAATAGAAGAAACAGGTTTTGTACTGGAGAAAGACTCAGAATATTGTCAGAAGTTTCTGGAAGAGGAAGAAGAAGTAACCATTAATGTTACAAGCAAAGCAGGGGGAATAAAAAAATATCAGGTAAAAAGAAAATATTTTGAAAGATATCAGATAATGATATCCAGGGCCTAACCTGCCACAAGAGTTTCAAAATCATATGGTTAACACAGTGAATTTGAGTATAATTTGATAGATGAGGAATAGATCTGAGAATGAACGAATTTTAAAGGTCGTTTCTTTAATCTTTATTTCATAGACTGTAATCTTTGATTTGTGATACTTTGATTGTCCTCTTAAACTATTCTGGGCCATCTAGGTACACATACAAAATCAAGGACCATACAAGTTAGAAGAAACTTCTTATAACAATTTTGTAACAGTGATCAGTTATTGAGGAGTACATAGTAGTGATTTTTCTCTACTTCATCTCAACACCATAGGTGATCAGGATAGGGCAGGTCTCAAATCTAGATCCTTGCCATTGGTTTTCTTAGCCTCTGTCCTGGCAGGAGCAGGGCAGAGGCAAGATGGTGATAGGTAGATAGTGACAGATAGATAGATAGATAGATAGATAGATAGATAGATAGATAGATACGTACGTACGTACGTACATACATACGTACATACATACATACATACTGAAGCTGTGTAGGGCATAGTTCTTTCTGGGAAGTTCAAATATCAAAAAAACAATGTTATCCTGCATTTTAGCCAGTGGTACTAGATCCAGCATTTTTGTCATATCCATGATATTTCATGCATGTTTCCAATTTGATGAAAACACAGAGTTAAAGTTATCTTTATATTTTTATTAAGCAGATAGACCAAGAAAGCAAAAAGTAAAATCTTCCCCTAAAACACCAGAGGTAAAAATTACTAAGTAAAGAAAGACTTTAGAAAAGTATAATTATTTCAAAAGAGATGACTGGAATTCAGGAGCCAAAGTACAATGTAGAAGGAATGAGCCAGGTACAAACTACTTATTAAAGTTATGACCTCTCTTGGCCTGGCTGCTTTTTAGTTGCCACAGAATGATGCATACATGATTACAATATGCTTTTCTACAATTATTTTAGTATGTATATGCCAAGATAAAAAGGTTTTGCTATACCTAAGGGCTGGATGACATTAAATTATAGGAGAGAGATGATACTTTCTGATATTCTCGCCACTACTAAGTATATTCTTTCTGTATCTTAACAAAATAGTAATGGTGACAATGAGAAAAATATAGATTTGATGAATGCAAATACCGCCTTTTTTCCTTCTTTGTCTTACAAAAATACTTAATATTTTTATTCAGCTCCCTCTGGTTGGATTTCTTTTAGGAATACATCCCAGTTCAGACTGGAGCAAATGCTGATTTAAATCCATTTTACCAGAAGTACAGCAGCCGCACTCAGCATGCTATTCTATACATGAATCCTCATAAAATCAACCTGGATCTCATTTTGGAACTTCTTGCCTACTTAGGTATATTTCTATTTCTAATGGGTCTCCATTTTATTTGATAAAACATTTCTACTATCTTGAGATGTTTTGTTAATATTTTATATGCTGTTCCTTTTATCTTCTTATTTTGAATATTGTATCTTTTTAAAATTTCAGATAAAAGTCCCCAGTTCAGAAATATTGAAGGAGCAGTATTGATCTTTTTACCAGGTCTTGCTCATATTCAGCAGTTGTATGATCTTCTATCAAATGATAGAAGATTTTATTCTGAACGGTAACTACACATCTTCATTATATTCCTGGTTGTTTTAAAATAGGAAAATATTTGGTACATTAAAACCCTTGATCAGAGTTTTCAAAGTTTTTTCACCAAAGGTTAAAATTGCCCATGGGGAAGTAAGATTTTTTTGTTTAAACATTTCCATTTTAACATGTTATCTACTAAAAATTTTTAGGTACTATGTTCTGCATTTGTTCCATTTTATTTTATTTTTGAGACAGATTCTATCTCTGTTGCCTAGGCTGTAGTGTAGTGGCGTGATTGCACCTTCAGCCTCAAACTCCTGGGCTCAAGCAGTCCTACCACCTCAGCCTCCTGAGCAGCTGGGACCACAGGCGTGCACTACTACGCCCAGCTAATTTAAAATTTTTTTTTCATAGAGACAGGGTCTCCCTCTGTTGCCCAGGCTGGCCTCAAACTCCTGGGCTCAAACGAACTTCTCACCTTGGCCTACCAAAGTGCTGGGATTACAGGTGTGAGCCACTGCCTGTAGCCTTCATCTTCTTTTTTTTTTTTTTTTTTAAGGCAGAGTCTTGCTCTGTTGGCCAGGCTGGAGTGCAGTGGCACAATCTCAGCTTACTGTAACCTCTACCTCCGGGTTCAAGTGATTCTCCTGCCTCAGCCTCCCCAAGTAGCTGGGACTACAGGTGCATGCTACCACGCCCAGCTAATTTTTATATTTTTAATAGAGATGGGGTTTCACCATGTTGACCAGGCTGGTCTCAAACTCCTGACCTTAGATGATCCACCCATCTCAGCCTCCCAAAGTGCTGGGATTACAGGCATGAGCCACCGCACTCGGCCAGGCTTCATCTTCTTAATAAGATTAAGCAGAGGGAATCCTGTGGTTTAAAAGTAAGATGGTGACTCCTGCCAACCTGCTAAATCGTGCAAAACTCCAACCAAACTGCAGTTTATCAGCCATATATATTTAATCAGCTGTTTACTATATGTTTCAATAGAGTTTATTACTACTGTAATAAACCATATAAGCCACTTCAACATTAGAAAGAACATTAAAAAAATTTAATCCTGTTTGCATAGTTTTATATTCTCTGTGATGCGTGTATATGAGGTTTCATTGTACAATTCTGTAAACACTTGTGTATGTTTAAATTTTTTCATAGTAAAAAATCTTAAAGTTGCTTGCTATATGCAAATAAATTTTGTTGTTCTTTGCAGTGTCTTCTAAAGAGAAACCCTTGCTAAGAACTATGATTTTAACTTTCAGATATAAAGTGATAGCTCTGCATTCTATTCTTTCAACCCAAGATCAAGCTGCAGCATTCACACTTCCTCCTCCAGGAGTCAGGAAGGTAAAATTTAGTACAGCAAATTTATATGTGATACACCTGAGAGTATTTTATGAATGCAGTATAACTTTTTATCATCAAAGACAGTTGTTAACATTAAGTGCTTGATGTGCACTGCCAACTCCAGGTGTTCTGCGCCTTACCATCATCAGAAGTGAACCCAATGTTACAATTCAAGCATTTGTATGTTTACATTATGTGCTATTTAAGGGAGAAGACTTCATTGAGAGAGTGCTAGTTGAAAAATATGGTATGGATGTTGCCTGTTGAGGGAAAAAAGTCACAACTTTTTCCCGAGAAGGCATCACAAAGGAGATTGGATATTAGGCATCACAAAGGAGACTGAATATTTAAATCCTGGGAGTATTCTTGTTGTTCTCTAGGCAGATCCTCTCTGATGATTTTTCCTGTACATAAATCATTAGGTAGGTCACAAAGCTAATAAGTAACAGAGCCAGGACAACAACCTAGTTCTTCTCATTAATGTGATTTTTTTTTTTCCCTAATAATAGTGAAGGGCTGTGCTCAGCTGTCTTCAGTCTCTACCCAGTTTCCCATTCTACTTATGTTTTTTTTGTTTTGAGACGGAGTTTCAAAAGAACACTCTTGCCCAGGCTGGAGTGCAATGGCACAATCTCAGCTCACTGCAACCTCCTCCTCCCGGGTTTAAGTGATTCTCCTGCCTCAGCCTCCTGAGTAGCTGGGATTACAGGCACCTGCCACCAAGCCTGGCTAATTTTTGTATTTTTAGTAGAGACAGGGTTTTGCCAGGTTGGCCAGGCTGGTCTCAAACTCCTGACCACAGGTGATCCTCCCGCCTTGGCCTCCCAAAGTACTGGGATTACAGGTGTGAGGCACTGCGCCCAGCCCTACTTATGTCGTTTTTAAGATGATTGACTAGAATTAGGGGAGTGGTATTTTTGTTGGACTAAAAAATCTGTATTTTAGATTTGGTCTAATTAGTAAGCTAAGCTGACAAAACCAGAGTAAATTAAAATTACATAGTAATAGCAAATAGATTGTAAATTTTTGTGACTGAAATTGAAATTCAGTTTTTAAATTTCATCAGCTCAAACTAATATAAATAATGATATATTAATGAAAGTAGTCTAAATGTTTTAAGCTTTTTGTTTTTTTTTCAGATTGTTTTAGCAACAAATATTGCAGAGACGGGTATCACTATTCCAGATGTTGTATTTGTAATTGATACTGGAAGAACAAAAGAAAATAAGTAAGTTTAAATTTCCCAAATCAAAACATTTTTAACCTGGAAAGAGGCTGAGGCTCTTGAATTCTTGGGAGAAATCCTAAAATTATATAGCGAAAATCCTAAATGTCCTAGTTCTGTCCAAAGCAAAAGCCTTAGAGAAACTGTAAGAAACTTTAAAATATCTGAAAGTAAATGTCAGAATTTCATGTCATGGGTTTTCCCATAAGTAATGCCAGTATAGTGCGACTTTTAAAAAGTACTGAGAAAAATTTTTAAAACATAAATTTTTATAGATTTTTTATTTGTAAAATAAATTGTTTAACAAAAAACATTCTTTGTGTAATTTGGAAAAGAAACATGGCTTTTGGAGTAAGAGCTGAATTTAAATCCCTTGAGCAAGTAACATAACATATAACCTCTCTAATCATCAGTTTCCTCATTTGCAAATGGGTAAAATGAAAAATTTTTATTTTATTTTATTTTTTGAGATGGAGTCTTGCTCTGACACCCAGGCTGGAGTGCAGTGGCACAATCTCACTGCAGCCTCCACCTCCCTGTTTCAAGCAGTTCCCATCTCTGCCTTCTGAGTAGCTGGGATTACAGGCGCATGCCACCATACTCGGCTAATTTTTTTGTATTTTTAGTAGAGACAGGTTTCACCATGTTGGCCAGGCTGGTCTTGAACTCCTGACCTCAGGCAGTCTGCCCGCCTCGGCCTCCCAAAGTGCTGGTATTACAGGCGTGAGCCACCTCACCCAGTCAAAATGAAAATTTCATAACTGAAAGTGCCTAGTTCAGTAACTGGAACCTAATAGGTTACTGTAACTGAATCGTCAACAAAAAGATTACTACTGTATAAATAATGTTTATATTGCATAAATAGGACAGACCACCTTTAGTAGTCTACTGTAACCTAGATACACTATCCCCTGTTTTAGGAAACCATAGCAATATTTGCAAGAGAGTACCGCTATTCAATAAAAAGTAGATTCTTGATTCTTTGAATTGTACCTCTAGAGAAAATGTTTTCAGGGTTTAACTGTATCGTGAACAGTATGTTGAATTGTAATGTTCACAGTAACACTTCTCAAAATATGTCAAATAATTCTCGTTCCTTAATTAATAGATATTCTACTAACTTTTTAAAAGATTCTATGATCAGGTTAGTATGAGAAGGGATAAGTTAAAGAAGTTTTTTTTCTTTTCCCAGACTTTTAATTTGTAGTGTATTTAGTATGCAATGTTTACTAAATTATTTAAATATGAAGCATAATTTGAGAATTATTGGTCCAAATAATGGACTTTTTAAGCTTATATTTAACTTAGTTGTAACAGTCAAATCCAGCTTTTTCCAATTTTGACTTAAGTCAATTATCTGCATATTCTCTCCTAAAACATTTCTTCAGGTACCATGAAAGCAGTCAGATGAGTTCTTTGGTCGAGACGTTTGTCAGTAAAGCCAGTGCTTTGCAGCGCCAGGGAAGAGCTGGGCGGGTCAGAGATGGCTTCTGTTTCCGAATGTACACAAGAGAAAGGTATGGCATAGCACTGGAAATGTAAAACACATAAACCAGTACTGTGTGACATTTCTGATAATATGTATTTAGTATTTCTTTATTTTTCAGATTTGAAGGCTTTATGGAGTATTCTGTTCCTGAAATCTTACGTGTACCTTTGGAGGAATTATGCCTTCATATTATGGTAATCTCAAGGGAACTCAGATGAATTTTGTCCTTCACCCCTTTCTAGAAAAGAAAAAAATGAACACCTAAACTTACCTTATATTGCTTTAGATTTTCAACTTTTTTACTCTTATTTAATATATGCCCTTATCCATCTTATTATAAGTAAATCCACTGTGTTTTGGTTTTGCCAGACACTTACACTTTATAGATTATCAGCCTCATAACTTAGACTAGTAGTTCTCAACTGGGGGCACTGTTGCCTACCAGGGGACATTGGGCAATGTCAGGAGATATTTTTGGTTGTCATAATTGGACAGGGAGGGTAAATGGTATCTAGTAGGTAGAGATCTGGGATGCTCCTAAACATCTGACAGTTTACAGGGCAGCTCCCTAAAACAAAGAATTATCCAGCCCAAAATATCAATAGTACTGAGATCAAGAAACCCTGACCTAAACAAAGGTCTTCTTTGACTGAAAGATCTATAATATCCTTCAGTTCTTAGATTTTTGACTCTATCAAAATCCGGAATTAAGAAACTAAAAATGTGGAGTGGAAAATCTAATCCTTATTCCCTCCCCACCCCCACACACACAAACGCTTATATACTCTTCCCCCAACTCCTCTGCCCCCATTATAAAAAAAAAATAACAGGATAGCCCTACTTACACATTTTACTCTCTTTGCTCAAAATTTTACTGAAGTCAAATTTAGTTCCAGTACCATCTCATTGGGTAGTGTTAATTCTTTGATTTCATACCAATTTTATTACTTTTTTAATCTGCAGAAATGTAATCTTGGTTCTCCTGAAGATTTCCTCTCCAAAGCCTTAGATCCTCCTCAGCTCCAAGTGATCAGCAATGCAATGAATTTGCTCCGAAAAATTGGAGCTTGTGAATTAAATGACCCTAAACTGACTCCGTTGGGCCAACACCTTGCAGCTTTACCTGTGAATGTCAAGATTGGCAAGATGCTTATTTTTGGTGCCATATTTGGCTGCCTTGACCCAGTGGTAAGTCAAACAGTGCTGCTGCTTCTTCACTTTAAATATCCTTTGACCAGGAAATTACAAGTTTGGAAACAATTGTTAATTAAAAAATTTTTTTTTTTTTTTTTTTTTTTTTTGAGACGGAGTCTCGCTCTGTCACCCAGGCTGGAGTGCAGTGGCCAGATCTCAGCTCACTGCAAGCTCCGCCTCCCGGGTTTAGCCATTCTCCTGGCTCAGCCTCCTGAGTAGCTGGGACTACAGGCGCCTGCCACTTCGCCCGGCTAGTTTTTTGTATTTTTTAGTAGAGACAGGGTTTCACCGTGTTAGCCAGGATGGTCTTGATCTCCTGACCTCGTGATCCGCCCGTCTCGGCCTCCCAAAGTGCTGGGATTACAGGCTTGAGCCACCGCGCCCGGCCAAAAATTTTTTTAAACTAAATAGAATGTCTGTACTAACAATAAAACCGAGAGGGCCTGAATGCTTATAAGAATTTTTTTTTTTTTTTTGAGACAGGGTCTGGCACTGTCGCCCAGGCTGGAGAGCAGTGGTGCAATCTAGGCTGACTGCAATCTCCGCCTCCGGGGTTCAAGCAATTCATGCCTCAGCCTCCCAAGTAGCTGGGATTACAGGCACGTGCCACCACACCTGGCTAATTTTTGTATTTTTAGTAGAGATGGGGTTTCATCATGTTGGCCAGGTTTATATTAATATAAGAATATTTTAATATAATATTTAAGTTTTTATATTTATATACTTGAAAATCTGTTCATCCATTTACTTAAGTGTACTGTAGGTACTATTTTGTGAGTGATTTTGACTTGTCTAAACTTTTGTTTTCAACCTGCTTGAAATATTTAATGGAATATATAGTGGATGATTCTTAGGAAGCTTTGAACACTAGCGACTGAAAGGTAAAATTAAAAACTTTTTTTCTTTCCTTTTTTGGGCTCTCTCTTTGAGCCAATAATTAGCAGAGTTCTCTTTTCTCAAATTATCTCAGAATTAACAAATTCAAATCTGTCTGAGTCTCTGGACGCATATGCTTACTGTGCCATTCCAACTTTCCAACTTTATCAAGCTATGGCCCTTTCTGGGATTACCAATAAAGGCTATTTAAAAACAGAATGGAAGCCTGGGCAACATAGTGAGACCCTGATTCTGCAAAAAAAAATTAAGATTAAAAAAATTGGCCAGGCATGGTGGTGTACCCCTGTAGACACAGCTATTCAGGAGGCTGAGGTGGGAGGATTGCTAGAGCCCCGGAGTAGGAGGGGGCAGTGAGCTGTGATTGGGCCACTGCACCCCAGGCTGGGCAACAGAACAAGACCCTGTCTGTAAAAAAATCCAGAAATAAAAACAAAATGAAGAAAATGTGACTTATTACTGTAGTCTCTCTCTGTTTAGTATTCGAAATAGATATTCACCAGAATTTTGTGAAGTTCAAAAAATAACCTCTTCCATGATAGTTTATCTGAAAACCTACAACAACAAATGGATTGTTATGTCCAAATTATTTTTAAAGATCATGGCAGACTAAGAGTGGAAATTTGGCAGTCTTGGAGACAAGATAACTGAGTTAGGATTCCCAGATTGCCTCTAACTGTATGACAGACTGTAAATCATTTATATAAATGTTCAGTTTTTTTTCTCTGATTGTGGTGATAATTGCCTCCTTACCTCACAGAAAGGGTATAAAAGTAAAGGGATGTATTTTTGAAATTCCTTAAAATGGAACAAAAAATAACTTTAAAATGAAAATAAAAATTAGCTATAGTAGAACATAATAAAAGTATTGAAAATAAACAGGCAACTTAAAGGGTGATTGTTTTATGATTTGCTTTCTTTTATAAGTTAACTTTCACTGTATAGCTCTTTAATGATAAATTGTTTTGTCATTTATGGATAGGCAACACTAGCTGCAGTTATGACAGAGAAGTCTCCTTTTACCACACCAATTGGTCGAAAAGATGAAGCAGATCTTGCAAAATCAGCTTTGGCCATGGCGGATTCAGACCACCTGACAATCTACAATGCTTATCTAGGGTAAAAACATAATCTGGCCGTTATCAATAAGCCAATTACGTGAGGTTATTTACTTAAAAAAATTACCTTTGACTCATTAAAATTGTACATCTGAGGTTTAAATTTATTTTTAGTTATTTCATCTGTCAAGGTATAATTATGTTAGAGAGTCATGTGTTTTATAATCCTTCTTAAAACTTAAGAATAATATATTTGGTATTATATGTATATTAACTCATTTAAAGTAACTTAATAATTTACTGTTAACATAAACAGAAAATATCTGTTAATATTGTTAACATATCTGTTAATAAGTTAATATTCTTATATACAATTAACTGGTAGCTGCTACAAGCAAGATCCCTCCCCTTTTTAAATTATAATTTAATTAAATCTTACTTTGGTTATTAGCTCTGAAAAAGAGTTTGGAAAGAGAACATGGTGACCTTTATTCATTAATTGACATTTTATTTATCTAGATGGAAGAAAGCACGACAAGAAGGAGGTTATCGTTCTGAAATCACATATTGCCGGAGGAACTTTCTCAATAGAACATCACTGTTAACCCTAGAGGTAATTCTTAATATGGATCTCTCACTCAGAGTCATGGGTAACTATAAGTTTATTTTGGAAAAAAGAATGCCTAGGAAAATACTTGTCACATAGTAAGGGCTTAATAAAACATTTGTTGAATTAGTACATGTGTGATTGTACTTGACTTCTTTCTTCCAGCAAGTAACTTGTATGTATTACACAGTGATTTAAAATAGTATTTAATAATCATAGTATGGCTGGGTGCAGTGGCTCACACCTGTAATCCCAGCACTTTGGGAGGCCGAGGCAGGCATATCACGAGGTCAGGAGATTGAGACCATCCTGGCTAACACGGTGAAACCCCGTCTCTAGTAAAATTACAAAAAAAAAAATTGACGTGGTGGCAGGCACCTGTAGTCTCAGCTACTCAGGAGGCTGAGGCAGGAGAATGGGATGAACCGGGAGGCGGAGCTTGCAGTGAGCCCAGATCGCACCACTGCACTCTAGCCTGGGTGACAGAGCGAGATTCTGTCTCAAAAAAAAAACCAATAATAATAATAATCATAGTATGTTCAAGAAATGATCAAAAAGACTGGCTCATGCCTGTAATCCCAGTGCTTTGGGAGGCTGAAGCAGGAAGATGGCTTCAGGCCAGGAGTTTGAGACCAGCCTGAGCAACATAGTGAGAATGTGTCTCTACCAAAAATAAAAAAATGAAATGGGCATGGTAGCACATGCCTGTAGTCCCAGCTACTCAGGAGGCTGAGGTGGGAGGATTGCTTGAGCCCAGGAGTTCAAGGTTGCAGTGAGTTACAATTGTACCACTGTACCCTGAGTAACAGAGTGAGACCCTATCTCTTTTAAAAAAGAAAAGAAAAGATGAAACACGATTTCATAAACACTATCTTGGGAATTAGAAGTCTCAGTTTTTCACTTAAAAAAAAAAAAAAAAAAAAGGGCTGGGCGTGGTAACTCACACCTGTAATCCCAGCACTTTGGGAGGTGGAGGTGGGTGAATCACCTGAGATTGGGAGTTCAAAACCAGCTTGACCAGCATGGAGTAACCCTGTCTCTACTAAAAATACAAAATTAGCCAGGTGTGGTGGCGCATGCCTGTAATCCCAGTACTCCAGAGGCTGAGGCACAAGAATCACTTGAACCAAGGAGATGGAGGTTGCAGTGATCCAAGATCACACCATTGCACTCCAGCCTGGGCAACAAGAGCAAAACTCTGTCTGAAAAAAAAAAAAAAACACAAGGACTGGGCACAGTGGCTCATGCCTGTAATCCAGCACTTTGGGAGGCCGAGGGGGGGTGGATCATGAGGTCAGGAGTTCAAGACCAGCCTGGCCAAGATGGTGAAACCCCATCTCTATTACAAATACAAAAATTAGCCAGGTGTGCTTGTGGGCGCCTGTAATCCCAGATACTTGGGAGGCTGAGGCAGAGAATTGCTTGCACCCAGGAGACAGAGGTTGCAATGAGCCGAGATCGTGCCACTGCACTCCAATCTGGGCGGCAGAGCGAGACTCCGTCTCAAAAAAAAGAAAAGAAAAAAAACACACGCAAGTTGAAAGGAGATTAATCTATATTTCTTCTCAACTCTGAAATGTGGTTATTTTTCTTTAATTACGGAAAATTTCAAACATACATCAAATTGTATGGACATAATGAACTTTCATATACCCATTTCCCACTTTCATAATTATCAACCTGTGGTCAATATACTTGTACTCCTTTTATTCTACTATCTGCCCTCTAGATTTTGAAGCATATCCAAGGTATCAGATTTTTTTTAAACATTATCACACCTAAAAACACCCAATTCCTTAATACCATCAGATATACAGTGTTTAAATATCCTCAGTTACCTCATTACTGGCTTTTTTTTACAGCTAGTTCAAAGGATGATCCAAACAAGGCCCACACTTTAAATTTGGTTGATATGTTTTTTAATAAAGTCTCTTAACCTATTGTCACCCCTTTCTCAGTTTTTTCCTATTTGCCATTTATTTTTTGAAGAAACCAGATACATTGTCCTGTAGAGTTTCCTGCATTCTGGATATGGCTGATTGTATCCTTGTGGTATTATTTAACATATTCTTCTGTGTCCTGTATTTCCTATAAATGGGTGTTGAGAGTTTAATCCAATTCAGGTTCATCTTTGTTTTTTTTTCTTTTTTCTTTTTTTCGGAGCCATCTCCTTTTTGGTAACATTAAGATATATCAATGGGGCCAGCTAGATTCATCCATTACAAAATTCCCCACTGGCTTTTCATGTAAGGCTTTTAGCAGCCATTGATAACACTCAGACCTATTGTTTCATTAGGGTCTGGATAAGGCTGATTATATCCTTGTGGTATTATTTAATACCACAAGGTATTATATTCTTCTGTGTCCTGTATTTCCTATAAATGGGTGTTATATCGAAAGAATTTAATCCAATTCAAGTTCATCTTTTTTTTTTTTCTTTTTTCTTTTTTTTCGGAGTCATCTCCCTTTTCGTAACATTAAGATACATCAATGGAGCCAGCTAGATTCATCCATTACAAAATTCCCCACTGGCTTTTCATGCAATGCTTTTAGAAGCCATTGATAACACTCAGACCTATTGTTTCATTAGGGTTGCAAATGATGGTATTATAGTTCTACTTGTTAGCTAGAATTATTTCATAAAGAACTACTTTTTCCTTAAATATTTGAATACCCTGAGGTACAGTTTATACAAGAAAATTAGGATAAATGCTTGTTTCCTTTTACCTAGCAGTTTTCATAATGAGTTGATTCCTAAGCATCTCCACAAGTAATCAGTGAATCTTGTTTTTTTAAAAAATTGTTACGAACTTCTTGATTTAAATATATTTGATGTGTTTCAGTTCTCTACAGTTAATTTTTTAATACTCAAATTGTCCCCTCTTTAGGAAGTGAGAGCCCCTTTGGGTTGGCTGCTGAGTCCTTTTCATATAATCTTAGCAATCTTTGATGGCTCCCTTGCTTTTGGTATGGAAAGCTTCTCTAGTGTATTTTACGCTCCAGGCTTGGAATCAGTCGTGTTTCCACAGAGCCCTGATTCCTCTTCGTGAAATTCTATTATATGTCCCTAAATATTGGCCAGCTATTTAGCTACAGCCTGGGATGGCTAGTTATGAAAAGGCATTCAAAGCATCATACTTAGTGACTGGTTGTGATCAACTTTATCAGTCTGTTCTTAGGAAGGGAAACTGATGGTTTAGCCTATTAGGTTGCTATTCAGGAACAAATTTATTTCTGGGAGGAGAGAGAGTAGAAGTGTAGTCAAAATGTAAAGACAGGTGAATGTGAAAAGCAGGGCTCCCCCACAAATACTGTCTTTTTATTTTTATTGATACGTATGTAAAAGGAAATAATGTTTAATACAGATAGGCTATAAAAGTTTTTGTTTTTGTTTTTAAATAGATGGGGTCTTGCTGTGTTGACCAGGCTGGTTTTGAATTCCTGGTCTCAAGCGATCCTCCCATCTCAGCCTCCCAAAGTGCTAGGAAGGATTACAGGTGTGAGCCACCTCGCTTGGCCCAGATATGCTATAAAAGTATTCAGACAATAATGTATCTCTCACATAATCCCCCTATTCTATACTC